>NC_092498.1:191334812-191640138 GCF_047511675.1 Marmota flaviventris
AGCAAGGAACCCAGTAAGGGCACAGCATGGGACGGGCCAAGACTAGAGTCAGGCAAATAAGAGACGCCCAGTATCAAAGTATAAAGAGCACCAAGTAATGCAGTAATGAAAGCAAATGGTAATTTTAACACATTTTTTTTTAAATGGAAAAATAACGGGAGGCTTCAGTCAGATATGGCCTCACTTGCCTATCCCTAACCCCCACTCTGTTGCAGGATTCTGTCTGCTATGAACTGAATTTTATGTCCCCCTAAATTCACAAGCTGGAGTCCTAAATTCCAGCATGACTGGATTGGAGATGGGCCTTTACAGAAGCAATCAAGGTTTTATGGGAGGTTGTGAGGGAAGAACCCAATCCATTAAGATTCATATCCTTAGATGGAGAAAACCAAGCTCGCTCTCCACCCACACAGACCCAGAAAGGCCGTGTGAAGGTAGCAAACCAGGAAGAGAGCCTCTACCAGAAACCAAACTGGATGCAACTTGGATCCCTTACATCCAGAACTGTGAGATGAATTTCTGTTGTTCAAGCCTCCCAGGCTATCGTTTTTGTTATAGTGGTCCAAACTGCTCAGGACACAGTCTTCATTGTAAGATTTTAATATTCTGTTCATCTTGGGTTGTTTTAGCATTAATTTTAGCTTTAAAATGTCTTGCACTAAAGCATTATTTACTTATGGAGATTTTTGGAACCCCTTAAATTCTGCCCTCAAGGAGAACGTCTTGCTCATCCATGTCCCAGCCTTGGACCTGTGAATAATTTTCTGACCAAGGCTATATAACTCAGTATCACAGTCAAAATTTTAAAAGAATTAATCATCACACATTATGTAAACAGCATACTAATATTAAAATATTCACAGTAAAGCAGTTGCCTGGCAAGCATGAGGCCCTGGGTTCAATCCTTAGCACTGCCAAAACAAAAAAATAGTAACAACAATAGCCTATATATTCTAGCACCAAAGATTTAGGAAGTGGATTGGGAAAGTAGAGGAAGTTAAAGTATACCCCGTCTTCATCATGAAGGAGTCAAAACGTAGCATGTCATCCTTGACTTTAATGACTATAAAAATACCAGGTAAAGGTTTGTGAATCTTAATGCAACTACTATGTGTGTGTGTGTGTGTGTACATGCACAGATATAATATTTTCCCCAAAATGCTAAAGTAAAGTAAAAGAAATACAAGCCATATAGCAAAATAAGGGGAAAGAAGATTAAAAAAAAAAAAAAGCAAAGGAAAAACACCAACCAGTCATTAAGGGCAAAGGTTTGACTGCAGAATTCTTTAGAGCTACAAAGCCTTCACCCAGAAGCCTGTGACAGGTGCTGTCTCCTGGAAGGCCCTCCCTCTTCCTGCAGCACAGGGACTGCTAACCTCCTCGGGTTCAGTAAACACAAAAGGAATTTCTAAAATAGAAGGAAACTGACATCTATAAGTGTGAAACCACAAGGCACAGCTGTGATGGAAAACCAGGGCATTAGTACCCAATTGCTTTCTTACGGAGAAGTTGATAACAAAAAACACTCTCAAGTTTTTGAATTTTGTTTTAAATCCACCCATCTGAGATATTCTACAATACTAGTTTTTCCTCTTCTCCCATTGTCTTGTTTACTGCAGGAATTATCACATTTCTCTCTTGGCTTATAATCATAAAGAAAGGTAGTAGACTGCACGGAGTTATTAATTTTCACAACCAGTTAAAGGTGTTGGGAAAGAAGTGGTCAGAGGGGCCGGGTGCAATGGGGCACACCTGTAATCCCAGCAGCTCAGGAGGCCGAGGCAGGAGAATTGAAAGTTCAAAGCCAGCCTCAGCAAAAGCGAGGTGCTGAGCAACTCAGTGAGACCCTGTCTCTAAAATACAAAATAGGGCTGGGGATGTGGCTCAGTGACCCCAAGTTTAATCGCCGGTACCCCTAACCCTGCCACCGGAAAAAAAAAAAAAGTGACAAGAGGAAACCTAAAACGCAAAGGAAGGCTCTGGGTGTTAGAAAAGAGATTAAAAATGAAAAAAAAAAAAAATAGAGCAAACAGAGAAGGAGCAAATAACCAGAAAAACCAAGGAGCGTGTGTATAATAGTTGCGACCCTCTGCCAAATCTCACCACCCGAGGTTCAATGCAACCGACTTATTAACTGACAATTCCCCACAAAACTTACAAGGGAATAAAAGTTTGGAGGATAAGTTAAGAAAAGCTTATTAATTTCTGCTCTGGGTCTCTCTTCAATTAAATGTTCCTTCATCTATGCCCAGGGGCAAGTGTGCCCTCCACTGTCCTCTGCCCACACTCCACTGTTGAACTCCAGTGTTGTCTCCCAAGTGTGCACCCCATCATGCTTGTTAATGCCCAGCTCCCCCTGACACTGCACGTTCCTGGTTACAGGTATCTACTCTGAATTTGACTTCTGTTCCCTGGGCTAAAACCTACATGCCAATAACCCTGCAGAAGACATGGTCCTCTGCACTCCCTGTGACTTCAAAGGTGCAGCTCTCTCTCATGCCAGCCCTCCTGGCTCTGCATGTGTGGAGGCACACATCCGGGCTGGGAAAACAGACTCCCTATCCCTGGTCACCTAGGCCTTTCCCCATCATCAAGCTGCTGAGGCAGAGTTAGCAGGAAGGGCTAGAGCACTGCTTAAACCTGGATCAAAAAGCCAAATTACTTCATTAATTTTCATTACAAACTTCTCAGTAAACAGAAGCTTTTCAGACTCAGCAGATTCTAAAGATAACATCAGAGACAGGTCCGGTCCGGGAGCCAAATGCAGGAGGGAGGCAGATGCATACGAAAGTATTTTCAGGTTTCGATCCAGTTGCTCAGGGTGCCGGAAACTGCTTGAGCATCAGGGAGCCACACTCTAGACAAAGGTTCCCAAGACAACGTATTTCCCAGGCGACAATGAAATGCTACAGAAGATGAAATACAAGATGGCTTTTTTTTGGTACCAGCAATTGAACCCAGGGGTGTTTAACCAGTGAACTGCCTCCCTAGCACAAACACACTCCCTTTTTAAATTTTATTAGAGACAGGGTCCGAGTTGCTTAGGGCCTTGCTAAGTTGCTGAAGCTGGCTTTGAACTCAAGATCCTCCTGCCTCAACCTCACGAGCCACTGGGATTACAGGTGTACACCACTATGCCCAGCTGCAAATTCACTTTTAATCCAGAAAAGAGGCAGAAGATAAAAAAATAGGGCAGGAGTCAGGAATCAGTTCAAGCAAGAACAACCCGTTTGGATATCTGATGAGCTGCAAGAACTCTGGGCCTCGCTGCCCACTGAACTGAACCCCCCAATACCGCCCCCCAGTTTCACTATAATGAGATTTTGATGCCCATCAACCAGGCTGGCACTTCTAAGACATAAGTATGCTTTTGTCAATGTGTATCAGGCAGCCGCAGCTACCATCAACTTGGAGAACCCCAAGACAGTAAATAAACACACTTTGTGATAACACTCAGGAGGTTACCAAATTCTCTCAATTTGCTGGGCTTCAGAGTCTGGAATTACGTTTTAATTTGGGGCAACTAGGATGACTTGGATACAAGAAATAATTTTCCCTCCACAATTTGTGGAATAAATTTAAGTAAACACACATAGATTGTTTTAAACTAAAGAACTATATTGTGTTATAAGGCACCAGAACTCTTAAGAGTCAAGCCAAGCATGGTGGTGCATGCCTGTGATCCTAGCAACTTGGGAGGCTGAGGCAGGAGGATTTCAAGTTCAAGGCCAGCTTCAGCAACTTAGCACAGACCTAAGCAACTTAGGGAGACCCTGTCTCAAAAATTAAGAAGGGCTGGGGATATGGCTCAGTGCTTTATGTCAATCTCTAGTACCCCACCCCCCCCCAAAAAAAAGGGGGATGAGGGGAGGACTAGAGACAAATTAGTCATTGTTATGCTTCAGAGTCCCTATACTCCAACTTTTTGCCACATTTCTGGATGAAAATGGACCAAAAGAAGGGAAAATGGGCAAATGGTGTGTGTGGGGGGGTGGAAGACATGAAGGATGACACTTTATATGGCATAATCTCATGGATACTGCTCACCCTCCCCTTCTCCCACATTGCTACACTCTCAACCTGTCTGAAATTGTATCATCTGTGCCTTGTCCCTTTAAGTCCTTAACACCAGAGACCCATGGAAAATCAGAAGGAAAAAAAAAGTTTGCTAGAAACTGGTCCTAAAGAAATATTTTAAGGGATTTATTTCAGGAATAAGAAAATGGTACACATTCACATTTATTAATCAAAGATTCTCAGAATGAGCCCATCGGGTTGCAGAGCCTAGAAGTTACAAGACAGGGTCAAAGAGACCATCGACACATCCAGGCTAACCCTGAACCTGTGCCCAAGCCCCAGTGAGAATCACCAAACCTCCATTCAGATCAGAAAGTATCAAGGAGTCTGGCTGAGGCCTCCTCATTCAACTCTTTCAAACTGATAAGGGAGAGGAAAGGGAGGAAACCAGGTTTGAATTCCTTCACTCTGCTCCCAAACTCACACTGATCTACCCCAAGACTGAATCCTACACCAGAGCTTTTTCCTCCTGTTCCTAAAGAACGCCAGGGAAAAACATGGCAAATTTAGTAGGATCTGTTGATTAGGGAATAGAAGTATATTCATGTTGTTTCAACAATTTTGATCTTAGGCTGTCTATATAGGGCAGTATCCTTTTTTAAAGGAAATACACGGTAGTATTTGAGAAGGGTTATCACTTTTGCAACCTGGTTTTAAAAAATCCATATGCTTCATATTCAGAGAGAGATGATAAAGAAGCAAATGTCATAAAATGCATCATTTGAAGAATTTGTAGAGGGATGTATGAGAATTTTTCCATACTATTCTTGCAACTTTTTTGAATTCTAGAATTATTTTTTAAAAATAAACATATCAGCCCCGAGAGAACTGTGATGCAAGACACTGTTTCCAGCCCCAGTTTGGAGGGCCCAGGACGGGGTGGGGTGGGGTCTGCCACAGAGTGAGGAGCCTGTGACTTGTCTTGGCTCTGCCACGCAACTGGGGGGCCCTGGGAAGTCACTTAACTGCCCTGATCCTCAGCATCTCATCCAAAAGACGGACGCAAAAACTTCTTTGTAAAGCTTTCAGAAACCAGGAAGCGAAGGCCCAACACAGGTAGGACCACAACTCATTTAATGGCAGTGGGTGTCGGTCACATAAAGAAATTCAAATTTCTCAGTCTCTGAAAAACCAACTGTGCCTTTTAATCTTCCATGGAATGGAGGACAAAGGGCACTTGAGGAAAGCTTGAGATAGGAAGACCAGCACTCACAGCAACTTTACTATTCATCACCTATGCTAGCTTATCTCCTCATTAATGGACAGACCCTTATGCAAAACCTCAATAAGGTATCTCTTGTTCTGTTAATAAGACTTGATTATGTGTGTCATGAAGAAGGCTCAAGCTATTTTGACATTTTTAAATTTACTTATCACACACATCTTTATGTCTGCTTATTGATTAATAAGGTCCCCCTCCAAAAGGACTGAGGCATCTCAAGGAAACACCATGGTCTCTGGATAAAGAACTAGAAATGCTTCTGGTCCATACTCCAGAGAGATCCCTAAGGGGACATGGACAAGGATGTTGCTACAGGGGGGTGAGCAGAGCATAGAGCTGGAGGCTGCGTGTGTCGGTCAGCAACATTGGGTGGTGAACCTGGTGGTCAGACATCATGGAAATAGGGACCAGAGGGTGCACAGGGATGGATCTTAAAGACAGATGCCAAGTGCCAAGCTCACAAGTGGAACAAGACATACAGTATGAGGCCAGAGAGTCTGTGGGGTGGCCCACAGTGCTCATGCAACATGTTAAATTATTCATAGGATGTTATGTTCTAGTTTGTTTAAGGAAAAAAATTCCAAACTGGGAGGGAGTGAGAGGGAAGAATGGAGACATATGGGATAAAAGGAGAGCTGGGTGGACAGTGGAGAAAGGGGGGCATATGCATGCACACACACAGGCTGGGCAGCCTCATCCCAAACAAGGTAACGCCCCGGGGTCTTACCTGAGGGCCCTGGCTTATGGCTGGATGGGCCCACCTGGTGCACGCTCTGCTGTAGCAAGTTGAGGCACTCCCCGAGGCAGCTGAGGGTGGCCGCAGAGGTAGCTTTCAGGAGCAGCAAGTCCTGGTCCAAGGCAGTGAGGGGGCCAGAGCCCGGCAGGGACTCAATGGCATGCACCAGGTTCTTCTGCTGCCCTTCCACCTGGTTCATCATCTACAAAATGGAGAGGACAGCACAGAGTGAGGTGCGGAAGTTCTCCTTTCTGCACGCTGGAGAGCCAGCGCCCAGTGAACTGGGGAGACCAAGGCCAGACCGACTCAGAGCGCTGCACATACATTAGTCCTTTGCCAAGATATGCAAGCCTGGGAGAAGTCAGTCCAGGTAAATCTAATCAACGGCACTCTGGCTGAAAGAGAAACTTAGGACATCAGAGATGAAAGGGAGCACAGGGCCAACTGAGCTGGTCATGTTACAGATCTTCAGTAGGAAATCCATAAGAAATAAAATAAGAGCCCAAGTCCTGTGCTCATTTTCGGCATTCTTTAACAGAGGGTTACAGGAGCATTGGGCACACTGTGGCTTTCCCTCCAGCTCCAATTCTTCACTCCTTGACAGTCCTATTTCAGGGTAAAGAAATGAAAGCGAGGGGCTGGGGCTGTATAGGTCAGTGGCAGAGCACTTGCCCAGCATGTGTGAGGCACTGGGTTTGATCAGCAGCAGCACATAAAAATATGCTGTCCATCTACCAAAATAAAAAGAATGCAAGTGAAATCTGGAGCTGGTATTTGTATGAGCACAATCTTAGCAAAATCATTCCACTCTCCAAAACTGCCACACACCATGTGGCTTTCTGCATCACCATGGGAGATGACAGAAAGGAAAACCAGGAATGTTAGACCCGGCCCTACATCACAGCTTACTATGTGACTTGGCTTCAAGTCCTAAGCTTATCGTAAGGCTCAGTCTAATTGAGTCTTTGAATTGGAAAAAAAAAAAAATCAAGGACAAAGAAATCCAAGGAGAGCTAGAAAGGGACTTTAATGGTTATGGTGTGAAGTTCATGCCCCTCATGTTTTACAACTTATCTCATTAAACAAGATGATGTGCATAAAGTACTCAGCACCGTATCTGGCACGTAATTAGTTGTCCTGAGAAGTGAAGGAGCTGCCCAAGGTCACAGAGCTGGTTGGCCTCCTGTTTTCAGGGCTTCATTCAAGTTTTTCTACAAAAGCCATCCTTAATTTGGAGCAACATCTCCAATTTTGTCATTGTCAACTCCAGGATCCTTGTCACCAACATGATGTCACCAGCTAGAAGCAGCAATAATTCTATAAGGATCACTGAACTTGGACCCAAAACTCCTTCCATGCTTAGCCTCTTGGGTGGAGGAGGGAGCCCTGCTATTTTTTATCATTTGGTGTAGTCACTGACTTTAAAAAAAAATAGAAGTTCTTCCCTTGCAAGCCTGTTTATCAACACAGGTGTCATTGCATCAAAATGATTTCTTAAAGGTCAGTGTTAATAAGTATGCTGCACAGACATGGCTTGAAGTGTTCTCATCTTACTGTGCACACCCACTATCTGGTCCTGTGAAATTCATTTATTTATTTATTGCAGATTACACAGGGTATATCTAGCCATTCTGGCTCCTACAATAACATCTAGAGCATAGGAGGGGCACAACAGTATTCATTTGTCCTTCAGATTTTTTGGGGGGAAAAAAAAAAATCACCTTCTCAAGAAACCTTCCCAAACCACCTCATTTCAAACTGTACCAGGAGCTTGGGCTCCAAACCTCCTTACTGGTTTTAGTTTTCTCCATAGCATTTATCACTTTCCAACTTAGACTTATTATGTTCACTTCCGCTAGTGTGAAAAAAGGAATCATTATCTGTGCTGTGCACTGAAGCCCAAGTTCAATAAATATCTATTGAATGAATAAGCCAAGATCTTACTATTCTCTTAAGTATAAGAGAATCCATTCACGGCACCAAGTCCACAGAAACCATTATACTCAAAAAGCATAAGAGTATTAAAGATTTAGTAAAAACAAGACCTTTGTTATCAGTTTAAGCTTGCCAAGAAATATTGCCTGGTTAAGTTTGATTTCAAGAAGATAAAATGTCTGTGTATTCACAGATAGTCAAGTGTATGTATAACTGCTAACAGTTAAGAAAAAGTGGATTTCAAGCTATTTGTAGGAGTCAGCATCTTCTGTAAATACTTACCATAAAACCTTGTCTTAGAAAGATGATGGGTTGAGAAAAAGAACATAATGATGAAACGCATAATAGATTATGGTTTTGACTATTATGAACGATGCCATAATGCTTAAGAGAATAGGTGAGTAAAATCAAGCCATTAACTGTGGAATATATTCATTTTTAATCAAAAAACTAACTATATTCCAATTATATAGTATGAATAAATTCTTGTTATTTCACAAGCAAAAGCTATTATGTAAATTTGAGGTAATAAAAACACAGAATTGGCTCATGGAGTGTTCTCTTCTATTGCAACAGAGGCACACGTCCAGAGATGGATCTGGACCAGCTCGCCCAAAATTCATTCAACAGTATTTACTGAGAGCCTATGGCCTGTGCCACAGCAGAATGGCCTTTTAGAAAAGGCATGTGAATATAGCAATGGGGTAGTTTTAGCAGTTACAATGACAGGGGTCGGGGTGGCGGGGAAATGCTGGCCCCAAGTGGGTGGGGGCCAGGAGTGCTCACAAGTCGGCTCAGATATACAACAGTGCTTGCTGCCAGCATAGGATGGCTGCACACACCTCTGTAATCTCAGCCACTTGGGAGGCTGAGGCAGGAGGATCACAAGTTCAAGGTCAGCCTGGGCAACTTTCTGAGAGCCTGTCTGAAAAATTAAAAATAAGGAGTAGGGATGTAGCTCAGTGGCAGAGTGCCACACAGTTTAATGCCCAATATGGGGTGGGAGGAAGAATTTTGGTGCCTGAAATGCCAGCAGTGCCCACTTGAGTAACTCTCTGCGAGAGACCAATAACCAAGCACCTTATGGTTTACAACATCTTTCTTGGTAAACTGAGCTGAGCATATTGATTGGCATGCTGTGGTACACATCTCCTCAAAATGATTTTTCTCTGCTTCTCCTGTGAGATGTGAAACAGAACTCTGTTTTTTCTTTGGGGGGGGGGAGGCAAGGTAGAGAGTGCTGGGTACCCTTCCGCTGAGTTATATCCCAGTTTTTTTTGGAGAGGGCACTGAGATTTGAACCCAGAGGCACTCAACCACTGAGCCACATGTCCAGCCCTTTATTTTTGGAAATGGCATCATTAAATTGCTGAGGCTGGCCTTAAACTTGGAATCCTCCTGCCTCAGCCTCCTAAGCTGCTAAGATTACAGGCATACATCGTACCCAGCTATCCCAGTCCTTTCTAAGATAGGGTGACCTCAAACTTATGATCCTCCTGCTTCAGCCTCCCAAGTAGCTGGGATTATCAGTGTGTGCCACCACACCCAGCCACAACTCTAGTTTTTAATGACAATCAATGCCCATCTTCACTTTATATATTATTATATATATTAACCTTATCAGACTCCAAAAGAAATTTAATGAACCCTTAAAGAAATGTAGGCTTCCTGGTCTACATGTATGCCACATTTATTCTTGCTCACATTTGCTCAGACTGGGAGGTACTGATGAAGAGGATTCATTAGACTTTGGAAGAACAAGTTTTAATTATTTCTAGATCTAATTTTAATTAAGCTGAATGTGGTACTCAAAGGCTGTATGCACCCAAAATACCCAGAGCAAATTCCAAGAGGCTCCTTTCCCACTTTCAAGGTACCTACAGGCTTAGCAACAAAGAGCTAAGCACAGCCCTTCACTGCTAAGCACAGTGAACTACAGCCCTCAACAAAAATGTTGAATTTCCTGCTTCACTCAGGTAAGTTCCAAATCAGAGCCTCACATACTTCCTCCAAGGCACATCAGCATTTTTCAGCCACAGTGTTGAACAGAGCAAGCAGAGACTTCATTTTCTTTCTGGCATTTGGCTTCCACAGTCAAGGGTGCCAACATCTTGTAACGTAACCCAGGCACACAAATGAGGCCCCCAATTCAATGTCAAAGATACAACCTCAGTGTTGATACTCAGAAGGTGTGAGAAACTAAATGTAGGTCAAGTTGAACTTCATAGATAAGGAAACTTTCAAAATGAGCAAACCTCACAGGGAGCGGGGAGAAGACGTTCTGGCCCGTTTCCCACAGCACAGACAACAGCACGTGCATTACAAAATAAGACCACAGGAGTGAACAAGTGGAGATTAAAGACGCCGAAATCAAGATGCAAAGGCCAGCACTCCAAGACAGCTGGCTCAACGAGTTTAAACCTTCTCATAGAACCAAAGGAGATAGCAAAGGGGAAAGGGCCTCCTTTGTTCTGACTTGCCCAAGGGGCAAATCTTGGTGCAGGTTTTAGAGGGATCTGAGAAGTCCAGTTATGACAGGCTGGATGTCACCAAATACAGGCTGGGTTGCTCATCCATATGTCTAGAAGATCAGGAATAAGGAACCTTAGATTAGATTCCTAATCCTGTATTTAGGAGCCTCTGTGAGCTTTCTGGTTCCTGCAGTAACTCTTTGCCATCCATGTTGTTTGGAAGTAGAACAATGCATGAAAGTCCGAGGTGGCTTTGGTTGGGCACTTCTCCTTAGTCTGGTGGAATTTCTGAATCCCAGCCAAGTCTCCCCTCCGGGCCATGGGGGAAGGTCTGTGGATAATCTACCTGACCAAAGTACTTAGCTTAAAAGCTTTTTTTTTTTTTTTTAAAGCCATGTTTTAAGAACTAAAACCACATGCACTCACCCCAATGTAGCTTACTGTTTTTAGTAAAGACTTTCCTATTTCACTAACATCATAAGCATTATTTTACTCTTCCAGGAGACTGCCCCAGAAATGTTTTGATGATTACATTAACTTCTTGAGCATTCCTCAACTCTTTTTAGGGAACAACAGTTTGTACATTAAAACTCTTTGATTTGCCTCAAAATCCTTGCCTAGTTTCCACCAGTTCCGAATTGCTATATCTAGGTCACTACTTAATCCTAATGAAGTCCCCAATTGGAAACGAAACTTCCAATTCTCCATATTCTGACCTTGCCTTCCTCCCTCAGAGACATTGCAACACCCTGCAGAGATAGTGCTCTTTGAAAGATAAAATCAACTCTGTCTTATCAACTAACTGTACTGTCAGCATTCCACCCTGCAAGGGCCAGAATTCTCCAAACCTCTGTGCCGGGCTTCTACACCTGACATTCAAGCCCAACACTTCCCAGACTGTGCCTCTTGTTCTATCTCCTGGAACAACATGTATCTGGAATGACTAGCTACCAAGAGCAGCTTATGGACAGAGTCCTGCATACCCTGGAAAAACTACTTCCCATATCCCCAAACACAACCCTGTATAGATCAGCCCCAAACATCTTGTAACTCCCCAGTATTTCTCAAGCCTGCTGAAGTGAGTGGAGAAAGAAAAACCCCATCTAGGGCACAGATCTTCAAAACCCACCTTTCTGAGCAGGGTTAAGAGCATGACAGTTGCAATAAGGGACAAGATGATCAGGAGAAAAGGGGTCCAACTCCAAAGCAGGAAGGATTCTAGCTAAACAGATGAGGCTATGCCCAAAGAATTATCAAAGATAAGAAAGAGGAGACAACTGATATAAGGAATACACCACTCTATGCTATGAATTAAAGGAAACAAAAAGGGTAAATAAGGGGGGAAAAGGGTTTTAGGTCTTCAATGAGCTTTCTTCAGGGTTCAGCAAACTTCTGTAAAGGGCCCAAGAATAAATATTTCAGTCTTTGCAAGCCCTGTGGTCTCTGTGATGACTTCTCAGCTTGGTAAGAGTAGCCTGAAAGCAGCCAGATAGTGCATACAGGCATAGCTGTGCTCCAATTCAACTAACACGTGCTTTGTTCCAGTTTTAATGTCAGATAATTATTTCCCCTCATTCAAACCGATTTTCCCGATTCTTGAGGTGACTGGTGATTTTCAATTGTGTCCCAGGCATTTTGGTTATCAGATTAGGAGACTTGGGGTCCTATCTGAATTTCCCTAAGCTGGCACTCACATATTTAGGGTTAGCACAGGTCCTGGCCTGTGTTTATAGGTTGTGGTTTCAATGACAAATGAATTTCAGAGCTGTTGTGGTCTGCTTGGTTATTTCCTACCTCGGCAGCCTCCACTGGTCCCAGCTGACATTGCCTAAGGGACAGAGGACACTTCCCTAATTTGATGCCTGCAGTCTCAGTGGGGAAAGGGTCTCTAGCCTTCAGGGACAGGTGCTGGCTTTGGCAGGATCACCTGGCAGGTGGTTCCAGCTGCATCCTGTCCCCCCTCTGAGTAGGGAGGGCTGTCTCCAGTCTGAAGTCATTTTTTAAGCCTCAGGACTTTCCTTTCAAAGGTGTCTATGTGCACACATCCTCATTTCACTTCCAAGTTGAAGGCTGCTTCATAAGCTATCAAACTGGCAAGCTGCATTCATCTATTTGCTAACAGAATCTATTCTTCCTTTCAGAAACTTGTCAGGAGAGCAGCATTCATCATTTCCAGGTGTTGCACTATCTTCTAGATTCACACCCCATTGGCTGTGGACTTCACGGGGTCATTCCTGAGGCTGACCATTACTAAATGACTTGAGCCACGACCCCAGATTTCTCTGTCCACCCCATGCCTGGGAGGCAGGGCAGGCTACTGGCATTTTTAAAGTTCAATATTTTGACAGCTGGCCTTTATCATGAGATGAGGGGGACAGAAATTAAATAGTGGTGGAAATCCTAGTCCAGAGACACAAGACTTCTGAAGTTTGTTCTGGTCTCTATAGTTTATAATGAGTATGCTGAACATTACCGAGAAGTTTCAGTGCTGTTTATAAATGAACCCACGCTGTTGAGGGTGTTCTGAATTGTATATGTACACACATAAAAGTACTTTCTGAAAAGTGATCTGTCCGTTTCTTAAAAATGTACCTATCATTTCTCACCTTCAGTTTTTTTTAAACTACATCCTCACTATCCAACAATGCCACACTGCAGATAAGAATTTATTAAGATAAATTTTGCATTTTATTAAGTCACAAATGAAATGTTCAAGTTTTTGAACATTCACAACCAAACTAACCCTACAGGTCTGTCAAGTCCAGTTCTTTCCTTT
Source organism: Marmota flaviventris (assembly GCF_047511675.1). Classification (NCBI taxonomy): domain Eukaryota; kingdom Metazoa; phylum Chordata; class Mammalia; order Rodentia; family Sciuridae; genus Marmota; species Marmota flaviventris. Next base: position 191,348,030 of record NC_092498.1, read on the forward strand.
TGCAGATACCAAACCACAGTTTAGGGAGACCAGGTGACCTTGCCAAGGTCACAGAGCTTCTTTTTTGTGGCAAGGTAGGGTTGGTCCTCAGTCCTTCTGTGCCATGCTGTGCCTTAAATACTATGACTCATGATCCTATGTTCTTCCTCTTTTTTCATATATTCTAGAAGCACAACATTACTTCCTGCCTCAAAAAACAATTACGGCAAAATTTTGTCCTTTCCACTGTCCCTCATTCCCTCAAGTCACCTTCTCTCACCATCTGGAAATCAGCTGTTTGTTTTCTGATAACAAAACTGGCTCATTCCATCAACAAAGTTACAAAGACAGAAGTAAAAATTACCTGTAATCCCACCTCCCAGAGACAAGCACTGACATTTGGTGTTATTCTGGCTCTAATAATGCACAGGTATGTAATACTGTTTTTGAAAGATTATCCCTTATAAGTAACTTGTATTGCTTTAAATGATGACTAGTTTTTACTTTAAGATAGTCTACTGAGGGCAGGGAGGGAGGAAGGATGAGTGATCCGCCTTAGGGGGAGCTGTAGCTGTTGATGGGAACATGGAGATTCAATATTTTCGAATGTTTTTATGTTTGAGATTCTCTATAATAATATTTTTAATTTTTAAATTAAATTTTGCAAGGGCATGGTAGCCCATGCCTATAAACCCTCAGGAGGCTGAGGCAGGAGGATCACAAGTTTGACAGCCTCTGCAACTTAGTGAGCTCCTGTCTCAAAAAAAAAAAAAAAAAAAAAAAATGGGGGTGTAGGAGGGTTGAGGACATAGCTCAGTGGTAAAGTGCCCTTGGATTAAATCCCCAGTACTTTAATAAATATTCTTTAAGAGAGATCTTGCTATGATGTTGCCCAGGTTGGCTCTGAGCTTGCAATCCTCCTGCTTCAGCCTCCCTAGCAGTTGGGATTATAGGCACAAGCTGCTGCATTTTTTTTTTTAAAGTGGAAAAACACACACACACACAGAGAGAGAGTTATTGACTGAATTGTAGCCTCCTCCCATTCCTTCCCCAGATTCACAAGTTGAAGGCCTCTCGATGATATCTCCCGAATATAAACTTATTTGGGGGGGGGGGGGTCACAATGGAGGTAATCAAGCTAATTAAAGCAGGTCCCATTCCAATGTGAGGTATCTTTATAAGAAGGAAATTTGGACCAGGCAGCATAGAAGAAAGAGGAGGGGAAGATGCAGGGAGAAGAGGGCCATCTATGAGCCAAGGAAAGGCCTGGAGCAGCTCGTCACTCATGATCGTGAAGGGTGACCAATCTTGCCAATGACTCAATCGTACACTTCACTCCTCCAAATCCGGGAGACAGTAAGGTTCTGTGGTCCTTTCCTAATGCAGCACTAGCAAACCACACACAAGTACTGGATGCCTTTCCACAGCACCATTACAGATTTTTTTTTTAAGATTTCTTTTTTAGTTGTAGATTTTTTAAAAAGTGGACATAATACTTTTATTTTATGTGGTGCTGAGGATTGAACCCAGTGCCTCACCCATGGTAGGCCTAAGCCACAACCCCAGCCCCCTAGATATACAACGTAGCCATTAAAATGAGATAAGAGATTAAGGAAAAATAATTTTTCTTCCAGTAGGAAGATGAAACCTAGGGCCTTGCACATTCTAGGCAAGCATTCTGCCGCTGAGCTACACCCCTAAGCTCAAACCCTGGTTTTAGAACAAAAGTTCCTTCAATGCAACTTCTATTACTTATTCTCATGTACTTCTTGCTAGAAGAAAAACTGAGGCAGAGCATGTAGTGTTTTCAGAATTGTGTAATGGAAGATGGTGTAGGAGACTACACATGCCATCCCAAATGCCACTGTAGGAGATTAGACTATGCCACTGAGAAAATAGACCTGTTGGGTATAAGGATTATGGTGAGCTGATTATTTTAGAAACTATAGACTAGAAGCAGCTCTCCAAGTTGAAGTTGCCTTTTGGTAAGGCAAAGTTAGAGCTATGAAGGAACTCTCCTTTTGTCAAGATGTCTCCCTCTCTGTACCTGGAAGAGGTCAGCAAAGTCACTGTGGACTAAGGACAGGACCAAGTCAAGTCTGCAGGACAAGCCTTACTCTCATTTGCCGAGCTCTTTGTGCACCTGCCAACCTCCCATACCTGTCCCTGTTTCCGAAGAGGGTGGCATTGAAGCCTGAGGTCTAAGCCACCCCAAGAACTACTCATTTCTCTAAGTATCTACCGCCTACAATACAAAGCATACACGCATGGCCTTGAATTTTTGCTTTAATCTGTCTTTTGTTACAGGGGTCCCAACTAAGAACCACAAACTCCTCTACAACATCTACACAAAAGTTTAGAAGTTGATTCCATGCATAAATAATGAATGCTAACATGTTGGTAACAAAGGGTGCCAGATACAAACGAAATAATCTCTTATGCTGCTGTCAAAGGAAAAGCCACAGCCTCACAGGAGTTTTCTGAGTAGGAGGGATGATCACATGACTCTGCATTCACTACTCATTTTTCTACACTCTCTGCCTCCCCCAGATATAAATCCAAACATGATCCTGAATGTGGATCAAGAACACTTTCTGGACACAAGGTTGGCCTCCCTCACAAAATACCCTGAACCAGGGCTTCCGTAAACACTGTTCTCTGAAACAGGCTACTCCCTGCTTATTTTAATTAAAAAAATAATTTAAAAAAATTTAAAACTACAAAAGTAATACTAAAGAAAATAAAATACACATAACATACCCAAAATAAGAAATATTAACATCTTGGTATATGAACTTGTTATGAATCTATATTCATATGTAGTTATATAACTTGTACTTTTAATGAAAATTGTTACCCACCATAATGGTGCATATAACATTTAATTCTACATGTCAGTAAATTTCTATAGTACTATTTGAAATAATGCAGATCATTCCATCACATAAGTATGCCATAAATTTTTGGTCAATTCTGTACCACTGGACATTACAATGATGTCTTAACTCTCCTCGACAAATAACCATTCAACCAATTTCTCTGTAGCTAAATCTTAGCATAAGTTTTCAATGATTTTCTTAAAAAAGAGGATTTGCTGGGTTTAAAGGTATTTAACATGTTTTAAGGCTTTTTAATACCGCCAGCTCATCACTAGGGGAAAAAAAAAAAAAGTTGCAGTAATTTGTACTTCCTCATTAATGTGTGAACTGTCCTTATTCTCCAACATCACATTTTTCCTAAAAAAAAAAATTTCACAGGGAGAAAAACCTCAAAACCAGTTTTTCACTGTTCACATGCCTCCTTTAAATGGGGTTTAAAAAAAAAAAAGCCAGGAAGCTTCCATATCTAGTAAATAAAATTTAAGCAAGTAAGACTAAGTGCTTTCCTTCATGAGGATGGAGGATCAAGTGTAGAAACTGGGGTGGGCCCTATTGTGGAGGGTAAGATGGCACCCATGGATGGAAGGGAAAACCCGAGGAAAGGTGGGTGGGTGATGACAGGGAGAACAGAGATCCAGGAGCACTCAAAGAACAAAAGCACTCTCCTAAAAGTTTCCAGGAACAAGAAGGGGAAATACTTCCTGCCGTCCCTATAAACATAAGGAAACCCAACACCACCTGAATCTTGCTAGTTATGATGTCCCTAGAACTCAATGGGTCAAGGAGGAACATTCCCCACCTAAAGCTCTGGATCTGATGTGAACCCAACATTTAGCCTAAGGGCAAACGCGGACAGCAGCCCTACTCCTCCTCCCCTCTCCTTCTCACCTCCACTATAAAGTCATACCAGTACCATCCACGTCCATGAACCGCAAGGGCATTTCACAGCCAGGGAAAGCGAGGAACTTTCTGGTTTACAAAAGCACTTTCACATCCACAATCTCTCATTCTCCCAACTCTGCCCTCGCCACAAGGCAGGGCTAGTTACTTGTCATTCCCATTTTATACAATCCTAGGGCTAGAAGGGTCAACCATTTGTCTAAACCATAATCTGTGGAAGAGGGGACAGTGCCAAGGATGCAAACCTCTCTGGCCCCTAACCTCATTCCCTGAAGACACACAAGACAAGCTGCTCCAAGCTGCTCCCATGGATCTAGGTATAGATGTTCACATGCACACTGTACATGGCTCACCTTGAGGGATCTTCTAAGTGGAGGATGCAGATGCTCAGCTGGTGGTTGCATCACCAGAGAGTTCATCCTAAGGATGAGGATACCCTGAGACAAGCTCTCCATGGTAAGAGTCACAGAAAGCAAAAGCAAGCAAGAAGGGGATCACACTGGGTAAGGGACTGTTCTGTAAATGAGGCAGGACTGTCACTCAAGCGTTTAAAAGCTTCTCTCAGTTCTCTAACTCAGAAACCATTAAGCATGCACCATGTAAAAGCCAAAATAGAAACCAAAAGGCTGCTTTCCTAACCAGCTTTCGGTGTTTTCCGATTAACCTACCACCCCTCTTCATGCAATGCTGGTACTCTATCAAGCTATTTTCTCTTATAGGTACAGATGGTACAAACCAAACACCACCCCATACGAAACTGGGGCATCTCCTGGAGGATGCCTCACCTCCATTCACTCATGTCACCCCCCCCACACACACACACACGCTTAGCCTATCTCAAAGGAGCACCAAGTTTCTAGATATTTAACCTACTGCAGGGAAATTCTTTTGGTTTGCAAGGAGAATAGGTTGTCTGAAAATTCCTCAAGAAAAACAAATGCCAACAGACATCTGTATTGTCAGTCCAGCTTGGCCACTTATATAACCAGCCTGAACTCTAGCTCATAAATCCTTAAAACTTTAAATACTCATTTTATCAGACGTCCAAAGTTACAGACCACATTGTTCTCTCTTCCTGTTAAAATGAGTTTTACTACTGTCAATTGCTTTCAAGAAGAAACACATCTCCAAAGGGTGCTTGAAAGAGGAAAGAAAAAAAATGGACAAGAATTTCACCCCTCGAGGCAAATCCTGTGCAGCCTTTGAGCCTTAGCAAATGAAACTCTGGAGACACAAATGCATTTATCAGGAATCTGCTTCATTAAGCTGAAAGGGGAAGTTATGTTAAGGGATAAGCCACCAGTAATTAATATTTATTGTATCCCCACTGGGCAAATGACAATGTAGTTACCATTTTACAGAAGACAGAACACAATTCTGGCACACGAACTGCTTACAACATAAACCTCACAATGCTCAAATATGAGACAAAATAATGTCTTTCAACACACATGCTCTGTGAAGAGGCCAAACACCCCTCACAGATGGCTATATGTGGAGCTGTTTTCTGGTGACATCCTCGTTCCTTTCCCCCACTTCTCCACGTGCACACACTTTTAAAGAAAGGGGTACGGTTCATGACCACTGCTTGTGTAAACGCGCGCGCGCACACACACACACACACACACACAAAAGGATCAGCTCCATCCATGTCTGTCCCACACATCAGCCCAGTCTGCCGATTCAATCCATCCATCCACTGCCATGCTGTGAACTCTGTGGGTAGGGCCCATGGGATACCATTCATCAAAGGACACTGCTCATGGGAGAGGGCTGGACATGCTTGTTGAGTGGATAGAGGAGAGGGAAGAGAGACAAGGGGGAGAAGGGAGGACGAGTGAAAGGAAGGGGAATGAAGAGAGGGAGGAGGACACAAGGATGGAGGGAGAGAAAAGGGGAAGGAGGGAGAGAGCCCAGGGTTTCTGGAAGTTTCTGCAAGCTGGCAAACCCAAGCGCTCCTTTCCATTGATTAACATTGTTACTACTTCCACTCATGGAGGAAATTCTCCCCTTTAGCCTGGCACCCTGAACTTCAGCCTTGCCCTTTAGTGCCCCCCTATACTAGTCTCGCAGAATGCATGAAACATGTTAATTGATCATTGGACAGCTCTAGGCATATTCCCCTCAAGATTCTTAAAGCTTAACTAAATCTTATGATCTTGGGATAAACAAGGCTCTGCCTGAATGATCCAGTGTCTTCCATGTAATGCTTTCTCCTAATTTCTCCCCCCAGTGCTGGGAATTGAACCCAGGGCCTATCACATGTGAGGCAAATGCTCTACCACTGAGCTACATCTCCAGCCCTATTTTGAGACAGGGTCTCATTCAGCTGCCAAAGGTGGCCTCAAACCTGCTATCCTCCTGCCTCCTGAGTGGCTGGGGTTACAGGAGTGTACCACCAAGCCCAGCTCCTAGTTATTTTACTCTTCCTTCAGAGCCCAATGGGTTGCATTCACAGCTAGCCTTCCACCATCCCCACCCACAAAAGGCCACGATTCCTCATCACTCAGAGTGCACCATGGCTGTGGCTAAATACATTATTAATTAATCTTTCTCTTCCTTATTGGGCTCTGAGCTCCATAAAGACAAGGACAACACCTAGGACAAGGCACAGCACACTGCAGACAAAAACTACTAGGGAGTTAAAAGAATAAGTGAACATATGAAGGAGAGCACTTTGCATCTTGAGGCCTGGGACCTGACTATTCTCCATTCCAAGGATTCGGGAAGACAGTAGGGTCTGTGGAACCAAGAGATGGGTCTATTAAAAAAAAAAAAAAGTATCAATCTAAATGAGCATCAATGTAACTTTAAAGTTGACCATGAAGATGGTATACAATATCAATACTGGGGAAAAAGAAAGAATGGGTTGTTTTTTTTTTTTTTTTTCTTCCTGGATCTTAAGACTGGGAACTCAGCCAAGGGACAAGATTTCAATTTTTTCTGTGTATCTCCCAAGAGCTGGTTCATCGTGGCCACAGTTTAGTAGCAGAGTAGAAACCACCCAAGCTAGTTCCAGGAGAAGGTTTATTATATGGATACAGGAACAAGACATCAAGAATCTTCTAGAAAGAACTCCTCCTTCCTCCCTTTCCTTTCCTTCTCTATCATCTCTGCCCTCTTCCCTCAGTTTCACACACACCCTTTTCCCTCTTATTCAACTAAGTTTCCTTTACTTATTCAAATTTCAGCAGAGCCATTGGAGCCAAGTCCACCAGTCTCTGTTCTCCCTCAGATTTGAGGGAAAGTGGATGTGATTTGACAGCCTTGGGTCAGATGCACACCCTGGTCCAGTCAGTTGACACTGATGTGGAGAATAGAGGTCTTGGGACACGATAGTCTATATACACTTACCTATCACTTCAGCTTAGGGTCTCCCCTCTACCCACTTTTCTTTGTGCTGTTTAACCCAGTATAGACTCTGATACTCATGAGATAAAAGGAAAAGTGCCAATACTGTGGATCCTTTCTTTTTGAGGTCTCAAATTCCTGTGCTCAAGCGATTCTCCAACCTCAGGCCCCCCGAGTAGCTGAGACTAAAAAGAAAAGCAATGTGCCATCACGCCTGGCTGCAAAAACCCTGAAAACTCATTTCACGAGAAGATTTCAGTCAACTGAAACATCAGTCAACACTTATCAAAACCAACCAGCTGAACCCTGAGACATTTCCCTAAATAATGCTTGTGTGACATGAACACCAGGGTCCCACGGCTTCCTGTGTAACTTCTGATAAATGTTTATGATAACCATCACTACAACCAACTCCAAAACACCCCTTTTTAACTTGCAGCACAATTTTATAATGAAGTCAATGGAATCTTCCAGGTTACAGAGGTGTCAAAGAGACAAGAGCTCAATCCACAGCCCTCTCTCAGCTCTCTCTCTCATATTCTATGATGATTTCTAAGACCTAGAAAACCACTCACCTAGCTGTGCTATTTTTTTTTTCCATATCAGATCCACAGACCTAACACTTCAATTAACTTTGTGGAAATTACAATTACCACAAGGAGCTCTGGATTTTGCAGCGTGAAGCAATCGTCTTTTAAAAGCCCTCTTGTGTTTTCCTCCTGTAGTGGTGATTAAGGCAGTTCTTTTTCATAGGAAAAAAAATTTTCTTTTGACCATCATCAGAGAAAGAAAAATGGCTGGCTCATCAATAACTACTTGGAAAATATAGCATAGAACAGGACTCACAAAAGGTGCCTTGCACATCTTGTCCCTGCCTCCCCATGAATATACCACTGCTTGGAAAACAGCACCTCTCCATTTTCTCGGTTACAACTACCTACAAATCCTTTCTTCCTTGTCCCTCAGGGTCAAAGTCCTTGCTACCAGGCTTCCAGAGCCCTTTCTCAGTTCATGAAATCTTCCTGACTTCTCAGGTCAGAGGTCGCCATGTCCCCAGTTCCCCGAAGCTCTCGCCTTGAGGTCTGGGGAACAGGCCCATACCACGCTTCTTTAGCGCCTGGCCAGTGTAGGTCGGTGCCATTCAGGTCCTTAATGAACCGCTGAGCACATCCTTCAGGATTCAGGTCCATGATTCCATCTCCAGATTTGTTCTCTCTGGGCAAAAATGCTCTACTTTAATTTTTAAATTTGTGCCTGTAGTTGAGGTGGCCTAATTTTGGCTAATCCAGGCATTTACAGAAGGAAAATGCATTTCCTCTTCAGAAAATTCTTGGAAATTTATCATCTCCCTTTAGACTCATCTGTGCAGTGCAAATTCACCATCTTAACTAAACTTTTAAGAAGTTTATATTATGAGCTCCTCTTCCTGATATTTTCTCATATGTCCCAACTGCAAAATAAAAACATGCTATAATTCTTTTCTGCACTTACAATGTAAATACATATTTCACTCCAGGGATAAATTGGCCTTATTTTCACATACATTAGCAATAAAAGATAGCAACCCGCATGAGGAAACGCTCACTGGCTCCCTGCGTAGGCTGTGGGTTGTATATCTCACCTTCCACCCCACTCCAACGCATCAAAACCCAAAAACCTATGCATCTGAAAAACTGGCAGTTCCTCTTAATAAAACTATTTTTTAAAATATTGCTTCAAGTTTAAATATCTGTTAAAATAAAAGCAGCTTTATTAAATTCTAAGGACAATTTCCTCTGCATTCACATTGAGTAGGCATTCCTTAAGGGCTCTTCTACCTCTGAAAAGCCTGGTTAATCTGAAGAACAATGGCTATCTTTGCCCACTCTGTTGCTGCCCCCTGCTGACCAAAGGTTGGACCAGACATAGCATCTCCTGAGAACATGGTGGCTGGGTGCCAAGCCCCATGAGGAGCAACAAAGGGGCCTTTAAGACAGTCTCTTAAAGGTCTTAAGGAGGAAAAGAGAAGACAAAACATACACATATGAAATAATAAAGCAGTATAATTTTGTAGTATTTATCTGCTCAGGACAGTCCAGACCAGTAGAGTTCTGGGAAGGGTGAAGCGTATAAAGACGGAGGTACCGTATAGGCTAGTGGTTCCCCATCTTTTCACCACCAAGGAACCCCACTGCACTCAGCATGAACTTCTTGCTTTTAGCAATTCATCTTCATAAGAAAACCAGAGTACCAGCACATGACCACTTATATTTAGCCAGGAGTAAAGGAACATAGATGACCGAATTTAGGGATTTTCAAATGATAAAAATAACTCGTAAGATTCTGGAATCTCTGAACCTTAAGATGCTATCTCATGAGATTTTTCAGGAAGTCTGGGAATATCAGATTTAATGACAAGGCTCTGTACTACAAGCATTTTCCTCTTGAGGGTCCTCAGCTTTCATTAGACTGTCAAAGGGACTTTGAGAATCTAATTGATCTTTTTGCCAATGGTCAATTGGCAATTTAATAATCAAATCTAATGGATCATTAGTCTAAATGATCAAATCTAATCATGTTCCAGTGATCGACCAATTAATACATACAAATTAAAGGTCCAGGGATGATAAGCAAGGATCTCCTGGTACAGATTAAGGGAGAGGCCACTCTGTTCTGAGATGCTAACACTCAAGTGTAAACTAGGGAACAAGACTCTTCATTTCCTTTGAGACAAAGGGGAGAGGGTTATGCCACTTTAACACCCCCACCACTCCCATCAACAAATTTAAAGATTTTAAGGTGGGGCAACTACAGGCCCCAATTCTTAACCATTAACTCTGTGTGGCTGGTTCTCCGTGGCATGGTCAGAACTGGTTTGAGAAACAGGAGTTTGCTGTCTGACTTTGCTATGTAATAATAGGTACAAATCAACCACCTGAAATGCTTGCAGGCACTAATTTTAAACTCAGTTTCCTGGAAAATTAATAATATACAAACAAAAAGCAGAGACTGTACATCTGAGTTCCCACCCAGTGACCATGTTTATTGGTGGAGGCAGCCCCATCCCCGTCCCAAGAAGCTGCAGAGAGGCTGCAGGCTCAGGACCAATTTCTGCATGTTGTTTCATCTTTCTTGGACTCGGTTTACTCTCCTGTACAATGGGGTGCATGATAGTGCCTATCACTCAGACTTGATGTGAAGAATGAATTGGAAACACTCCTAATACACGGGATTGTTATGCAATGTCTGGCTGCTGTTCCCACAGCTGCTACTATTGTTCTGATGACTGTGATGACACATACAGAGCGTAAGAGGAAAAAAAATGTACCCCAATGGTAGTCATGGTGAACACCAGTGGAAAACTAAACACAGATGGGGCATTTCCATCCTGGGGTCATTTTAGCCAGACATCATGAAAACCTGCTTATTTAGGAAGCAATATATTCCAAGCAAAACATACTTCTCTATCAATCATTTGCCTAAAGTTTTTTTTTAAATAAATAATTTTACCAAATCAAATTAGCCAATTCTCATTTTTCATCGTAGTTATGTTGTATAAATTAGAATACTGAACTATCACTACTAGGGTAAATAGTTAGGTTTTTAAGCCTCTGGTCACATTTTCAATCAAAATGTCATGTCCTCTGCCAAAGCCTCCTAGAACACGGCAGTTTCATTAGCGCTGACAACCAACCCTTCCCAACGTCACTCTTTTCCTGTGTAACACTTGGCAGGTGCAGCAGCAGCGCACACACACTCCCACCAGCACCATCTACAGTTTCACTTGTGCACTGTTTTAGTTATCCCAGCGGTCAACCAGGTTCCAAAATATTTACTGGAAAACTCTAGAATAATTCAGAAACTTTGGACTTGCACACCGTTCTGCATAGCATGATGAAATCTCAGTGGGCACTGCTCCATCCCGCCTGGGATGTGAATCAAGCCTCTGCCCATGTAGCATATCCCAACTATTCGTGCTACCTGTCTCTTAACAACTGTCTTGGACTGCTGCATTATTCCACGCTTGGGCTCCAGTAACCCTTATTTTCACTAATAATGACCCCAAAAGCATGAGTAGTGTGATGCTGACAATTAGATGTTTCCATAAAGGAACCATGAAGTACTTCCATTAAGTCAGGAAGTGAAGTTTCTTAAAGAAAACTAATTGTATGCTGAGGTTGCTAAATCCTATGGAATTTACTTTAATTTCTTAATGCCGTATTAAAACTTCATAGGAAAAGTAGTATATATAGGATAGGTACTACCCTCATATTCAGGTGTCTACTAGGGGTCTTCAGACATCTCTCCACTGTACAAAAGGAGGGACTATTATACAATCAATATGGTGGTAATGTTTTTAGAAAGTCACGAACAGCAAATTAGCAAATACTGAACCATTGTTCTAGGAGAAATGGGTGTGTATCTCATGTAAATTAAAACCCTAAATGCTTGTAACATCCAAGTATGTTCCATTTATTTATTCTAATTTGTTATGTAGGACAGCAGAATGCATTTCAATTCATAGTCCATATATGCAGCACAATTTTTCATGTCTGGTTGTACATAGAATCACACCATTCTTGTGTTCATACATGTACTTAGGCTAATGATGTCCATCTCATTCCACCATATTTCCTTCCCCCGACCCGTGCCCCCTTCCTTCCCCTCCCCCTCCCCTTTGCCCTATCTAAAGTTTCCTCCCATGCCCCCTCCACCCGGTCCCCATTATGGATCAACATCCTTATATCAGAAAACATTCCACATTTGTTTTATTTAGAATTGGTTTGTCCCATTTTACAAAAGGAAATTTGGGAGTAAAAGTGGTGAGCAACTTGCCAGAGGACATCTCACTAACAGATGGCAAAGAGGGTTCAAATCCCACACAGCTAGCCCCAGAGCGAGTGCATCTTAGCTGGCACATCTTGTGGCACACCACCCCTGCCGTCTGCATCCTTCAGGCAATTCTGAGGCTCAAACAGGGAGGCAGAGCAGAGCCATGTACAGTCTCAGCTGGAAACGTGTGCATCTGGCAATAATTAGCCCATCTTTGCAATGACCACAAGCACACTGTGAGTACTAATTTTGAAGTTCCAAATAATTTCAGCAAGTAGGCAAATTTGCAAATGCAAAATATGTGAATGAGGATAAACCATATTTAAAAATTTTGTCTTCACTTTCCTAATCTTCAGAAACTTTCTCCCCTACAAATCGAACATTTTTCATGCTGCACCTATTTTTGAAACATACAAGCCAGTCAGTGCTAGCCAAGAAGGATGTAACACTTCTGACTCCGAGTGATGTCAAACTTTTGGCTTTCTGCCTCCACACAATGCCCTTCACTAAGCTTGCTTACTTCATTTATTGTCCATATGCACCATAGTACTACATGTTTGTATTTGATTGCCACCTGTCTTCCCTTTAAAAACATTTCATTTGCTTTTTATTTATGCATGACACTAGAATATATTGACATACATACATTCTTATGGTTGTACATGATGTGGAGTTACGCTGTTCACATGGGAATGAACCTAGGAATGTTGTATCTGATTCATTCTAATGTCTTTCCCATTCCCATCATTGTTTGCTTTTGCTGTACTGGGGATTAAACCCAGGAGTGCTGTATCACTGAGCTACATCCCCCAACCCATTTTTCGTTTTGAGACAGGGTCTCACTAAAGTCTGGCCTTGAACTTGAGATCCTCCTGCCTCAGCCTCCCAAGTCTCTGGGATTACAGGTATGTGCCAGCATACCCACATACTCTATTTTTGTAAATCAGCCATTATCTCAAACTGAGTTTTGTGTTTTTTGTTTTTTTTTTAAACATACCCTCCCTCCTTTGATGCATTAGTGTTGCTCTCATAGCCAACAACACTGTAGCTCAGGCCTGAACAAAGTGTATCTAACACGGGCATTTTCCCTGTAAGACACATCACAGCCTTCTTGCTCTCAGGAACACTAGACAGCACTTCAGCCTTACACTTGGTAGCTACTTAATACTGCAAAATAAAATACATAAATATGCACAAAAAAAATGTGCACTAAACAGACTGTCAAAAGAACACTTGAAGTACAAGACTGGAATAAGGCGGCAGAGCATGGCCTTGTCCTGTCTCTGCTGGGAATGGCACTTCCAGTAATTCAGATGTTCACAGCTGTATGTCCATGACCAACCACAAGTGCACCCACAGTATTGATCCTGGCCGGGGACTGCAAATGAATTACAGCGAGCAGACAAATTTGCCAATACAGAATCTGCAAACGGGGATCGGCTGTGTGTTTTTAAAAATTATGAGAATATTTTGAAAGTCTAGAGCTATCAAAATGATGCAAATAAATCTTGGAATGTGTGTGCACGTGTGCTCGTGGACACGTGCAGGGTTATGGGAAACCATTTATTTATCTTCATTTCTCACATGATTATAGGTTCCCCTGATTACTGAAAGACAACACTTATTCACCACTATCTCCACTTCAGAACAGGCAGCTCAACTTGACGCAATTATTTTAAAGTTCTGTGATGAATAATAAATCAGTACCATCTTCACCACTGCACTTACTCGATCGAGTTCAGAAAATATACTCAAAGACATGGCCCCGGAGCTTAAAAGGTATCGATTCCAATGTAGCATAAAGCTCCTCAATATCACCCCCCTCCTCCTGTGAGTAAGTCATCCTCTGGGCAGCCTCCACCCAACAGGCCTCACTGGGTCCCAGAGCAGACCGTCCTCGCAGCTGCTAAAGGATGTCCACCTATGGATTCCACTTTGGCTTCCTTTAAACACTATTGTTTTCTTTACAGTTCACAGGGGCACCATTTTGTAAAGACTTTTTAAAGTTGCATGATCTAGAACCTTCCTGTTTGTAAGGTTTTGATTTCTCTATGAGAAAGGGTGTACTCAATTTTGAATTAGGTTGTCTTTAACTGTTAATATCAACCACACCTGCTTTATCAATGTGGATGCACATCCCACTCATTTTGACCCCTGAAACATATGACATTAAGCTATAGCTATCTTGGAACTTCTCACTCCTAAGCATTTCAGCACACATCTCCTAAGATTCAGGACACCCTAATCCTATATCACAATTCCACTATCTCAACTTCATAAAATGAACAGTACTTCCATTGAATGATCAGATGCGCGGGTTGTCCAAAAATATGAAGGTCCACATATAGAACGTGGTTGTTGCCATGTTGCCGGAGCCTCCCTCCATTTCCCAGAACACTGACATCTGAAGAGAAGAGGCCTATGGTCACAGAGGGCCCCACATAGAATATTTGTCCGATTGTTCCCTTACAGTGGTGTTCAGTCAGCTTCTCTATCTCCTATATTTTCTGTGAACCAGCAGGTAAGTCTGAAGGTCTGAGTAGACTCAAGCTGGGGAAAACTCATGTGATTGAGAATGTCATGGTCCTATCAGCCAGCACATCATGCCAACTATAAATAGAACAAGGTGCAAAACACCAGGTCACATGCTCACTCTGGCCGTCAGCCAGTCATCACTGGTACAGGATGAACACAAATATACCTAACAACAGCCTGCTCCTGGGGACCTCTCACCTAATGGCTTTGTCCTTTCTCAACAGTCTCTACCTAAATCGATCACTTCACTGGGGATTGCAATGTGGTAATTTCCAAATTCTATCATTCCTTCTAATTTATTAACAGACATTCTCCCCTTCTCCAACTTGCCGCTCTTTACTATCATCATAGATGCTTGGACCACCATTTTCTTTCTCAAGTATTACCATGTTTTTTGACACACACCATCACTCTGAGCACTTCCTTGCTTCTTGGTACAATGTTCCAGACTTTTTTTTTTTTTTTTTTTTTTTTTTTTTGGCAAACCTGGAATCAGTCATATCAGCACTGGCAAATTTTGAATGAAAAAAAAAAATCTGACTTTTTAAAAGGCCCGTGTACACACGTACACGCACACGTACCCCTGAACTGAGGACAATATACCAATCAGGCTAGAAGTTGACCTGCTAGCAGGGTTCTTGCGAGCGTTCAGGCAAGAGTGAGCCATGCTGGCAATGGTCAGAGGTCAGACGCTGAATATAAATTGAAAGAAGTGATGGGACCTTCTCAAAATTCTTCTAAAAGGAAAAAAAAGGGAATAAATGACAAAGAATGACCTTATGATGTAAAATCTGAGCAAGGAGGATTAAGTTCCTACCTTATTACCAAAGTTCCGTTTTGGCTGGGCATGGTGGCCACACCTGTAATCCCAGTGGCTCAGGAGGCTGAGGCAGGAGGACTGCAAGTTCAAAGCGCCCCTCAGCAATGGTAAGGCACTAAGCAACTCAGTGAGACCCTGTCTTTGAATACAAAATAGGGCTAGGGATGTGGCTCAGTGGTTGAGTGTCCCCAAGTTCAATCCCCAGTACAAAAAAAAAAAAAAAAATCCCATTTTGGAAATGTGGGTATAGCTACTTTGAGATACTAAGTGTCCCTGTTGAGCTTCACCAGGGCAGCCAGCCCACAGCTGGCACTCAACAGGAGCATGGCACTCAGGGAAGGAGTTAGGACAGAAAGCACCAACTTATGGTGAAAAATGGTACCTAATATGTCCACAGCAGCATTATTCACAATACCCAAAAGGCAGAAGCAGCCCAAATGCCCATCAAAAGATGGATGGATACACAAGTATGGAATATCCATACGGTGATTACTCAGACACAACAAGGAACAAAGATAGGTTGAGTATTCCTAATGTGAAGGTATGAAATCCACAATTCTCCAAAAACCAAAACTGTTTGAGCATCCACATATCATGAGTAGAAAATTCTATACTTGACCCTCATGTGACAGGTGTAGTCAAGAAGGTGGGTCACCAAAAATATTGGGTAAATATATCTTCAGGCTCTATGTGTAACAAATGAATTTCATAATGAGACTTGGTCCCATCCCCAAGATCTCAGTAAGTATAGGCAAATATTCTAAAACCTGAAAAAATCCAAAATCCAAGGTACTTCTCACCCCAACCACTTTCAATAAAGGGTATTCAACCTGTTCCGATACTTGCTGCAAGATAAATGCACCTCAAAAACATGTTAGGTGAGAGACACCAGACATAAAAAGTCCATTTATACAAAATATCCAGAACAGGGAAATCCACAGAACCAAGACTAGCGGCCGTCCGGGGCTGGGGGAGGAGGTGATAAGGGATGGACAGATACAAGTGGTGGAACATAAGGATAAGGAAATAATTCCATAAGATGGGCCCACTGTGCTGACCCCCACACACATACTTTACTTTCCCAGAAGCAATTTACCTGCAGCCCTGCTTGGTTTAAGTGTACAGGATATGTCACATTCCTCAGCAAACTACCTCTTATCTGCAGGAGAAATGCAAGCCCCAAATAATGTCAATCAGAGGAACCCAAGTTACCCTGAAGGGGGGACTTTTGTGACCCTTCTCACAGATCAGATCCCAGAACTCAGGGAGATAAGGATAGTTTCCCTCTAACCATAAAAAAAGTCTAAGAATGTATGGTTAAGAATCCAATTAGAACTGGTCAGCATGGGCCAAAGGGACCTAGAGTTGCCATAGCAGAGGGGACTTAAAAGTTTGATGTTCATCATGCTGTCAGTCAAAAGTCAAGAGGTTGATCTGGGTGGGACTCTCTGGAAACTTCTCTGGGATCCACAATGAAACTGGAGCAGGGGAGGCACATGGTCCCTGGGAGGACCCACTCTCCCCCTTGAATGTGTCCCTTTTTGCCCTTTCCAATCCCTTCTAATAAACTCAAGCCTGTTACTCTGAGCGCCACGCCTGAAATCTTTGACTTGATCACAAGAATAAGGGCTTGAAAGGGGGAGTCTTCAAGCTGCCTCATTTTCTTGGAAGGCCCCAGTCCTGTAACAGAAGGTCTGGAGGACCAATTGCTTAAAAGGGATGGGCTTTCCTCCTGCAGTGATGAAAACATTTTGGAACTAGATAGAGAGTAGTTGCACAACAGTGAATCAACCAAAATAAATATATACCACTGAATTCTTCACCTTAAAATGGCTAATCATGTTAAAAAATTTAAAGTGAAATTCCCTTATTTTTATAAGAAAAAAATTACTTACTCATCAAGATCAGATAATCCTTAATCCTGTACTAAAAAATATAAATGTAATTAGTGTAAAAAAATTAATCTGAATAAACAACATCAAGACTTAGGAGCAAGTCACCTCTACTCTTTAGAACTAGGTTTTCTCAACACACAAAGCCTTTTGAAAAGTTCAACCTAAAAACCAAGTTGCAAAGTGGGATCTCAGCGCTGACAGCATGGTAGGGAGAAACAGCCCCGCCGCTGCTTCTTGTGACCTCTGGCTCCCAGGAACAATGAACAGCAGTGACAAGATTGGCACTTACTTTCCAAGTGGTTATTAAAATAGTTTTGATAATATACTTGTCAATATTTTTTATGATGTGCTTTTAAAAGCCCAGCAATGAAAGGAATAACAGAACGGAGAATTTTTAGGGCTGAGTGACATCCTGAGCTAATTCTTGTTTTTCCATCTTCTGAGAAACGATCTACTTTTCTGAGATAGAAGAGTGACCTGCAGTTGGTCCACTACCCTGTTAGTTACTAGAGGATCTTATAGGAATCGGTAGACCACACATGAAGTGCTAGGTCCTTCCCCTCATAACAGTGTTCAGCCCATGGTAGGCCTTTGACTGGTAATTGTTGGAGGGAGAAATGGGGATTAAAAGAAATCAACATAAAACTGTTTGGTCAACCTACCCCCCGAACCTCTGGTACTGGGGATTGAACCTGAAGTGCTTTATCACTGAGCCACATCCCCAGCCCTTTTTATTTTAAGAAGGGGTCTTGCTCAGTTGCTAAAGCTGGCCTAAACTTGCAATCCTCTTGCCTCAGCCTCCCTAATCACTGGGATTACCTGCATGAGACACTGCAACCAGCTTCTGACCTAGTAATTTTTAAAGAAGTAGTTTCTATGAAGAATTCCCAGACTTGAATCAATCTGCTTTAAAATAGTTTCAGGAGACCCCAACTTCCATTTATGAGCACAGTGCTGTGGCAGGAGGACTGTTAGTCGAGATATTCAACTCTACCATGAACATGATATGCAGTTTTCAAAAAACCACTTACCCTCTCTGAGATGTATTTTTTTTTTTTTTTTACATCTATAAAATGAAGAGACAGGCCAGGCGCAGTGGTGCGTATCTATAATCCCAACAACTTGGGAAGCTGAGACAAGAGAATTGCAAGTTCAAGGATAATATGGGCAACTTAGCAAGGCCCCATTTCAAATTTTAAAAGCAGGGAGGGTGCCTGGGATATAGCTAAGTAGTAAGAGTACCTAGATTTAATCCACAGTACCATTAAAAGAAAAAAAAAAAAAAAAGAATTAGCTCAGGATGTCACTCAGTCCTAAAAATTTTCCATTCTGGTATTCTTTTCGTAAGCCTTGCCCTCAAGCCCTGAAAGTTTCTGGATACTTTCTGGTTGCTGAGAGAAAATAATCCCAAACTAATCCCTAGCCTTCCCTTAATAAGTTAAAATTTTTGAGTTTGAGAACTTCACTCTGAAATTGGCATGGCACTGGGTGACTGTGATATAGCTGTCACAAATCAGGACTGTGATTCAGGGAGCCTCCCCCTACACAGTTGCTTCCCCCTCCAGTGATGAACAATCCAGAGGCTGCAGGGCCCAGGGGGGGCTCTGGAATCACTCCCAATGTGCCATTTGCAGAACCTGGTCAGAACCAGGTGAGACGAGGACCCAGAGGAGCCACTTTCCTTCCCAGTGAACGATCTTTCTTCTCTCTTCCACCGGCTTTTGGGGCCTTATAACCAATTTCTGGGAGGCCCGAGTAGAGTGGAATTGCCTTTCATCTATGTTTTAGTTGCTATTTTCTCCCCAAGTTGATTCTATTTATAGGGGTTTTGTTTTTGTTTTGTTTCGCTAAGAAACCAGGTTATTTGTACAGAAGTTTATTTTAATCAGTTTCAAAAGCTGAGAAGACCAAGGCCAATTTGCTGTCCAGTGAGGGTGTGCATCACAGGGCACCTTTGGCCATGTCCTCATGTGGTGGAGGAAGAAGGGGTGAACACTGTCCTCACATGTAGGAGATGGGATGGGAGGACAAAGGAACTGACTGGTTCCCTCCAGCCCTTCCCCAAGGCAGCCTCAGCTCTTATGTTACACTGGGGACTTGAGTTTTGGCATGATTTTTTTTTTTCCTGTACATTCAAACCACAGCATGGGGGTGGTGGTGTGTGGAAATCCTTGTACGACTTTATTGAGAACTTTTAAAAGTTCCATTTTCCTACACTACATCTTCGATCTCCTTGAAATGTACCATAGCACACTTCGCAGGTAAAACATGGTGACAGGGACCAGACCAACCACAGCTGCTTCTGCAACCAACTGACTGGACACATCTCTAACCAGTTCACCTCCTGATAAGTGACAAGTGACAAGCCTCTCCAATTTCCCCTTCCATGAAGGAGGGATAACATCACCTGTTATCACCTTAGAGCTCTGGGATTAAGTGAGACAGCTATGTAAAAAGTCCTGCACATGTCCTCAGGAAGGAGTGGCAAGACAGTCGTCAGCACCTTCTCCATTTCCCTTGGTCTTTCCACATTTGAGTAACTTCCTGCTTCTCCAAGGATACAAATGTCACAGGGAAAATCAATTTTCCACTATTTTTAAAATCCCACAAAAAAAATTATGAATGAAGCTTAAATTTGACTTTAGGACAGTTTGAGTTGCTGTGACCATCTTAAATTTGGTCTCTTTAGTCACAGCTAATGGATTCAAGGATATGGTAGTATATTACTGTCGTACATCCCTAGAGAAGGATGTTGGTCATCAGAGGACAGGACAAAAAACAGGCTACTCCTTCCCAAACTCATTCACAGCAAAATACCACGTGAAGTTTGTAGTCTAAGAAACTTGGTATCTACATACTCTACGTAGAGCCTTAGAATAATTTCCAAAAATAAGGAAGATTTTGAATGGCAAAGAACTAAATACTCAATAGGATGATATAATATATTGTAGGGAATCTGGCATTTCTAATATGTAAATAGAATGCTTTACCTTCAAATACAAAAATATAAATGGAAACACATGACGTGAGAAGGACTCAGTCTTGTGCCCACAAGTATAGAAGTGAGAAAATATATTGAACAGGTAGAGTTGTACTTTCCTTTTACATTACATGTTTTTTTCTTAAAAAAGACAACTCTGTAATAAAAGTTATCTAGCGATCAGACTATAGAATTCAGAGATGTTATCAAACTAACCCCAGCAGAGTTACAGAAATTATTTTTCTGGATACTGAAGGAAGTTACTGTACCAAGTTTTATCCTAGAAAAGATCATTTGTCACAATGCTATTTTAAGAATTTTTTTTGTACCAAGGATTTAACCCAGGGGCACTTAAGCATTGAGAGATAGCAAGGTCCTAAGTAAGTTAGCAAGACCCTAAGAGGCTTCAAACTTGTGATCCTCTTGCCTCAGCCTCCCGAGCTGCTGGGATTATAGGCATGCACCACTGCAGCCAGCATGAAACACAATCTTTATCAATGTGTACAACACGTGTCAAGACAAGTATCAAAGAAGCTATCAGACTATTAATTCAACTTAGTCCTTTTTCTGGTTCCATCTGCTGGCGACAAATATATAATTCTTGATTTTGTTTTGTAATTTTGAGGGTGGACGCAATAAGTTGGAAGAAAGACCTGGAAACTGAAAATTACCAGAAGACATGGAGAGTCCTTAAACTAGAAATGGAACCACCATAGAAACCAGTTATCCCACTTCTTGGTATATATCCAGAACAACAAAAATCAGCATACTATAGCAATATAGCCACATCAATGTTTGTAGCAGCACAAGTTAGGGTACCAGCCCAGGTGCTCATCAACAGATGAATGGATAAAGAAAATGTGGTATGTACAGTGAATGAAATCATGGCATTATGTGGTAGATGGATGGAACTGGAGAATGTAATGCTAAATGAGATAAGCCAGAGTCAGAAAGTCAAGAGTTAAATGTTTTCTCTTATGTGCAGAAATTAGAGCAAAATGGGGGGATGGGTGGAATGCCATGAAAATAGGAGGGAGATCAGCGTAGGAGAGGAAGGGGATTGAGGAGGAGGGAAAGGGAAAGGGAGCTACGGTGGAAAGAAACTGACAAAACTGTTATGTAAATATGAATATACTACAGTGAATTTCACCTTGCGGATATCTATAAAGCACTAATTAAAAAAAAAAAAAAAACCAGACCAGGAATCAAGGGGAGGAAATACTGAGGACTGAAGGGAAGCAAGTTATATTGCATGCTTGTTATATCAGAAGGAACCCCAATATGTGCAACTACAGTGCACTAATAAAAAAGCACGCTACATTTAATCACCGATTTTGCCCTTTTCCCCTTTATAAAAAAAATGTCTCCTGGAAAGATGGTGGAATGAGATGGACATCATTACCCTAGGTATATGTAAGCCTGCATACAGGGTGTGATGCTACATTGTATACAACCAGAGAAATGAAAAGCTGTGCAGTTGTGTACAATGAATCAAAATGCATTTTGCTGTCATATGTACTTAAGTTTTTTTAAGAAACACTTCCTTTATTACTAAGGATGGAACCTAGGGGTACTCTGCCACTGAGCTATATATCCCATTTTTTTTTTTTTTTTTTTTTTGAGACAGGGTCTTGCTTGGTTGTCCAGCCTGGCCTTAAATTTGCCTCCTGCCTCAGCCTCCCAAATTGCTGGTACTATAGGTGTATAACCACATGCCCAGCTCCGTCTTCCCTAATGTATAAGGAAATAAAAAGCAAAAAACCCAATTCCCATTTTAAAATAGCTTTAGAGAATTGAAGCATTGTATAAATATTATAGGAAATTTAAAATACAGAAGAGTATGAAAATAAAATTCAGCTATAATCCCAATAACCCAGAGGGGAAAAAAAATGTTTTGGTGTAGTTCCTTCCAGGTATTCTCTTTTACCTTACAAATATTTAATAAAATATTGAGACAGACTTGCATGTCCTATAAATTGTATGGCCTTAAAACTCCCCACCCTGAATGGAAGGCATCCTGTGGCACAAAGAGAAAGGAGACTATTCTTCAGGTCTCGAGGCCATGAGGGAGCAGCCATCTCACCAGGCTTTGTTGGGAGAGAAATCAGATTTGGAATCTCCTGGAATACCTGTATTTGCCCCAGAACAAAAGTTGAAGTCTAAACTGTAGAATCTTCCTACAGCCCACAGGAAGAGAGCGCACTGAGGCCATGAAGTCCCAACCTTCGCATGGGAGTGTGGGAGAAGAGGCAGGGCCAAGTTGAAAGTCAGAGGCATCACAGGAAAGGGACACTCCCCGGGGAAGTATACTAAGTCAAAGCACTGGGTTGCGGGGACATGTCAGGACAGCTGAAGGTCAGGGAGTATACAGCACCACAGGAAATAAGAGATGAGGCCGCGATAGAGACCATCAGGCCCAGACCGAACCAAGACTAGAAGAGGCTGACACTCTGGAAAGCTTTCTCCTTCCCACTGGAGTGGGGAATGCATTGGGATTGAACCTCTCACCCCAAGGACAATTTTTCCTTGTCACTTGAGTTGTGGGATGAATAAATTTGTGACTGTTAAGTGTCCATGGCTGTATGTGTACACTTCATTAACATCTTGTTAATCTGCAATCAACATGTTACTGATCCCTTTCTAACTTAAAATATTATGAATACTTCACTACAACATCATCTGCATGGCTATCTGGCATCCCACCATACAGATGCTCCTTTAGCTAAATGGAAATTGTTGAAATAAAACCAAGTAGAACAATTACTATAATAAAAATTATAAGCGATCAATAAGCATGTGACATTTTTCAATCTCACAACTCATTACAGAAATGCAAATCAGAAGAACAGTTAGATGCTTCTTTGTCTTCCATTTGTTGGCAAATGTTGAAGGATAATAATACTTGGTGTTGGCAACCACTCAGGAAGTAAGCAAATAAACTGTTGGCCAAGGGTATAAATTAGGATGACTTTTCTCCCGGCCATTTGGCAATATGTTCCCAAAGCTTTTAAAAGACCATTTGTGTGTAGCAGTACTTGTGAACCCCTAAGTATGTGCTCCAAAAGAAATGTGTCCTGAATTACCCTCTGCATACTTAAAGAGCTGATCTGCGCATCATATGTGAAAAATCTGTATGCTTCTGTATCACAGATGTTAGGAACCACCATCTGCTAATTACTCAGTACTGATGGGGGATAAAGGGCAAAAGATTAAGAGGCCACCTGATGGATCTTGCAGCAGCCTGTCCGCCAACTTCAGGTGGAGAAGACGCCGAGATGCTTGCAGCTGAAAATCTGCTTGGAACTGGCACCAATTCCTGGAATCTCACCCCTAAAGCCTGAATAGACAATTTGGAAATTCCAACCACCCACCACCACCTGGTGACCCTGGTAATGAACATCACACTCTGCTCACCCACTGGACACAACCTTTACTGCAACCTTTCCTGGGGAAGAGGCACATGTCAATCAAATCACATCACCCAGGATGGACATGGAAGATCCACTCCATGTGTTTTTGGAAGGCCAGATGGCAGAAGACATATGTGCTGTCTGGAACTCATTTTCAAGTTAGTCCCCAAACTAAGCCATATGGTAGAGGATCCCTTGCCTGGTGGGTATGAGAAACTGGACATTTGGGACTCAAATAACTCACTGAACACAAGAAGGATGGAAAGGGCTCAACTCTGAACCACCTGCATCATGAAAATAAATATGAGGGGGAAAAAGTACCTAGGTAGCCCTTTTGTACAACAGAACATTCTTGATTTAAAATAGAAGTGTCATTTTTAATGCCAGAACAGCCAACTCTTTAAAAATTTGGCTCTTAATGCTAGGTGAAAAATCTCAACATTTAAAAACCATCATACATCTTTTCAAACCTCAGAGACTGGGAGAGTGTGCCCAGTGGTTTCTAGAGAATTAATGTGGAGGGCACATACCCAGACT
Organism: Marmota flaviventris; assembly: GCF_047511675.1. Taxonomy (NCBI): domain Eukaryota; kingdom Metazoa; phylum Chordata; class Mammalia; order Rodentia; family Sciuridae; genus Marmota; species Marmota flaviventris. The sequence continues at coordinate 191,372,128 of NC_092498.1, forward strand.
AAAAATTCCCATTTAGTAAAAGCCAATCAGCCACACTATTTAGTACACATCTAAAGCCAGTGGGGAGTCTGGGGACAGAGTTATAAAGGAAGGAGTAACACAAAATGAAAATACTGATGCACTTACTCTGAGGTTCTGACATTTTTTGAGAGCACAGCATCATTTTTTATGAGCATTCAGGTGAGATAAATTCAGTTTTACATCATAGAGACAGTTCACGAATATTCTAATGTGTATTTATTTTTTTTTTGGGGGGGGTAGGGTACTAGGGATTGAACCCAGGATGCTTTACTACTGAGCTACATCCCTAGAACTATTTTATTTTGAGGGAGGTCTTGCAAAGTTTTTGAGGTTTCTCACCAAGATGTCAAGGCTGGTCACAAATTTATGATTCTCCTGCCTCAGTCTCCCAAGTTGCTGGGGTTACAGGCATGTGTCATCTCAGACCTTTACTATTATCTGAGATAACAACTTAATAAGAGCCCGAGGTTGCCTGGAACTTGTGATCTTCTTGCCTCAATTTTCTAGGTAGCCGCATTACAAGCATGCACCACCACACCAGACACTACTATGCATTAACCACAGCCCAGTGCCACTTTGAGTTCTCACTGGCTCCCATGAGACAGCACATTGCTACCCCTCCTCTATACCCAACAGACAATACCTTGAAAGGCTCACAATTACCTGAAAGTGAGAGGCAAATGCAGCAGTTTTTGTTCGGGATGTGTGTTTTAAATTCTCAGCTCTTCAGACACAATGGATGCTCTAGAAAGTAAGATTGGCTTTGTCCCCCAAACTCACACAATTTAGATTTCCCGGAAGCCAAGTAGGAAACAAGTTTTCATCCCTTTTAGTTGTAGCCTTGGAGGCAATGCCTTGCAATTTAGCCAATTTCCCATAACCCTCTCGATTCACAATGCAACTAAAAGGGGCAGAAATACCTTCTGTATTCTTTCCGTCTCCTTCACATCCTGCTTCCTTCTCCTTATGGCATCTACACCTCCTGTGAACTCCCAGCCAGAATGGGAACACGTGTGTCATTTTCTCTCTGCCTAAAATAGCTCTGAAAGCAGAAGCAGTCACGCAGCTTCCCTCGACTTTACTGAAGTCTTCAATACCACAGTCCAGGGCCTGTTTGTGCGACCCCTGTGGCATAATTTATGCAGGAAGTTAAAATATATGGCGGATTTTGAAAAATCCCCCAAAATCAGGTATAATTTAATCAGCAATAGTGTCTGATGAAACCTGCTTGATGGCTGTAAGCTTCAACACTGCATAGGTTTAAGGAAAAGGGGCTACGTGTGGGAATTATGCTGTCAACCAAAAACTAAGCACCAGATACACATCCACCTTCTTGAAACAAGAGGGGTGCACACGTATGACTTATGGCTTTTTTTTTTTAATGAATGTTTTTCTTCATATGCAGTGCTGAGAATCGAACCCAGTGCATCACACAAGCCAGGTAAGTGCGCTACCACTGAGCCACAGCCTTAAAGAACATCTCTGGTTTATAAAACAGCAGGAAGTTCTGAGGACTCTGAAAGTGGATAAGCAACTGTAATCAGAGCCACACTTCTGAGATACAGTAGTGTGAAGAACAGTGTACCCAAGAAAAACAGCTTTTTCAAACACACAGTTCAGACCCACACTTTGTCCTTTCCTTGCAAGTGAGAGTTTCTCAACCTCAACTCCATGGACATTTGGGGCCAGCTCACCTGCTATGGTGGGGCACTGTCCTTCCTGTTGCAGATTAGCATCTCTGATCTCCTCCTACTAAGATGTCAACCAGCAGATGCCTCCCATTATTGTCAAGTGTCCTGTGTTTGTCACCAGGTCTTAAGCGACTTCTCACAGGCATATTGGTCTTACCTAACTAGGCCTTACCTTAGATGTCATAATATGGTCAGTGCCAACCTTTTTTTTTTTTTTCCTTTAAATCAGGCTAGGATTGCTCCCAGGGCCTCATGCATGGGAGGGAATCACTCCACCACTGAGAAATATCCCCAACTCCTCTCCTCCTTTTTGAGTTATTTCCTCCCATTCTCATACAGATTCCGTCTCCAGAGACTGAGAAACCTTACAAACAACTTTATGTCCAGAAAGACTCTTTCAGGCTTCAAAAAGAAAATTAAGGGCCGGAGATCTCGCTCAGTGGTAGAGCGCTCATCTCCCATGCACAAGGCCCTGGGTTAGAGCCTCAGCACAGCCAAAAAGCAAGAAATCCTAAGGACAAAAAGAAAATGAAGATACTCAACTAAACCTTAGCACTTCAATGGAATTTTCCCCTTTGTTCCGTGGTGTTTTAAAGTCACTGACTCTCAGGATCACCTGCCTTGTGGGACAGCAAAACATTGACTACAAGTCAAGAGACCAGATGCAGTGACCTCATGCAAACCTTTTAACCTCCTTGATCCTCGGGGCCCAGGAGAGAAAATGAAGTTGAACCATTTGATCCGAGAAGATATTTCCATTTCTCCAATTCACGATTTCTGTGAACCCTGAAAAAGGTCACAACTACTTTCCCAATAAAAGGAGATAAAGAAAAAGATACACACATAGTCTTTCTACAAGAACACCGATGTAAGTCAGTGTCACGTTTTACCATTCCAATACCATGTACTAGAAAGTTCAACTGGGTTTGAGCAGTGCCAATAAGACCTCAGATAGCTTCCTGAGCATCCACGCCTTCATCAGTAAAGTGGGAGAGGGGTGGTAATGTGAGAACAGCTGGGTTCTGCCCAGGACTCTCAATCTGGAACCTTCCACACATCTGAAGTCTGCTCCACTAAGTGAAACTATCAGAGTCTCTTTTATAAAAATCATTCCAAACTTTGGGTCCAGGCCCAAAAAGCTGCCCGCAAGCCTATCTTAATATAATTATCTACCAATAAAGGCTGTGCAATAGGGTAGCCTCCAGCACATGTAGCTACTGAGCATGAACAGCTATTCTTAACTGGGATGCATATGGTACATGAAAAATGCAAATTGACCTTAAAGACTTGCAGCTGGGCACAGAGATGTGCGCCAATAATACCAGCTACTAGGGAGGCCAGGCAGGAGGATCATGAATTAGAGGCCAGTCAGGACAACATAGTGAGAGCCCCATCTCAACAAAAGAAATAACAAATTTTCAAGAAGATTAAATATGAAAAATGTAAATGTCATGTAATGTATAATGATCATGTCAAAATTACACTATTTACATATATTGAGTTAAACTATTAACATTAATTTTACCTATTTTTATTACTTCCAATGTGACCACTGGAAATTTTTAATATATGTAGCTTACATTACATTTCTATCAGACCATGCTGATATAACCCACCTTTCTTTTTAATCCCTTGCCTAATGTCATACTCCATTCCAACTAATTAAAAAACTTTAAAAAGATCCCATCAAGTTCCCATTTTATTTAATGGTGGAAAGCAGATTTTAAGTCCTCCATACAAAGAGTATGTATCCGGGGGCTGGGATTGTGGCTCAGCAGTACAGGAATTGCCTCACACCTGCAAGGTCCTGGGTTCGATCCTCAGCACCACATTAACATAAATAAAGTTTTTTTTAAAAAAAAAAAAAAACATTCTTTTTTAAAAAAGAATTTGTATCCGAATTGCAAAAAACTCATCCTAAGGCACAAGTCACTAGGGCTTTGACTCTCAAGACCCTTCCAGAATTTGATCTCCTGTGAGTCTGCAAATCTGCCAGGCATTTTCACTCTCTGGGTTTCATTTTCAGATATGCCAACAAAGTACAAGAGCCTAACAGGTAACCTGAGTAAGTGCCTGGGCTTACAAGTCAATCAGCTGGCGTGAATTTCAGCTCCACACTTACCGTCTGTCTGACCTTGGGCAAGTTACTTACCCTCTCATGATCTCTAGGACCTCACTGTAAAGTGATGATCATAATGGGACACAGCTCATGGAGGTGGGTGAAGTGTAAATCATGGTGCCCAGATATGATCAGCATGCAAGAAATGCCACATGCATTTATCAACCTCCTTCAACAAAAAAAAACTCAAGAAATAGGATTTGTGCGACTTGAAACAAGTAGCCTAAGTGACAGCACTGGAAATATACAAGCAAGAGGTGATGCTTTTGAGGTGTGTGCACGCGCATGCATGCACGCATGCCCATACACTGGAGATCAAGTCCAAAGCCACATATATGCTATGCAGGTTCTCGGCCATTGAACTGTAACCCCAGGCCCAAAAGGTCCATTCCCCCCGCCCACGGTAAACTGCCTGGGCTCTATTTGATCAAATGATAAAAAAGGCAAAAAGCAATGAGCAGCAAAAGATCTTAGGGATTATCCAACTTTTACAAATGAACTTGAATCACATGGATGACATTGTTCTAGGTGTTATGCACACTATTGTGTATAAAGCAGGTATTCCTAAAGTGAATCATCTACCCATTCTCTGCTCTCCTTTTCCAAGAGTAGATGGCTCCCCACCAAGTCAGCACATGGGATGAAGATGGGCCACAAGGAAGCAGCTGCCTCTCATTTCTGACAGTTGTCCCTCTGTATCCATAGAGATTGGTTCCAGGAACCACCCAAGAATACCACTCTGGATGCTCAAGTCCCTTACGTAAATGGCGTAGTATTTCCCTATGATCCACATACATCTCCCAGATATTTGAATCATCTCTAGATTGCCTATAACACAATGTATGTATGTACAGTGTAAATAGTCATTATATGGTCTTGTTTAGGAAACACTGAAAAGGGAGGAAAGTCTGAACCTGTTCAGACTTTTACAGATGCCGATTCCCCCCGCCCAAAAAAATATTTCTATTCTTCAGTTGGTTGAATCCAAGGATGTGGAGCCTTCAAATACAGCAGCCCGATTATATCATACTGTCCTCTGGTCATACCCAAGCACAACTAAAATCTATCTCTGGGAGAAAAGAGAAAAGGACTAACTGTCTGAGCAAGCTGTTGGGCCCAGTTGCAGACACCAGCCTGCCATTGGGAATCTGGCTCTCCAACATGGCAGGAGTTGCAATCCCTCACTGGGCATGCTAATAAAGAATTTAAGCCCATAAATTGCCAGCTAAGGCCAAATCTTTCACTTAAGAAATGCTTTCTTTCCATCTTTCCAACCACCTTCTCTCACTGAAAGAGAATGAGTAGGCTAAACCCCACTGCTTACAAGAATAAACAATCATCATAAAACCACCCAGGGCTACAGCAAGGGAAGACTTTTAATGAACCATATTTGGGGGTTAAGCTAAAATTCATAACCGTACCATGAAATTCAATATGCTATAAAAACTTATGGTACACATTTAAATTTTACTTTGAAAAGAAAACCCTACTGATAACAGTTCAGGAGACATAGAAATTATATGAGCCTATAATAAGAAAAATGTTAACAGAATAATTCAGTTCTCATGCCCTTTGGCTTTCTCAGAGATTTTTCTGAAGTAATCCTAAAATAAGAACCACGTTTCAGGCTTTATTCATTTTCTCAGATTTTAGTTCAGCTACAAAATAATCTTTTATGGTTCCCCTCAACCAAAATAAATAAATAACTTTTTAAATGGACTTCTCTCTACAGATAAAGACAAGACCTATTGAGATCACCATAGCTAGGCTGTCTCCAGCAGGGGATCTGGGGAGGCCTAGGACACAGCCATCTGGGCTATTCTTACAGTTCCCTGGGTGCTGAAGGTCAGGTAGGAGAGTTAGCAACTTACAGAATGGCTGGGAACTCTCCTCAGGCAAAACTAAACTGATCCAAAGAATACCGCAAAGACGATTCTGCGAGACGGTGATGAGATTGTTATGGTCTCCAAGTCTTCAAAGTTTCCTACAGAGACAAATAGCTACTGCCAACACCATGTGCAGAGGAAGGATTGAACAGATGTGAAGAGCTCACCTTGGCCCGACCTGAGAGCATATGACAACTCCAGCCACCCTGGCCCATCTGCTCTAGCCATTCTGGCTCCTCACCTGCCTGCTTCCCAGGTACAAAGCCACCTCCGTTCACTTTTGAGTGTTTTAAGGTGGTTCGGAGGTCAATTTCTGAGCAGAGGTCTGCCACAGCAGGCACAGACCCCTGTGGTATAAACCTGAAGGGACCCAACCCTTCACTAGGGTCTCACTCACAGATGCAGGCCTATGTGCTGCAAAATCCTCCTCCAGGGTGACCACTATATTCCACTGCAGGGAAAGGATAGAGACAGGAATGCCTTCAATGGAATGCTACTCTAGGGTACCCATATCCTCCTCTCATGCCACAGGGATTATGATTGGACTACCACCTCTGAGAACTTGACCTTATTTCTTGGCAGGCAACAAGGGCTGAAGAAATGTGAAATGCTTCTCAAGCAGCTCCATCAAGGCCTCTCTGGACTAGACAAAGATGACAGAAGGTACTTTTTGGAAGAGGGTGCCCTTTCTCACTAGCACCCATTCCTTTTCTCCTTTTAACACCCCCTTCCCAGGTTTTAGTAGGGCTTTTAATTAAGCAGCCAGAGACCACATTACTCAAACATTTGTTTTTGGCGGGGCTAGGTGGGAGGCGCTCGGGGATTAAACCCAAGGGCACTTTACTAGAGCTACATCACCAAGCCCTTATTTTGACACAAGGTTTTGCTAAACTGTTAAAGACCTTGCCAAGTTACTGAGGCTGGCCTCAAACTTGTTATCCCCTCCTTCCTCAGCCTCCTGAGGTGTGTGTCATGTGCCCAGCTTGTGGCCATTTTCCTACGTATGGTTCCCGAGCATAAGTAAAACATTCAAATTCTCCACTTCCTTAAAGAACAATTAGAAACCTACTGTCTTCCCCTCTTCTTCCTAGTTTAGAAAAGATCATAGTTGGACAGGCACATTTGGCTCAGAATAGAAGCCAGTGCTCACAATGGAAGAGCTGCCCAACCAGCCCTAGTTGATCACTTATGGACCCTCCACCGATTTCTTATGCCTCATTTAGACTATGGTATTTTGGATCTGTTACAACATCCACGTCTGAGCTACACTAACACTTTTCCACAAAATGGACTTTCTAAATATTCAGCCAGAATATCTCAATTTTTTGCTGAATCAAAGAGTGTTCTATAAACATCAGCTGTTTCCTAGATAGGACATTTTCATAAGAAGGTGACAAGAAAGTAAGCCAAACTCCACTGGGCCAACAACCAGGGTCAGCCTCTTGTCTCCCAGAGGGGCACCAGCTTGAGGTCAGCCAGGAGCGTAAGCTCTTCTGTGGAGAGGCTCTGATATCCAGCTGCCAAGGGACATGACTGCCACATAAGAGCACCCTCTTGATGCTACAGAGCATGCTAAGCCCATGGCACAACCAGGGCAATCTATAATGACCTTCTTCCAAAACCAAAGGAAGCAGAATTAATAGTGCTCATCAGTAATGTTTACTGTGCACCTGCCACTTTCCAGGTACCTGTCAAGTACTTCACATGTACACAGGATGCATCTCCCTTATCTGAAAGGCCGAGAGCCAGAAGTATTTCAAATTCTGATTTTCTCCCCAGATTTTGGAATATTTGCATATACATGAGTTGTTTTGGGAATAGAACCCCAAGTCTAAATATAAAATTCATTTGTATTTCATAAACACCTTGCCCAAAGGTGATTTTATACAATATTTTTAGCATACTGCATTTTGACTGTGACCCAACACGTGGAGCCAGGTGTGGAATTTCCCACCATGGCATCCAGACGGCACTCAAAAATCTCCAGGCTTTGGATTTCAGATTTTTCCGATTCAGGATGTTCAACCTACCAGGTATTTTAAAACATGCTACTTTGAAATAATTTTAGATTTACTGAAACTCTGCCAAAGTTGTACAGAGGTTTTCTGTACATTCTTTATGTAGCTTCTCCTAAGGTTCACATCTATGCCTAAATGAACAATTATCAAGAACCAGTAAACTTGCATGCATAGAATACTATGACCTGAATCAGGCCCTGTTTGAATTTCACCTGTTTACTCACTGAATTTTTTTTCTGGTACTTCTGGTCCAGGATCCAAAACAGGATCCCATGTTGCATTTAACTCTCATGTCTTCTTTATCTCCTCTGATCTCGTTTTATTTTCAAAAGGTTGTTTTCAAAACATCCCCAGTATTTCCAAGACTGAAGTTATATGTGCTTTTGGCAAGACTCACAGGGGTGATGTTTTGCTTCTCAATGCGTCACATTTGGTATGTCTCATTCTGGTGACACCAACCTTGGTCCCTTGGCAATGGTGGTATCTGCTGGGTTTCTCCACTGGAAAGTACTAATTTCTTTCTGTAACAACTTTGTGTCCTGTTTCAAGATACCTTAAGACTATGCAAATACTTTCTCAGTCTGAAACCCACTGGTTTTAGCATATATCCGTGTCTCTGAATACCACCACCATTACTATGATGTTTGCCCAGTGGTTTTCTGTTCCCCCCATTCCTCATGCATTTACCAACTGGAGCTTCTTCAAGAAGGAAGAACTAGTCCAGCTTCTCCCACCCCTTCCGTATGCTTGTTTACTTGATTATGTCAGAATTAAATACCTGTATACAACTCATGTTAAGTATTACAACCCCGATTCTATCAACATAACAGATACTTAATCCTGATAACATTCTAGCATTATCTCCATTTTTCAAATTAGAAAAGGCAGAAAGGCTTAGAAACCCTACCTAACATCACTCAGTTGGTCAGTAGCAGAGATGCAAAGCCAGTCCAACTGACCTGCAAGTTCTTAATTAGCAAATGATGCAGCCTTTAAGAAACAGTGTAATCAATTAGGAAAAAAAAAAAAGGTGATCCACCAACTAAGCAGGTATATAGTAGAAGAGAACCAAATACCTAACGCTCCTTGATATAACAAGAATTAATTACCAACTTCCCACAGAAGAACCATTAAAGGTGGAGTTCCCTCCCCCATGGCAGACATGCATTACACCAGCACTTCCGTAGAACTAAGGGCGATTCTACCAACCTGCAAAGTGCTGACTGCCAACCACAATGAATAACATTAATTGTTTAAGCTTCATTGAGATCAGTAAACTACTTCAGAGAGGTCATTCAACTTCAATAAGTCTTCACTTTTCCAACTCCTAGATCTGCCTTTGTCTGCAATTTATTTGGCCTCCGTAAACAATCAGAGGTCTCACTTTGTGCGCATGCTCAGTGGAAATGATTGGATTTCAATTCAAACAAGCTACACTCCCTCCAAGGGAGCAACCTACTGTTATGTTCTCAGGATCATGTTTGACTTTTCTGGTGTTCAACATCCGTTGATGAAATTCATAATTATTATTTTAATGTAATAGATGTCCAGGATCATGATGTGTAATTCTCAGCTTTAAGACATATCTCTTGGTCACACTTCAAGTGAGTTGGCCTGGGATTGCAGGGTTTTTTTTTTTTTTTTTAGAAAATGAACTATGCATGTTATTTCATGCATGGTATTTCAGATTCTTCCTTTAGGATGAACCTTTAGAACAAAATCCATAATCTGCTAAGACGGTACAAATGTCAACCCTTTCTGGGGATCTGCAACAGTCTCTCCTCACACAAGGTCCTTGTGTTTATTACTGGAATTGCTCAGTGGTTCATGCAGAAGATGACTTTTATTTTGAGTTGAAAGAACACTAGTCAATGTAACTGTAAATTGCTTCGTATTTTGCATTCAACCTTCACCCAAGTGTGCAGTCATGCGTGTTGTTATATAATTTGAAATGACTAATGAATGTGTTTTCTCTTCCATGCACACCCAACTAACAAATTGAGCCCTTTTGATCTTATAGGCAAGACATAAAGAGCAACAATCCAGATTAAATACCAAAGTATGTCCAAACGGCAAACAGGCACTAACTCCTGCAGTCCAAGACCCTGAATGCTCGGCTACTACACGCCACCTCAGGAGTTGTCTTCCTTTAACAAGATTCTCTTTGAGTTCCACGGGGTCCAGCAGCCTCTCTGCAGACCAACCAAAGGAAAGAACGGCTCCCCCACCCCAAGAGGATTTACGAGTTTGCAATCATGAGACTCCAGCAGCATTGAAATGTTCCCGAGAACACCCTAAGAGGTAGTCAGAGGGAGGAGATCTTCTGCGCCACACATGCATTTCTCCTTCAATTTCAAATAAGTCTAAGAAATGACATCATCATTATCTGCATTTCTGAAGATCTTCTCACTTGTAACTGATGAGCTAACCTTCCCAATGTCACATAGCTAAAAATGGCAATCAGAAATTGGACTCCGGTGTTCTGAATGCTTAGCCTAAACCCATACCACCATTCTATCATTCACCTCTATCCAGTAATGATCTATCTCTGTCGTGGATGTGGAAAAGACCCCAACCCTTAGACCCTTAGACCCTTGACCCTCCTAGGGTCTTCCAAGCAGATATCCCACACCAACACCTCCAGGATTTGCCATTTTTCTATTTAACCAATGAATGTTTACAGAAAGACCTTCCTCACCCACCCCCCAACAAACTCTCTTCCTAAAGGACTGAAAAAGAACTCAAATGCATAAAGGAAGGAAATTCTGGATGGCCATTCTTTATTCTTTCAGCTTGGAGTCTGAAGTTGCAAGGGCTGCTCATTCCTTCAATACATTTATCAAGCATCTGCTAGGAGCCAGCAGAGTAAGTCCCCACTGCGTGGAGTTTCACATTCTAGTGTGGGACACAGGCAAGGAGCAGATAAACACAACCTACCAGGCCAGGCAATAATGAAGTTGTCAGTGCCATCTTAAAAATGAAATGAGGCTGGAGACAGACGGGGCAGATGATGGGGCAGGCGTCATTAAGTACTCAGGGAAAGAGTTGAGAAGGAAGCATCAGGCAGAGGCCTGGAAGAGGAGGAAATGAGCCATGTGGAGTAATAATGAATACAAAAACCCTGGAGGGAGTCGCTTGGCAAGTGCCAGGAAGAGTGGGAAGTCTAGGTGTGGGAACCCAGGAAACAGAGGTCTAGAGGGGAGGGCTGAGAAAGGAGGTTAGAGACAAAGCTAGGACCTGGTCATAGAGTGCCTACAGGCCACGCAAGAGAGTTGGAATCTAGTGTAGGTACCATGGATAGCCACTGACGCTTTCTAACTGCTGTGTGATCTGATGCCACCATTCGAAGATTCACGTTGGCCGTTAACTTGGCAAATACAGGGTTCAGCCAATGGCAGAAGCAGGGAAAGTTAAAAGGAAAGACAGCAATGGTATGGAACAGAGCAACGGCGGTAGAGATGGTAAGACATAGTTTGGCCACATTTAGAGCCAAACTCCTCCAGGAAAATAGGACATAGGAAATTATTTCAGAGTTGGAAAAAATACTTGAAAAATTGAAATACAGATGCTGGGCCATGTATAATAAAGCATTAATAACTTTTGTTCATACAGACCACCACAGAGGATGGGGGTACTGCTGACAGAGTGAAGATGTCACAGTCCACATTTCCATCCTGATTTTATCAGCTGAGCAACTAGCTATGGTGACCCCTGAGTCTCACCCCAAACCCGTCACCTGAAACCAGGTGTCATGCTTGCGAGAAAGTACGATTCCTTGTATTCACCAAGGCTAAAGTCCCATTTCTCTCTTGTCCCTGCAGGTCTGACAGGAGCCTGGAGGGGGTGAGAAAAGCGGGGTAAACACTCCACGGGGAAGCTGCCCTGCCCTGCCCTGGGACAGCGCCAGGAGAGCTGGATGGCAGAGATCTTGTCAGGTACCATGTTTGGAGACTGTGGTACCAAAATACAGCCAGTTGCCTTAGCAACAGTATCTCTATCCAAGGTGATAAATTACCCTGCTGTCTAACAAATTCAGTTCATTTCTTAAATAATCAGTGTACTGGAAGTAATTCGAGAACAAGCAAATGCCAACCAGTGGACTGAGAGGGCAAAAATCAATCACTAGGTTTGTTCCAAAACCTATAGCTGCGGATGACACTGGAGACCGGAACCTGGGAACAGAGGAAGCATGTGGAAGAGTTGAAGTATTCAAAACTTCAGATTATAGATGAAGGGGAAGAAAAAAAAAAAAAAGCAACAGAGACACTTAAAAATTCCACATCCCTTTCTGACCATTTTAACTAAATTATACTACCACGCCACATACTACCACTAAATTCGCCACATTACACTATCATTCTCCCCACTTTACTTCTGGAGCCCAACATTTATTAATTTATGTTCCTGTCTGTTCCACTAGACTTTAAGCTTTTTTGCCTCCAAAGGCTTTGCCTGCTCCATTTCCCACTGTACCCCCAGAACTGGAATCCCGCCCAGAACACTGTAGGCCTGAAATAATATTTATCAAGTGAATAAATTATTCTCTTCCGGCTTCCTAAGAACTATTAATCATGAAATGTATGTAATGCATCCACACACACACACACACACACACACACACACACATATACGTGGCCATGTCAGATGGAGATATGAGAAGCATTTCCAGGAAAAAGAGGGCTAGGAATGATTGCAACCACCACTTATTTAAACGTACTTTGGACATGCCAATCACACCATTATGAGAAGAAATCTGATTTTTAAAAAAGAGGCAAAATGATCACTATTTGTAATAAATCAAGATTGCATATCTGAAACCCCCCAAAAGAGAGAAATGACAATAGAATGTATTTGAAGGAATAAACTAAGCCACCCAATCAAGAATATAGAATGGATAAAGTCTTTTTCAAAAGCAACAAAAGGGATAAATATTTATTTAAAGGAACATGTAGATCCAAAGCTTTAAAATGTTCCCGAGGGACACAAACCGAACACTCCAATTGAAGGATACAAAGCCATGCCTCTCATTCTTGGGAAGGCTATCAGTCAGATACCAATTTTTAAAAGGAACATTTAAATTTAATGCAGTCCTGACAAAAATGCCAACAAGGGAATGGCAGCCAGGGTGTTTGTAAGAACCAAGTGAGCTGACTGTACAGTTCTGACAGAAAAACAACCATCCAGGAGTGAAGAGAGCACCGTGTGATGCAGGTCAGTGAGGGTGTGCTGCTCCATCAGACATGGAGAGCATCTAAAGTGACAATAAAATTATACTTCTAGCCATAAATAGGACAAAGAATCACAAGAAAGATCAAAACCAGAGATAAACTACATACTACACAGAGTACCTGGGTTTAAGAGGTCGCTGAAAGTTGGATCTGGAGTGTGCCCCAAAGGCAGGCTATTCCCCAGAGTTGCATACAGGGGAGGTGGGAGAAATAAGAGGCGAGGCCTACTGGGGGGTAATTGGGGGGCATGTCCTTAAAGGTGATTGTGGTCCTCTTCCACATCTGGGCCATGATGTGGACAGTTTTGCTTCCTCCCAAGTTCTGGCCATGATGTGCTGCCCCAAAAACCAGAGGTGTGAAAACAATAGGTGTGTGTGCCATCAGACTGAAACCGCCCAAACTGAGCCAAGAACAAACCTTCTCTCTTTATAAGTTGAGTATCTCGGGTAATAGTTACAGTAACAGAAAGCTGACCAACAGTGGTATTAACACATTGGCAGGAAAAGAAATTATTCAATGTTTTTGGAAAACAAGATGCCTGCATTTACAGCAAATAAATCCCCACACAAAAAATTCAATATCAAAATAAAACTGCCCTTTTAAATACGAAGTGACACCTTACCTAAAATAATTGGACAAGAATTATGAGATATCAGTTTCTCCCTAGCAGTTTTAGTCAGCTTTTTCACAGCTATGACTAAGTGACCCAACCAGAACAACTATAAAGGAAGAGTTTGAGGGCTCACTTTCAGGGGTCTCAATCCATAGACAGCTGGCTCCATTCCTCAGGACTCCAGGTGAGACAGGAACAACATAGCAGAAGGTAGCAGAGGGAAGCAGCTCACATGGCAATCAGAAAGCAGAGAGAAACTCCACTCAGCAGATAGATATATACCCAAAGCCATGCTCCAATTCCCACCTCCTCCAGCCACACCCTACCACCTCAAGTTAACAGTTAATCCCCATCAGGAGATTAATTCACTGATTGGGTTAAAGACTCTCACAACCCAATCTTTTCCCTCTGAAACTCTTGCATTGTTTCATACATGAGCTTTTGGGGGACAAATCACATCCAAACCATAACAGTAGCCAATTGGCAAGTCCACAAGGACTGTCACTCCAACTTCACGGGGGTGGTTAACACTGGTCCCAACAAGCAATTGTCTGTGATCCCAAGGATTCCCCCCTTGCTTTCATTAACACAAGAACACGAGTGTTCCCTATAGCATCATAAGAGCCAAAATCTAGAAATGCCCTATATGGTTTATCAAGAGTGTCAAGAATTGCCAGGTCAATTAGGATGAGAAGCCAACTAGAAAGTAATGAGCAAGACTTACATTACTTACCACAATGGTATAAATCAGGGACAAAGCAGAGAAAAGGTACCAGCTCCCCCAGCAAAGATCAGATGTGTCAGTATAGATGGAAATGCAGGGGAGTCCCTCAATGAGGGAGCAGGAAACAGTACTCAGGACAAAGTGAGGGCCTTCAAGCCCCTCTTCACAGGGAGGGCTTAGTAGAGATGCCTAGGAAGAATGAGGGCCCTTTGATAAGGAGGCCCTGCCTGGCGAGGAACTCTGTACACAAAACCAGCTTAGTGCCTGGTTAACTTCCCCCAGCCAGGACTGAGCACCTTTCCCTACCACCAATTCTGACTCTTGAATCAATATTTGCCAAGTGGTTTAATGCAACTATCCTATTTCAAAACTGGTCTATAAGTTTTTAGAATCTGTTATACAATAGGTGACAAATGATTTCCCCCATAGCCTGTCAGGAGGACAATTATTTTTATGTTAGATATAAAAATGTGCATGAAAATGATACAAACTATTTTCCTTTCAAAATATAGCACAGAAGTTTGTTCACTTTTAAGATTCTTATTTCATCCCTACTAAACCACCAGTATAAATCACCTTCTATGAATTTAACATTGGAATCTCTCCAATATAAGGAAGAAATATGAGGAATTGCTCCAAAAATATAGGGTGGTTTTTTTTTTTTTTGAAGATTTCTCTTGCATTGGGGAGAATAATCAAAACATGCAAGTAGCTAGAAAGAGTAGTTGTCTTAAAAAAAACCCTATAATGTGGGGCTGGGGTTGTGGCTCAGTGGTAGAGCGCTTGCCTCACATGCATGGGGCACTGGGTTTGATCCTTAGCACCACATAAATAAATAAAATAAAGGTATTGTGTCCATTTACAACTAAAAAAAAACCCTATAATGTCCTTTTCACTGTGAAATCAAGTTCTAACTTGAAGTCAAGACCAAAGCATCTTTGAGCTAGTGACCCAGCCTGATGCCTTTATTTCACAGATGGGAATAAAGGTCGAAGGATTTGCCCAAGGTTCACACAGTAGTTCGTAGGCCCAGGACACAGACCCGATTCCTCACATGGGTCTCAACCAGCCTTGTAAGCCATGCTACGTTTTTCTTTTTTGTAGTGGAGATTAAACCTAGGGGTGCTTAACCACTGAGCCACATCCCCAGCCCTTTTTATATTTTTAGAGAGGGTCATGCTAAGTTGCTGAGGTTAGCTATGAACTTGCGTTCATCCTGCCTCAGCCTCCCAAGCCTCTGGGATTAGAGGCATGCACCACTGCATCCAGCACAACCCATACTAGTTCATTTATTATCTCATGCACTAGAGAAATTTTTTTCTTCTATAAAACTGCACATGCAACAAAGTATTGAATGTTACGTGAAAACCTTAGAAATTTCTGTTGTTGCCTTTAACACCAACCAGAGCCTTGAAATTACACATAAAGAAATCTGTGGCACATGCTATGATCACTGTTCCTGCCCTAATACTATCTAGCAATTGAGGCAAAATAGGGCAAGGGAGGAGACAGAGTGCAGGTACATATGGCTTTTGTGCACTTGGTTCAGAGTCAGGGCTCCAGGGTGGACCTCCCGAGGCTCCAGCTCTAGCACAGCTACTTCTGCTGGCATGAACCTGGACATGTGGCTTGGCCCCACTAAGCTTCAAGGTCCTTGTGTGTTCAATGGGAAAGAAACCTACCTCACAGTATATACAGACACGTTAGCATTTAGTACACCTGAGCTTTTCTTCAGTTGCACATCTATATACCAAATCTACCATGCAAACCAAGAATCCAGACACAGCAAGCGCACACACACACACACACACACTGGGTCTTTGTCACCACCCGCAGCTTAAATAATAAGCTTAAGCCTGAGTCTCTGTTCAAGTGTCTGGTCCCATCCACCAACCTATCCTCAAAGCCTCTCTTGGTTTAGAGCAAAGGTTAGAAGGCAGATACCCCCAGCCCACTCAATGTAACCCTATTTGTAAATAGCATCTTTGCAGATATGTTAGTTAAGATGAAGTTATTTGAGGTCAGCATGGCCCTAAATCCAATAACTGGGGGCCTTACTAGAACAGGGACAGACACCCAAGGAGAAGCCAGAAATTGGGGTGAGGCACCAAAGATTGCCAGAAATCACTAGCAGCTAGGGGAGAGACTTGGAATACATCATGCTCTGAGCTTGTAGAAGGAACCAACCTTGCCACCCCTTTGATTTTACTAGACTACAGAACTATGCAAATAGATTTCCATTGTTTAAGGCACTCAGTTCATTGTTGTGGCAATGCCAGCAGACTCTCATAGTCTCAAAACCTGGAAGAAAAAGATCAAGGAAGGGACACAGGACCATTCAAGCTATACTGGTACACATAAAAACTCAAAAATGGCTTATTAGAGGTATTTTCAAAACTCCTTTGATACTGTTCCCATTGAGGGATAGGGCCTCTGTCCCTCCCCCGCCCCCCGGAATCTTGGCAGATTCTGTATGAACCATAAAATACAGCCGAAGTTGACAATATGCTAGTTTCCTGACCCAGGTTTTAAGATACTAGCAACTATGTGTTCTATTCCAGAACACTTGTTCCTGGGGTCCTGAGCTACCACATAAGAAATCTGAGAGCTACCGCACTAGAGTAGTCTGTGTGGAGGCCCTGAGACTATAGGCAGACAGGGAGACACCCTCAACTCTGGCTGTGCCTGCCTTCAGGAATCCCCCAGAACCCATGGGGCAGAGACAGGGGCTCCTGCACCCCTACCCCAATTGCTGATTCCTAAACAAAATAAAAAATGTTGCAGTTTTAAGCTGACATGTTTGGGGGTGTTATGTTATGCATGATAATCAGGGCAGTTTTTGATGCTCAACTTCTAATACTAAAGTAGAAGCAGAAGCTGTTACACCTTAAAAAGACTAGAAAAAAATTCAGATCAAAGCAATAAGAAATGATTACAGCCCTGACAGGGCAACTTGGAGAGGTGGCTAGTTATGAAAACTGTGGTATTTAACATGCAGTCTTATACTTCAGCATTTGCTGGAGGTCGGGGATGGGGAATCACCAGAGTACCCTATTCTGCTGAAAACAGAACATGACAACTGGGTTTCAAAATAAAAAATCTGTCATATCATGAAAAAACATAACACTGGGAAAAAACATAACACCCTCTGCAGACATCACCCAGATTAAGATTACAGAACAAAAGGACCAAGGGTGGCTTGTGTGCCACAGGATGAGGTTCACCAACTTCTCTCCTAGTCCACTCCCTCGACATCCAACAGTTATTACATTGAGGCCTCAGAACTTGTGAATAAAAGCTCCTTGTATTCAATCACCACATGAGGTAAAAACAGGCAGAATAATCTTCCGTGTTATTGCAATACAAAATAACTTTCCACTTAGCTCCTGAGTACAAGCTTCAAAGGCAACTGAACCACGAGTTTTCTGTAAGCAACCCTGAGGAAGAAGGGTTTGGAAGGCACAGATTCAGTGTGCTCTGGATGCTGAGTCCTAATGGGGGGACTCTTCAGGATCCTGGTGACTTGTAGAGCCCAGAGCATACAGGTCCACATAGAAGGTCAGTCTACACGGTGGGCTCACCCTCTAGTGAATTCCTATTGCCATTCCTATCACCAGTGAACCACACAACTGTCATGTTCGTCACCTAGATTATCAGGTCCATGGACAAAAGCCAGGTTATATGCATCATTCCATTCTCCATATTAGACCAGCTCTGGACCCACCCATGAGCAGACAGTAGCCATGTATGGTAGGACTGGTGATAAACTCCCTGAGCTTTCCAGAAATGAGCCGAGGGGACCTCAAGGAATAGACATGGGCAGTAAGACTACAAGGAGAAGAAAAGTTCAGGGTGCTTGGGAAGGTTAGTTCACTAGTGTCAACATGGCTGAGCCATGATGCTCAGATATTTGGTCACACATTCCAGATGTTATTGGGAGGGTGTTTCTTAGACGATATTAATATTTAAATTGGTGGACCCTGAGTAAAGCAGATGGCCCTCCATAATTTGAATAGGTCTTGTCAATCAGTTAAGGCCTAAGCAGAACAAGACTGACCTTCAAGTAAGAAAATTTTTTCCAGCAGGTACCTTCACACTTGAACTACAGCATGGACTGCCAGATCAGCTGGTAGATTTTCTACTTGCCAACTTCCATAATTAGGCGAACCAATTCCTTAAACCAACCAGTCACTCTGTATGTACACGTATCCTTATTGGTTCCATTTCTCTGGAGAATCCTAACTAATGCAACTCCATAGCAACCCTCACAACTTCATACGATGACTAGAAGACACCAGTTTGTGACTTGGTTGCTTACACTCTGTTGGCATCAATTTCACCTCTTGGCCTCTGCCTAGTTCCCATTCATACTCCCCAAAGGGGCAGTCAATCTCACTTCAACCACATGGCCCTCCTCAGAGTTCTAAGATCACCTCAAATCCAGCAGCTGGCCTGGAACACTATGTAGAGACATCTGGTTTGATCAGCTGTGGTCAGGTTGGTGGAGTCACAAGAACAAAACTCAATAAACTGGTCATAATTAGCTACTTGAGCCTCCCTCTCCTCTTTTAGTCACTAGTGACCAGGGCAGGAAGTGCTCAGACTGCCAGAGGTTGCTAGCAGGCCCTCTCAGGTATAAATCATGACCCTGTACATACGGGCCAATTAACCGAAACTCCCATGTTTTGCAGAGTACACAGCACTTGGGATTGGACAGCCCTTGTGTTCAGGGAAGGACAGAGTCTGCAACTGGGAGATTGGCTCCTCCATTCAACTAGTGTTAGAGGCTGGGAAGGCTCCACAAAGAGGTGGAGGCTGGAGAGAAAGAGGATTGCTGGAGGCTGCCCCTGGGTACCACATCCCCTTCTCTGCCTGTCCAGCAGGAGAAGTCAGAAGGTAGATTGCAGCAGCTTTGGGGCCTTTCCATTCTTTTAGGCAGCAACCTGGCACGTTTGGGAATCTGTAATGACCTGCACCTACTTTTGCCACCCTCTGACAGCCACTTTTACTCCCATCATCCGTCAACATGAAAAGCCAGCTGGATATTTCCACTTACCATACATGTGACATGACTTGGCCAAGGACAGGAACTGAGATTACTGGTCTGAATGCTATAAAAGCTGCCATGTTCTGGTGACTTGCTCAAGTAAATAAATTCATTAAGACTTCACTGGGGTATGACATGTACCAGGCGGCAGGAGGAAGGGTACAGAGATCAAGTGCATCAGACAACACTTTCAGGAGAACAAGGCAGCCCTGGTCCTGAAAGCTGCCACCACTCTAGTCCCCACCTCTGATGTGACAGTAGTATCTAGTCATCTACATGAACTGAGGGGTCCAAGTCCCGCAACCATTTGGCCAGGATCAACCACCTCATGTGTTTGACTCTCATTTTGATGTCTCTTGGCCTTAACTTAGCAAAGCTATAATCCCCATGTACTTGAACATGACCCTAGATGCTTCTGCCAGAGATTTTGGAGATACAATTCAAATTAGAAATCAATTGACTTTAAATAAGGGAGATTACCTTGACAGTCTGTGTGGGCCTAGTTCACTGACGGCTGTAAGTACAGAGCCGAGGCTTCCTGGAGATTGTGTCTGTAGATAATACCACTATGGCTGCCCAATAGGTTCTAGAACCATCTTGGACAGTCCCACAACTGGGTAAACCAATTCCCTGCAGCAAGATTCTTGTTGTGCAGCCTTTCCTTAGCCACAAGGATACATCCCAAAACCCCCAGTGGATGCCTGAAACTGGAAAGAACCAAATTCCATGTTTTTTCCTGTAGTCTCTGTAGCATACAGTACTAGTGCCATGGTCAACCTGAGTTCCCAAGTTTTATGACCTGGTGCCTACGTTGTGTCATTACTCTTGCATTTGGGGTCATTATTAAAATGAGAGTTGCTTGAACATAAGAGCTGCAGTACCTCAACAGTCGATCTGCTAACGGGGATAGCCTACTAGGCAGCTATCATTCACAGTATGGATACACCAGACAAAGGGATGATTCACATCCCTGGTGCACATTTTACAACATTCATATTTCTGGAATTTTCCATTTAATGTTTTCAGATTATAGTCAAACTCAACATGGGAACTGCAAAAAAGTCAAGTTGTGGGCAGGGAGTTAGGCTGAACCCTGCTGATATACTTCTCTTTGCCTCAGCCTCTTTATTCCTCAGTTTTCCATCTATAAGATGGGAACAATGAGAGGACCCATCAAGGCTGACTTGATGATAATGCAGGTAAAACCACTGGGCCAAGATCCTGACACACAGTACGATCCCAACAATAAGAAACAGCTTTGCTCACGTTATAGAGGCTATGAACACTGATTATTTAGCCAGCTCTTTCACCACTGAGACCAAAATACCAAAGAAGGAAAAGTATTTGGGGCTCACGGTTTCTGATGTCTCGTCCAAGGACAGCCAACTCCACTGCTATGGCCCCGAAGTGAGGCAAAATATCATGGCAAAGGGATGTGGCAGAGGAAAGCAGGTCAGGGCATGACAATCAGGAAGCAGAGAGACTAAGCTTGGTTCACCAGGGACATATATATATATACACACACACACACATCCCAATGCATGTCCAACTGCTCCAGCATCGTTTTCTGACAACACTATCTTTCCTCCAGGGAAATGAATTTGCACATTTCCCCAAAAATCAATTAGAAATTTTTATGGATATACTTCTGGGTTCCCCATTCTGCTCCATTTATCTTCCACTAGTACCACATGATTACAATTACTGTAATTATAAAATGCATCTTGAAATTGGGTAGACTAATTCCTCTTATTTTGCCCCACCCATCCACCCCCAAGCTAGCTATTCTAGTTCTTTTATCTTTCCATATATATTTCATAATCTTGTCTATATGTACAAGAAGATTTCTTGGAGTTTGGAACATTGAGTTAAAACTGTATAAGATAGAGAATTGACTTTCCTATGATGCCGAGTTTTTCAATTCATGAAAAACACTAGGTTGATTTATTTAAGTCTTTGATGTATTTCATCAGAATCTTGTAGTTTCCAGCATGTACACCAGGTGTATGTTTTGTTAGTTGCTTAAGTTTATGATTTTCATTGGAATAAAATGTAAAGGTGAAAATATATATCCCAAAGGCATGCCCCCAGTGTTCCACCTCCTCTAGCCACACCCTACCCGCATAGTTACCACACAGTTAATTTCCATCAGTAGACTGGGTTATGAGAGCCTTAATTAGCACAATCATTTCACCTTTAAACTTTCTTGCATTGTCTCATTCCTGTACTATTAAGATTTAGATATGTAGGTGTCACCCTAACACTAAAGGAGCTATGACTTTGAGAAAGGAGCTGATAGATTAGTGGGGAAATGGGAATATAGCTCAGTTGGTAGAGTGCCTACCTCACATGCACACAGCCCTGGGTTCAATCCTCAGCACCACCACCAAAAGAAAAAAAAAAAACCCCACACATACCAGAGGTATTTGCTAAAACAGGTAGACTTGAAGCATACCCAGCACTGAGAGAACACACCTAGGCATGCTGGGGCTGAAGTGGAAGGTAGCCACCATTTGTGTATCATACAGCTGTGTATCAAAACAGTGCTGTTTTGGGGCCATAACTCACAAGTATATGCATCAAGGTTAGAAACTCCTTCCTTACAAAGACTTTCAACCAAGTCTTCAGAGAAGTGTTTCCCAATGGTTACGATTCTCTTTGGGAAATCACTCAAGTTTTTAATTGAGCACCTAACTATATGATATAGTGCTATACTAAGGGCAGGAAAATAAATAGGTTAAAAACAAAAGAAAAACTTTCAACATCTAACTCTTCTTCCTCCACCTAAACAAGTAAATACATAATTTCTAAACATTACAAAATAGAAGAAAAAAGCCTAGTCAGAATAAACAGGATTAGAAAAGAACTTTTGAGAAATAAGGGATAAAAGTGGGAAAAGAATTTGCATTACAGCCAGCTTAGATAAAGAAAAGAACACTCAGTGAGTAGAAACTTATGGACATTTTTGGTGTTCTGGAAGAGGCAGTTACTTTTGTGATTGAGCATGCACTTGGCCACCTCCACCTCCCACATCCCACCCAGCCTTCCCCACAAGCAGGATGAGGGCCTCCTCCCAGGACAGCAACTCAAGAGAAGAGGGACAAAGGAAGCCATTATCTCAGTGTTCTCTTTTGTTCACCTGATATACTGTTGGTTAACGCCAAAGTCAATGGCCCTCAAATTGTGCTCTCAGGATCCCAAGCTGTTCTGCAGATTGTATAGCTATTTGTTTCACATTTTACAGATGCAAAGGATTGCAATGGGGGGTCATAAATCCTCACTATTCCAGCCAACTTGTTTCATGATCAATAAATGCCCATTTTGTTTTCTAAAGTAATAAAATGCCACTTTTACCCGTTTTGACATTGTAAGGATCTGTGATATTTTTATTTGAAAATAACACTCCTTTAAAAACATTTGGAGAAGATCATCTTTAACTATCTCCACATCACAATTTTTGAAAACTGAAGTCTGGAGCCAACATACACCAAGAGATGGCAAATTGCTACCAGGAATACATGCTATCGTTACTTGTTATCAATTATTCAAAAAAGTGAATGGGAGGATTAATTCTGGGCATTTTTAAGAAATCATCACTGTTTGCACAAAGGATAAATGCACTTGCTATACTAAATGTGGTTTCCCTGGTGATGGGGTGGTCTGTATTCAATGCCACCAGTGCAGATCACTACCTTAAAATTGATCACCTAATAAAATTCATTAGGGAGGTAGTTTACAGTTACTGCTTCCATAGCAGAGGCCGTCCATGAATCAAAGTTTCTGATCAGACATTTACTATGGCTGTGTGTGAACCATGATCCAATCAGACCATCCTGAGTCAATATCCATTTATAAAGATGGCAACTTAATTAAAGGATCTTCCCTGTGTATGTGTATCAAGTAAATATGACATTGCAATTACATGAAGAAACATATAAATTCACATAGCTGGAGCCACATAAACACATCTCCTCCATAAATTAGTCTCCATAAAAGGTTTGTTTAAAACCACATTAAAATTATATTACCCTAACACAGTTTCCCTACCCAGTATAAACCAGTAGAACCGACAGCTCTTTCTTCCATAGTATGTGTGCCTGGAAGCAAAATATATAAGAATTCTAAGAAGTTTAAAACAACTCTAATTTGCCAATAAATCACCAGAAGCTTAATTAAATCCAGATTTATGCGCTGCACACACTCATTTCCATTCAACAGCACGACCTTTTCTCCCATCAAGCTACAAAAATCCAAAGTCTCCCTACTGAATTAAGTGTGATTTTTTTTAAAGTCTCAAATGTCACAACTAAAAAAAGTCCTTAGTGTACACACTCACATACATGCACATGCACATGTTTGGGTTATAATTTTTCAGAAAGCAAACAATTTCATGAAAATTACACTGTCCTTGTATCAATTGAACTTGTATCTATTTAAATGTGAGCTGCACGAAAAACCTGTCATGAGGATTAGAAATTTAAAAGTCAAAATGCCAAAAAAAATGATACAGCGAATGTCATACATTTCCATCATCACATGCTTAAATAGTTGGAGTCAAATTCATTTTTTAAAAAATAGATTCTTTTTATACAACAATTCCATGGTGCACACAGAGGTTCATGCCAATATCACTTTTGTCCCTGGTCACACAGTCATCTGGCTGTACAGTCAGTCACCAATGCTACCAGATAAGACCCAATGAACCCGACAACCCTCAAAAGCATCGCCAGGTTGCTTCTCTTACAGTTCATTCAGTTACGTGAGCAGTTCTAAAGTGCCTCCATATTCCATTTTTAAAATGCTCCAACAGCTACAGAATGGACCCTTAGATTAATCTGTTCAACCAGCATGTCTAGCAATCATGCTGGGGCTGGAAGAAGAAAGGATAGATGTGGCCTTTAACAAAAAACTCCAGTGGCTGGCACAAAGAAGGTGCTCAATTAATACCTGAAGAATGGATGCAGGGGTGCATGAGTGAGCAAGTTCACACTCTAGGGCAGTGCTATCCAAGAGAAATAAAGCAAGCCAAACGTGAGACATGTACACAACTTAGTTTTCTAGTTGCACAATTTAAAAAAGGTAGAAAGAGATGCCATGATTTTTAGTTTTCATTAACTGAACAAATCACTTCCACATTATCAGTGGAAATACTAAGGTTGTTAAAAATGTTAACATTTTACCCTGTTTTATACTAACTTTTTAAAATTTAGTGTGCTTTTTATATTTAGAGCATAGCTTCATTCGGACTGTTCACATTTCAAGAACTCATTGGCCCCATGTAACTGGTGGTTACTCTTTGTGGAAAATAAAGAAATGGAACATTTCCATCATGACAAGGTTCCACTTGGGGTGTATCCCACTGGGTAGTAAAGGACACACAGAATTAAGGAGGAGCATGGAGACCAGGGAAGCCTCAGAGTGTACAAACTACAAAAGGCCCCCTTTGCAGAATAAGGGGCTTGACCTTTATCCTGGTGACAACAGGGAATCAAAAAGATGTTGATAGAAGATGCTTTCACACACTTAGGAAGTTGGTTTCCTGGAAACAGTAAAGAATGAAATAGAAGGGAGACTGGCAATGGCCATGAAGATGTTAGACTGAGAGATATTTCTGAAGTCAGAATCAGGAGTAACCAGTGCTTTGAGAACAGATCTGTACATCAGGACCAGTCTCCAATGAACTGTCTTCTAGTGCAGGATGATATATATAAAATAGAAATGCAGTTTGAATAATTTAAATTTTATGAAAAATAACAACGTGTGACCCTTTATTCTGAGATTATATGCCTTCGAGGAGGGGCATTTATGAAACAGTGATAGTCATATCACCGCTTTTAAAAATATTCTTGCTGCATAACTTTGTAACACTTTGTGGTTTCCCATATCTAGTTTACAAGGTAAGATCCAAACTTTGAGGAACTGCTGTTTTACCTGGAGATTTTTTAAATGGACATAGGATCTCTCATGTGTAGATTACTCTGCATATTCATTGTTTCATGTGTTCTTGTCCATGTAGTAGCACCACTGACATGACGTCTTAAATTGCTATGGTTATTATCTTACGTTGTTGTTTACATAGTCATTCCTATAATATATTGAATTGGACCTATGACCTTGTAAGAGGGTTATCAAAATTCTTATATTTAATTCCATAGTTTCCACAAGAGACTGTTCCAATAGGGACTATATGGGCGAATGGCAATGCAGTTTTCTGTTTGGCTTTTATTATACATCACTAAATTGTCGTGATGTATGATACTGCCAACATTTCTGAACACCCCAACCAATAATAGGCTATAATTAACTCTCAACTTCATCAACAATGTTCTTAGCTTTTGTTTCTCAAATACTATGAGGACGTACAGACTCCTCACGAAATTGAATCCCTTGAACTCCTCTCAACTGCCTCCTATGAGGACTTTGGGTTCTGACCTTTGGTATCTCAATTCTTCATATTTTAGACAGTAACCACTTTATCTTTTAAGCTGTCCCATTATTTTCAGCCATGCTGTGGCATTCCATTTAATATTTATTCTATTGCCTTTGGTTGGGCTATTTTTCTTTTATTCTCCTGATCTTCAGGCACATTTGTCTTGTATATGATGACTTTCTCCATTGCTTCAGTGGTCATAAGTTTATCTTCCCTATACAGCTGGGTTAAAAATGCTATTCCATTTTCTTCTAGTTATATTGTAGATAAACACAGTGGAACTTAATTTCAGAGTATGAAGACCTTTTAATAAGTGCAGGACTTTCTGATCGGGGTGAGATTTGCTCAGGTTATTCCCAAGGTGGATCTGGCCATCTCATAAAATGATAGCTACCCTTCTCCAATGTGGGATCACAATGGACATGATAACCAAGAACCAGAACCTTCAACTCCTTGTATGGGAGCTCAGCACCCTAAAGTTCTCTTGACTGCCAATACTTACATCTCAAAAAGTCTCCCCTAAAATTTTCAGCAAGAAAGGTCATCAATACATAAAAGCAATCTGAAGACACATACTGTCACCCAAAGGTGCAAAAACCAATTGCTACGAAGTCACTTATTTTTTAAATAATTCCATGAGAAGCTTCAATATGACCCCCATAGGCAGAAAGAGCAAAAACAATGCAAAAGAAAAAAAGCAGTATATACATAATCATTTATGAAATTTAGATCACAGCATAGAGATAATTTTTTACATACCTATAAATGTAGCAAAAAAAAAATTCAGAGGTAAATTCACGTAAAGGTGACAGTAGTTTCCTATAGGGAGGTAAGCTTATAGGCAACTTTTACTTTTGTCCTTTACATCTCTTTTTATAATATAGACTTATACTATATACCTCACAAAGCAAAGGCATAACCATTATAAGATAATTAAACATATTTATACACATGCGCAAATACCTTCTTTTAAAAGCTTGACTTTTTAAATGGAGATAGAGAAGATTGGGCTGTATATTAAACAATAAAGTGCCCCCAATTTTTTTTAGGCCTCAGCTTACAGATCAGCATAATCACAGACTCTAGAGAATGTAAAGAATCCCTCATATCTAATAAATATATTTGAAAGTTCATGTTAAGATTATGATCAAAAGACTTGTAAAAGAAACTTCAATGAGGTATGCATAAAAAAGTTCAATTGTGTAAAAAGATAAATACTGATGCATTCACCGGCAATGATAAAATGATACATTTAGTCTTTCTTTAAAATTCTCTGGCCAAAAAATATGAAAAAATAAAAACAAAGTTGAAACTGAAGTTGGGCGATTTGAAATTTTTCCACTAATTTTCCTTAACTGTTTTTGAAAAGGTGCTGTGAAAAAAAAAAAACTCATGGGTACAATCATTCATATCAAGAAAAAAATACCTTTAATGTGTGTCTCCAGACTTGATTCAGAAGATTTTTTTTATTTCCTACCCTGGGCCAGAATCGGGCCAAGACAGCCAGCCGTCAGAGCATTGCCTGGCTCATGTCATTTTAAAAAAACAGAACAGTGAGGAGGAAAGATACAAAGTACATTTTATGCACATATGAAAATGTCACACATGACCCCCTTTTGGACAATTAATATGGATTAATAATTAAACAGTTTTAGAGATACGCTGCTGACTCAGGCAACAGCCAGACCCTGGTCTGAGATCCCATTCTCCTGTGAGATATAGAGGGAGGCTCCACTACCTTCTATAAGGTGACAACAAGCTGCCAGGGCACAAAAGGGGCAAAAAGCCTCCATACTCTAGAGTTGGGACCAACATCATTTTAGATGGTCTGTTCTCCACAATGGTTGCAAAGGAATGTATGAATATTATGGATCTGGTATCCCCAAACTGATGACTTCCAGAATTTCACAAGTAAAAAGAAAAGACAATCTCATGTTGCTTTTATAAAGCAGTTAAAGAGCTTCGTGGGTAAATCACAAGATATCCTCCCATTCCCCTCCCACCCAGAGGCTGGTAAAGCCAGCTTTGTTTTACAGAAGCAGAAACTGAGGTTCAGATCTATTAAAAGACTTGCTCTTAAATGACAGTCTTCTGACTTTAAGGACAGTGTTCTCTTCACCATCCAACACACCTGAGTGTCTGCGGGCAGGGCAGAACAGAGGGGAGATTAGCTCCATGTTGAACACTCCCAAGTTTCCAAACACCTGGAACTACTTCCTGGGTCTCCAAGATTTTGCACCATCTCATCTTTGCTAGGAGTGGCGACTTTGTAACCGACAGTACTGGGGTGCACCCACATTTCTGTGGGCTTGCTTTCTCTGCTGAGCTACACCAGACATCTCTTAACAACTTGCTTAACCTAAGCAGCAAACTTTTGTTTTTTTAAATAAAAACCAGGAGGATAGTCATGGCCTTGTGGCTGGGAGGTTGACCGCTGGTCCTTTTTGAGGGTGGGGGGTAAATCAAGTTGATCCAAAGGAAGAGCAGTTGGCAGAGCTAAGGTGGATGAGTTCCCAACTCCCAGGGGCCACTTAACTTCATAGGAGAGCAAAGCCTACCTCTCTGACTTCGTGAAGTTGGCCGGAATACTGACTCTTGGCTCTTCGGGCAGCTGCAGGCGACTTGTGATGCATGACTGTGACAACACCGGGGGCCCCAGCACTGAGGTGTCTCTGGCTACAGGGAGACGCAGAATTGGGTGTTCCATGGGGAAGCAAAGTGAGACTTCGGCTTCGGGAGCTTGGAGTACTCTAGAATAAGCAACAGGGGTCAAAACTCAACAACTGATCTGCAAAACATGACCAAGGGTTGCCTTCTATTTGTCTGGGGCCTCTTAATCTTCCCCTTTACCCGATTAGAAGGATGAGGCACTGGGCGGGTGTAACAGCGCCACATGCCCAAACAGGACAGATGCTCACATAATTTCCATCAACTGATCTGCTCCCATCCCTTGCTCTTTCTCCTGTCCTATGCTATGGCCATGAAGAGCTATTGAAAATGCCCCCAGGTTCTAAGGGCTAGTGCTTTCTTTATTTCCTCTTCTTGGAATGCCCTTCCCCTCCTGGCTGGCAAACTTCCATTGAACCTTCAAGACTCAGCTCCGTATTCCCTGCTCTGGACGGCCTCTCCCTGCTGTTACTGGACTGCAACAAGATCATCCTTATTGTCCAGAGACTATCAGATTTGTTCACTCTCATCTTGATATCTCCCAAGGCCTAGCAGACAATAATTGTTTAAGTACTTAAATGTTTGCTACATGAAGGAGTACACCAAGCTATCCACCCACTTTTTTTTTGTCAGTCTAGGTGTTATAGTTTGTGTAAAGTGTCCCCCAAAATCTCATGTGTGAGACAATGCAAGGTGGCTTAGAAATGAAATGATTGGGTTAAGGCTCAACCCATGCCTTTGGGGTATTTATTTTGTATCTGACAAGTGGAGTCTGCTCTCTGCTTTCTGATGTGAGCCACTTCCCTCCACCACCCTCTTCCACCATGATGTTCTGCCTCACCTCAAGCCCGGAGGAATAAAGTTGGCCATCTATACACCGAGACCTCTGAAACCATGACACCCCCCCCCCACAATAAACTTTTCCTCCTCTAAAATTGCTCTCCATTGGGTCTTTTAGTCATGGCAATGAAAAAGCTGACTAACACACCAGGGCTTACATTTCAATCTATAGTATCATGTCAACCAAATTCCAATTTGGTCAAATTCCAATTTGATGGCATCTCAACTTATGAATTCTTATGAATTTTTCAACAACTGCACTGCCAAGCACAGAACCCAAATGGGTCAAAGATTAAGAGGAACAAAAGCACTAGAAGAAAATGTATAGCCATGGAATAAGGAAGGCTTAACACTTTGAAACCCAAAGGCCAGAACAAAGGTAAATTTGATTATCTAAAACTTGAAACTTCTGCAAGGAAAAGGACCACTACCACCACCAATAGAGTCGAGTGATAAACTAGTAAAAACTGTGGATCTACAAATCTTTATTAAGTGGACAGTTCAGAAAACAAAGAGGGCTTACACCATACAAGAAATACATTTAACTATATTCATAGGGTAAATGTAAATACATTTAGACACCATCTTTTTCTTTGTGGTTCTGAGGATTGAACCCAGAAACACTCTACTACTGAGCTACATCCCCATCCCTTTTTATTTTTAGAGACAGGTCTCACTAAATTGCTGAGGCTGGCCTTGAACTTGTGATCTTCCCGTCTCCGCCTCCTGAGTGGCTGGGATCACAGGCATGAACCACTGAACCCACCTAGACAAAATCTTTTACCCAAAAGATTGGCAAAATTTCAAGCATCTCAGTGCACAATCCATCAACAGGGCTACAGAGAAATGAGTTTGTGAAAGCTGGCAGACCTGGCGGGGTGGGGGGAATCTGGCAGACCCAACCCAGCTGCAGATGTACTCACCTGGAGATATGTCCTACAGACATGCTATACCTGGATGCAGTGCCACGTGTACCAAATAGTCACTACAATAGTATGTTTAATGACAAAGAATGGTAACCTGAATGTCCACCACTGTGGAACAGGTTAAATAAATGATGGTATACCTGCATTTTGGAATACCACCAAGCTGTAAGAGAATACTCAAAAGTTCTCAATCAACCTCTAAGCTATACAGTTCAAATGCAAGAAGTGAGGTGCAGAATCACGGTACTATGCAAAGTTCTGTGTCAAATGTGGAATGTAACTCCTTTCGCTTTTAAAATCATTTGTTTGAAACAGATACTCTGGAAGGATACACATAAAACTAATAAAGTTGCTGCTTATTTGTGGAGAAGCAGGGGATAAGAGGTTATGGGGGGAGAACATCTCTACTGTACAGCTTTTTAGATTTTCATTAAAATTAAAAATTTCATTAAAATTCAGACAATTTAATACTGCATAAAATTCACATTCTAATTGTTCCTATGCTTCATTTAGCTTGAGAAAAGGCAGTTGAATTGTATGTAAAAATCATGCTGGGTGTTACATTTACAGAATACCTCTTATGTGCCTAGCAGAATCCTACTGTGAAATGTTAAAGAAAAAAAAAAAAAGATGTATGGGATGGTTTTCCCTATAGCTGTTTATAACTTGACAACATAAGACACACAGTCACATACACACACTGAATATGCAAGATAGTAATACGACGTTAATTTGGCAACAAATGTCAAAAAAGTGAGGAAGAAAGCCAGTGATCTCGGCTCAGAAACACATTCCAGGAGAAGACCAAAGCCTGCCTAGGATTTGGGATAAGAAACAAGACAGAAGAACACAAGCCAGACTGTGGTTATTCAAAGTAGTCTTGGCCTCAGGCCTCTGGCAACGGCAGTTTTAAAAACTATTAAACATTAACAGTTCATTGTTTTATTAAAAAAATCACTAAGATAGGGGAGTACAGTGGGAAACCCAAGTAGAAGTCAGAATTCTGGGATATTCTGAAAAGCCACAACCATTTGTGAAGGTTCTCTGGATTTGGTTTACCACATAACTAACAGGAATAGAGATACAGATGGGAACCTGGGTGCAGCTTTTTAAATAAGCGCATGGGTAGCTAATTGGAGAAATGTGTGGTACCAGAATTACATCCATCTCGATCACAATGAGCTTCAACAGCCATCTACTCTCAGCCTCAATCCTTTCGGAGTGCAAAAAAGTAAAGAGGCTATTTCCCTAATCCTTTAATAACAGTAAATTTGCCCAAGTATTAAGAGTCCACTGAAATACATTTTGAGTGTTTGAAAGGCTTATTGCTATCCAACAAAAGGCAGAGATTTTTCACCGGGCTTGGAAGCTAAACAGACAAGTTTCATTTCCCCATCTCTACTGGGTTCTAGCCACGTGACCTTGGGTGAGTTCTTTAAGCTTTCTCATTAAGCATCAATTTCCTAATCTTTAAAAGATGTATAATATTGACCCTTAAAAGCCATCATGAAGATTAAATTAGATCATGCCCATAGAATGCTTAGCACAGAATCTGACACACAGGGGCTGCCCAGCCAAAGTTAAGTTTGTTTATATCACTTAAAACTTGATCAATAAAGGTCTTATTGATTTTTAAAATGTTAAGAAGTTGCTTAGCACAGAAAAAAAAAATCATAGCAGCCACTAACCTTATTTTCTATAGGATCAAAGTGGTGATAAATCCCAAAATATAATTTAATATTTACATGGTCAGAGATTACATATCAAGACTGCAGGAAAAATCTCACACCCCTCCCCCTCTCTCCAGCTCCTTTCCCAATCCCCCACTCTAAATTCTGAGTAGAAATGAAGACCCATCAAAAAATCAGAGGAAGACAGCTATGGTCATAGACACCTTTGCCTGCAGCATATTACCATGAATGGCAATAAATCAAGAAATTCACCTAAATTATTCCACTGAGACTGTCTAACCCCATGATCATTACTTAATGGCTGTCATTTGAATTCACAAGCAGTACATTTGAGTCAAAAAAACCTTTAATTTTCCATTAACCGTAGGAGTCTCACGGTTTAATTCACGCCCGTGCATTCTCTCAGGATAAATGTGAGCAAAAAAGTCTTGCTCTTGGTAAATCCCACAGTTAATCAGGAGAAAAAGTGACACTAGGCAGCCAATTGCAACTTCTACAAATGAGCAGGCTGTCTAAGACCTCCAGGCTTTGTTTTTAGAATTGTGCTTGGATGTCAAAATCCTATTCTTGCTACTAATTTAAAATAAAATATTAACAAGAGTCTGAGGAACAACATGGAAGCGTTTAGTTCCAAATATTTACTTTGGTGGGGGCGACTTGAAATGCTATGTGTGCCATCTGCAGAAGATTCTGAATAAAGATTAACAGTTTCTTCATCCCCTACCCAGGAAGACAGTCCCTTCATGCTGCTATCAGACTCATCTGGCCATATGTCCTCCCCTGGGTAAATGCCTGACCAAGAGGGGACAGTGACAAAGGTGGGAGCAGAGAGGACAAGATGGCACTGGGCCTGTCCAGGCATCCTATTGTCAGGGGCCTCAGGGACTTTCCTTGCACTCTTCAATGGACCCCTCCACTTTCCAAGTTGCAAAGAAGCAACAAAACTCATACTCTACCTACTGACCAAAACTGGCATGAAGGAAAGGCAGAGCAATCACTAGGAAGATTATGTCTAATCACAGTCATCAGGCCAACAAGCCTGGGAGACAGAAGTGTCATCTAAGAAGGCTCAGAGCAAGACGCACTGACTATCTAAATGCTTCCACAGAGGAGCCATCTAGCTCTGAGAGCATGCTTTCTCAGGTCAGCTGCCTACGTTCAAATCCAGGTTTTAGCGCCTGCAAACTGAGCTACCTAGTAAAGGAACATGGGTGTTTTCATTGCTAAGTTCAACATTCCCTATCTCATTGAGTTGCTAGAGAATAAGAGAGCAAATACACAAAGCATGGAGAAGTATAGGCGAATGGTTAAGTATCGTGCAAGTCGAATTCATGGCCCTAAGAGCCAACACTGCCATAGACTCAAGTTAAAAAAGAATCCTCAGTACTCAACACTTGCTTCAGAGAAAAAAAGAAGTGCATTTAAAATACGATCTAATTTTAAGAAGCATGTTCTAGAAAGCAAAATGCCTACAGACTGCTACAAAAGATCAATTTAAGAAAGTAAGTTTCCTAGTATTTGGAGTAACAAAGTCCCAAATAGAAAAGATTATCAGCTGATCCCAAGAACCTCTTAAAACATATCAGGAGTTGTAATTGCCTAGTTAGAATTAAAAAGCTAAAAGGGAATAAGGGAGCTTTAATATCTTAAATATACATCTGTGGTAACCATACTGCTGCAGAAAACTTTTCTGACAACTAATTGTAACCATATTCAAATGACATTTAATTTGGAGTGCATTTTCCTCATTTCCTTGAATTCTTTCTCAGCAAGAAAAAAAAAAAAGATGTGGTATTTCAGAATAACATATCCCAAAGGGGGGAGGGGCCTTACACAAACCAAACCAGTCTATGTATTTTGAAGAACAATTTTTACCATTTCGTTACATTCATTTCCTTCTCCTCTTTAAAAAAAGAAAATTAGTGTGCCATTTCTAAATATTTGAAGGCTAAACACAAATTGTGACTTATTTCTTTTCTTCCAAAGGTGAACATGCCTCAGAAACAATATGGAAAAGTATAGCAGCTTTTAAAAATAGAATAATGGGAGCCTTAAAAATTAAGAATTTCATTTTCCTGGTAGTCAACATCTAAATAAAATGTAGACTGGTTTTTAAATGAATCCATTCCAATACTCTACTTAACAGTGTCACATCGACCTTCTTGCTGCAATGCTTTTTGTGCTTTCTAATTTTCTGTTATTTCAAGCTTAAAACAGACTTAAAGTAGAAATAAAATTGTTTTGAATTGGGACATTTTCCAAGTTCATTTTCATGATTAACTTTGCACAGTCATTTTTTAGCCCTCCTTTTCAAATTTCTATCTTCTTCTAGAAGTAGTTTCGACTTTAAGTTACCTAGCCTAGATTTCTTCCATTGTCACTTGCATACCTTAAATATTTTTCACTAGCTTTGGACCAGTACCCTCTTAAGGGACACATGCATGCAAGTGTGTGCAAATGAAAAATAGTATTCCCAATCTCTGGCCTGCTTCTAAATAAATCCATGACTACACATGTAAATGCCAAATCTTTGAAAAAAAATCCATGCAAGCAAAAGCATGTAGTTCTATTTCCTACAAATAGAGGAAATGGAAGCATTTTCAGCTTACTTCCTGCTATCATTTTCAGGCTCTGCTCCACCTACCATCCCCCGTAAATTTTGAGACTCTTTTCTAAAGCTAATCCAACATTCAAGAATCTCTAGCCTTTTTCAGGCCAGCTCCATGGTCTCATCTGCACTGAAAGCACTGGCCTTGTGCACCTGGCCTCCTTATCCCACACCATGTCTTCTCCCCATTTCCGAGGTCCACCAGAAGCAGTGAAGTGCGATTTCACCACCTTCCACTCTGAGCTTTGCAATGCCCCTCAAAACCATTGGCAAGGACCTTGCAATCCCCAGTACCAAGACTCCTTTTAGATGCTTTATTCTGAAAGCAAAGTCTTCCTCCTCATACTGACAAACTCGATTCCATTTCGCCTGCTGTAGAACTATAAAAATCTTAAGAGCTAGCCAGGAGCAATGGCACACACCTGCAAATCCCAGCAGCTCAGGAGGCTGAGGCAGAAGGATAATGAGTTCAAAGACAGCCTCAGCAGTTTCGCAAGGCCCTAAGCAACTCCATGAGACTGTCTCTAAATAAACCATAAAAAGGGCTGGGGATGTGGCTCAGTGGTTAAGTGCCCCTGGGTTCAATCTCTAGCACCCCCCCCCAAAAAAAAAAAACTTCCATTTAAGAGCCAAAAGGAAACTCAGATCTTACCTTCAGATTCTACAATAGTCCTTTCCTTTAATCTAAGGATATTATTAAGCTCCCAAATGTAAACACATCATACAAAGATAGAGTCCAAATTACAGGTTTCATTCAAAACTCAAAACAGCCTCACTGGTGATTCAGCCCCTCCAGTTGCCCCTTTCCAAACAAATAAAGGGCTACCCATCTAGCATGTGAAGTAACTGATTAAGAGGGAAAGCTGATATGCGTTAGACACATTCACCTTGCTTCATACCTAAAAATTCAATCCAGTCACCTATCCTGAGAACATACACATAACACTCCTTTGAAAGCAAAGCAAATGTGTACTTGCATTGAAATACTCTTGGAATTGCTGATCCCCAAAGGAAGTAATTCTACTTTGTGGATGTTGTTTATGAACAATATGATACTGAGACCTTTTTACTGCTGGCTTGATATTATAATGAGGAAAAGTTGTGAAAACAGATGTTTAAGGGACTTAACTAGGTTAGACACAAAAACCTAGAACACTTCTTACCGAAGTTTTAATTTTATTCCTTTTAGTCTTAGGAAAAAGAGGAGATTCACACTATCATGTATTTTTATTGGCACTAGCCAGTGAAATGGACAATGATGAAGAAGGAGGATGGGAAGCAAAGCAACAAAGTGCCGTTGACTATAGATGTAATTGTTTTACTAGAAGAAAACTAATGAGCCCAGCAAGGTTGCCAGATATATGATGAGTTTAGAAAAGCTAATAGCATTTCTTTGTATCATCAATAACCAAATTATAACAAAAATATCCTTTGCAATAGCATTAAAAACTATGATGTGCTGGCATTAATCCAATAAGGTATACACAAAGCCTTATGGAGGGAAAACGTTTAATCTATGAAAAGAAATCAATAATTAGGAAAACAGCCAGGTGCCGTGGTGCTCCCAACAGCTCTGGAGGCTGAGGCAGGAGGACTAAGTTCAAAGCCAGCCTCAGGAACTGAGAGAGGCCCTAAGTAATTCAGAAAGACCCCATCTCTAAAATATAAAAATGCGTTGGGGATGTGGCTCAGTGGTTAAGTGTTCCTGGATTCAATCCTTGGCACCAAAACAAAGGAGTAAAAATACATGATACATGAACAATAACAATGTTATATAAATGTCAGTTTGTGCCCAAAATATTTATACTTATTCTAATAAAAATTCTAGTGGGATTTTTTTTCTTGCAATTCAAGCTATTTATAAAATATAAATGAAGGAATAAGAGGTTCACAACAGGCCAAGTTAATTTTTTAAGAAGAGGGAAAGGGAAGGTCTCACCCCACCAGACAGTTATTAAAGCCACAGCAAAAATACACATACTCACGTGCATGCT
Organism: Marmota flaviventris; assembly: GCF_047511675.1. NCBI lineage: Eukaryota > Metazoa > Chordata > Mammalia > Rodentia > Sciuridae > Marmota > Marmota flaviventris. The sequence continues at coordinate 191,408,631 of NC_092498.1, forward strand.
CTGATCTAATTAACTATCCCTATAATACATGTGTTTTATATGTGTATACATGCACTTACAATCTATTTACTTTTTTTCTTGTGTAGTGCAGTGCAGGTGATCAAACTTAGGGCCTCACACATTCTAGCAAGCATTCTACCTCCAAGCTTCATCCCCAGCCCTCAATTCATACATTTAAATCCTAACCCCAGAGTGGAGGCCATTGGTCATGAGAGTGCACCATCTCACTATAGGCGAATCACTCAGCTCCACATCTGAGGCCCAAAAAAGGTTACCACTGATCCTCACAGTACAGGGTAACTGATTACTTAATTAACCTTTTGGGAAAAGTTACTTTTAACATCAAGGTCCCATGGAGCATACTAATTTCTCAATACTTAGACAATAAGCTCATTAGGACTAAGACATAGTGTTAACACTTAAGTTTTTAATGGTTTTTCATCATTTGCTCATAATCACAGGAGTGATGCTTGATGCACAGCATATCTACAGATGTCAAAGATGACAGCACTCGATGCATTCCATCCCCAGTCCCGTCTCCATGTGTTATGGCCTCCCCCAGAGGATAACCTCCCCCAGGCCAGGGACCGTCTATACCCAGCCATGCATACTCCTTGGAACCTGTTACTGGGCCTCACCTTGCAAATTCCACAAACATAATCAATACTTAGAAATGAATGCCCCCACCTGCCCCCACATCAATCTTAACCACTATCCCTTCCCTGGAGACTTCCATTTTAAAATGTCAACACTGAGTCATTGGTGTCTCCTTTTTCAAGAAGGCAGAAGAGTCTGGAAAAAGGCACAACACCCTCACTAATTATACATGAAAAATATGAAATGCCCTCAAAACAACGTGGTACAACATCAACCAACACACATTCAGAGGTCAAAGAATATTTAATGGACACCTACCATGTGTCGGGTACTGCCTGAGATAATAGAAATACAATAAGCAAAACCCGCGAATATCCCCGCCTCATGGAAATGACTTTCTAGTGAGGAAAAAGGGGACTTTCTCACTAAAAATGGTGAGGCAAAAGAGTAAGCCATAGCTATCCAGGGAGGAGCTCAACACCTACAAAGGCTTTGGAGGACGAGTCCGCCATGTGTGTTTGAGCCAGATGGACGGTAAGATAAAGTTGGAAGTACTCCAGGCATAGAGGAGGCATCAAGGTCAACGACAATGAATGGGAGCCTTCTCGGTGGCCCACGCCCTTTAATGCCAGTGGCTTATGAGGACGAGACAGGATGATCCCGAGTTCAAAGCCAGCCTCAGCAACTTGGTGAGGCCCTAAACAACCCAGGGAGACCCCGTCTCTAAATAAAAGATGAAAAAGGTGGTGGGGAGCAAGACAAGGGCCTCTTGCCAGCTAAGCACGTGCTCTACCAGTGACTTACAACCCCAGCCCCCAGTTCCTGAATTAGAAGTTACAAATACCACATAAGCCAGAACACCCCTGAGGGTTTTTATGCTCAGAATGACAAGCAATCCTGAACAATGGGTTCCAGGAAGCTTTCTCCTCAGGGTCACATTCAGATATTAAACTGTGATGTGTGTCCAATTTATATACATCTATACATGGCACGTGTCATCTCTACCGGATAGTTTTCATTATAAAATTATATTACTATTGCCCTGAAGATGGGCATCTCATGATTTATTCCATTCTCTTTCTTTTCATATCTTCATAGAATCGAAGAAGATACTTTATACCAGAAACGAATCACAAAACGGAAAATGCGTACACATGCCAAGGAGTTCCACAGATGCTCACCCTACAACATGAGGAAAGAAGTGCCTAGTTTTTTGGTTAAATTTGTCTCCCAAAAAGTTAAGCCAACCACAGGGATGAAAGTCCAGTATGATCCTAAGATGGATCATTTTAAGAAGCAAATTTGAGTTTCTTAAAAATCAATAACTAATCTGACAGAAGTGTTCTTATCTACTTAGGGATCATTACCTCCTTCCCAAATGCTCAGGCACCAAAGTATGGGAGCTCAAAAGGGCACTCCAACTTGTTTCAAAATTTCTCATGCTTTTAAAAAAAAATAAATAAATAACACGTGACCATCAACATGCCCAAGCTGTAGAGCCCTACAGAATCTATGAATAAATCCTACTAATTACTATTCCAAGCTTTGTGTTGCTGATGCAGGTAAGAGGGAGATGAGAGATTTGCTAATGACTCAGGCAGTCTCGATAGATGTACCTGGTGGTGGGGGGAGCCATAGGAGGTGACAGAAACCTTACAAATCTATGCCTTAATGAGGTCATTTTCCTCAGAACACTGTATTGACCAGAATCTTGGAAGCTCTTGCTATTTGCATCTACTTTACTGCTTCGCTTTTTATATGTCTGACACACACAGTGTACCAAACAGCTACAATCAAACCCTAATTCACCTAAGGAACTTCTTACCAATGCAGGAATAAACTAAGTTGACAGGCTTATGCTAACACCGAGTTAGGCTTAATTTAAAACACAAATCCAAGACAATCTAAAGTCCTTTAAGAATCCTATTATCCAGATACAGGACTAGATGAGTCTACAGAGCTAATAAGATTCATTTTCATACTTATTTTGCTTTCTTCCAATTTCTTATTCACAAAGAACCCAATCTACTCTCAGATGTCTTCCTTTTTCCCCAAGGAATTCAAGACAGGAAATTTTTCGAACTAGGTATGGTATAAGGACTAAGCCCTTGTCATTCCCATTGATGACATTTGCAGTCCTAGCACGTCATATGAATATCCAGCAAGGATAGATAGCCTGTGGGACTCAACATGGGTATTGATAATTTCCATGCAAAAAGTGTGTGGATGGGCGAGAAGATGTCTGACCATCTTCTATGTGAAGGTGTTTTCGTTGCCCAATGTCAGGGCCAGGCAGCAGAATTAGAAAATCTGTAGGAGATGCTCTCAATGCCTTAGTTTAACCAACCAATTGGACTTCCCCTACTTGCCATCATTTCCATTCGACCTCCAGATCATCCCACACAGGGGCCACCTGCCTATATGGCTTTGGCCTCTCTAGTTATGCCTGCAGACCTCTGCCCCCACCAGTTGACCTGGGTAACCAAAAAGAGCCAACTGTGTTTAATCCCCTACTCTGTTCATGCTGTGTACTTATTTTAACTACAAACTTTCATTAGAAAAATACAAGTTTGAAAAATAACTCAATAAAACTAAGCTGATTTAGGAAAAGCATCAGTAGAAGCCAGTTGCTAAAAACTTCTGTTGAATTGGGTGTGGGCATGACCATTATAAAAAGTAAACACTTTATAGAATCTTCCTAGATATTTCATAATCAGTTTGTCCTCTAATTTAAAGAGACTAAAACAGGAAATTACAGATGATTCATTACAGATACACTTGAGACCAGAGAGATGATGCAGAAACTCTAGCACTAAGCTTGTGCTTAATGAAAGGGCCTTGGGATTCCTCTGAAGATTGCCGAGGAAAAGATTATTAGTTAAAATGTCACATATGCTGACGGTTTGCACACATCACGGTTTATGATTTAGCTGAATGTTTTTGACTCTGGGACCATGTCTCCAAATTGCAACAGCTCAGAGGACTTCTAGAGGGGCTTAGTCCTAGAATCCTTGAACCATGGAATTCTATGCGTGTTCTCCAATGCCTGGGCTATAAGAAAGCTGTTTCCATAATTCTACCAGGGCAGAGACTGTTTCAGCAAAGAGATCCCAAGCTCATAACACAAGTGGCATTGGCTCACAGGTGTTAATACCTAGGCAGGTCATCTCTGTCACAGGTAGAGTAATCCTCATCCAAAATGCTTGGTACAAAGTGTTTCAGGTTTTTTTTTTTGGGGGGGGGGTCCAGTTTTGAAATATTTGTACATACACAATGAGATATCGTGGGGATGGGATCCAAGCCTAGACAAATTCATTTGTTTCATATAAACCTTCTACACAACCTGAAAATAATTTTACTCTATTTTTAGTGCACCTACATTGTGACTATGGCCCATCACATGAGTCAGGTGTGGAATCTTACCTGCAGCATGTCGGCACTCAAAGTTTGGATTTTGGAACATTTGGGGTTCCGTATTAGAGGTGCTCAACTAGTAATACAGGGAGGAAGACAGCTGGCTTTTCAAATGAAATTCAGATGAAAATTTGCTGGGCCTCACATGAACAATTGTTCATACTACCTCACAAAGTGCTTTTGAGCTACTATGTCACTGTCATAACAGACTCTGGAGCACCTGAAGGAGAAAATTAAACTCTTATCACTCCCTGCATGATGGTACATGAAAGATTTTCCTTCATTTCTTTCTGTCCCCAGAGATTTTACCACCTGTTGCACAGTTCAAATTATTCATTTTTAAGAAGAGTTTGGTCTTGTGTTAAAATCTAATTGGATTCCTACTGCTTTAACAGACTTAGTGGCTGTAAGTCTAATGGATCAGCTGGCCTAATTCCCTCAAAAGTAATAAGGGATAGGAGAGGGGAAATTTTAGGGGATAAATGCATGCCTTTCACAGAGCCAGCTGGAAAACTATTCCTTGAAACTCAGGGAGATAAGGAGGCCTCAAGTGACCACCAACATACTCACGAAGGAACAGGGTAATATCGTGAGCTGGAAATATCTGTGTCCTGTCGCCTAACCCTCACTATCCACATGTGAGCCGTAGAGACTGCTGAAGTAGCTACTGTACACAAAAGCTCCTGTGTGGTCTACCTCCTGCTTTCTCATCGAGGACTATTTTAGAGAATCCAGTCTGGACAGTTCATGGTAACTGTTCCGCCAGGTTTAAGTGCAAGAGACAGCACCCCACCAAGCCACCACTGATTGATGGAAGATGGAAGCCAATGGAAAACCACCCTTATCTTTACTCGAGGTGGTGAAGCACATGCTACGTGGTCAGCAATGAGACTTGGCTTCTATTGCCCAGAGCAACAACCAGCACAGTAGCACATCCTCTAGATTGCCTTCGTCTTTTCATATTTTATTCTTACTGATCTCTGCTTACCTGGGATCACATTCTGCATCCAAGCCTTCATATCTCAGGCTTTAGCTTTCTGGGAAACCCACCTAAAACAATAGGTCCTCATCATTTCACAGGTGCAAACACTGCTAAACTGGTGTGCTTGCTTTAATCTGTCATCTGATAATTGCTCACTCACCTTTCTCACCCAGATTTACTCTCTAAAGTTCCAGTTCACCTAACATCAAATTTCATTTCTACTTCAAGTCTATCAAGGACCAGCTTGAGGAACCGACAGGACACTGTAAAGAGTGAAGAGTTCATGACAGAGGCATCTCCAAGACACATTCGGTTCCCAGGAGAGTCACATGGTAACAGTTCCAGTCACTGGCGACCCGGGACCTTTAGTTCTGAACCAAAGCAGCAGCCGGTGAGTGCAGATTCTCTGAGCAGAAAGAACTGATAAGGCAAAGGACAGGGACACTGGGATATGGGACTGTGAAAACAAATTTCTTCTGAGACACAGCAGTACAAGAATTTTTCCCCTGTGAGCAGTTATAAGATAGAGATTCTATCTTACATCCCATACTATAAGAAGTGCTGAAACCAGGATTCTCCCAGCAAAGTACCAATCACCATCGACTGGGACAAAGATGCCCCATGTATTATTTATGGGATTGCAACCAAAAATTAACGTAATGCAAGGAAGTGCTCAGCAAGAAACAAGATGTGTGGGTTTCCAACCTTGAGTTACCATGATCTGCCTCCACATGGGTACATCACAACCCAGAGAGTAATGAATAACATTAGTATCTTACTCAAAAGAATTAAAAATGAACTCAAAATGTGTTCACAGTAGCACTACTCAATACTCAAATGTCCATTAATGAATGAATGGATCAACAAAATGTGCTACATCCATACAAGTGGAATATTTGGCCATAAAAAGGAATGATACAGAATATAAAAGGAATTGATATATACTACATAGCTGAACTTCAAAAACATTATGCTGATTATGAGAAATAGATACAAAAAGTTATAGATCATAAGACTCTTTCTCTGAAATAGCCCTATTTAGAAATCCACAGATACAAAGCAGATTGGTGATTGCCAGAGGCTCAGGGAAGGGGGAAATGCCAAGTAACTGCTAAAGGGGTACAAGGCTTTGAGGTGTGAAAGTTTTGGAATTAGATGCAAATCATAGTTCTACAATATTGTAATGTCTTAAGCGTCTAGAATAACCATTTTAAATGGTTAATTTTAAGTTACATGAATCTCAATGTAATTATAAACAATGCTTTAATTGTCCATCTTTCATGGACAATTTTTTACATGGTTTATCTGCCCCCTTTTTATTCTGAAAGGGCTTCCTTTTGTTTCACAAGGTATGTGAAACACACCATGTTTTCTTGTAAGACTGGTCTTATTTCCCCTTAATATGGGCAGAACTATAGATCCAGGATAGCTGGATGAAAGAGGCATTCTACACAACCACCCAGAACTTCTCACTAAAATAGGAGATCTGCCGACACAAGTGTGAAAACAAAATCTCTGCACAAAGTATCCCAAATTGTTAACATGTAAACAGTGATCTTAGGAATGCAAGACCATGATCATCTTCCCTCCACGTTCCATGTTGTCTTATATGCCACTACTTTTATAACAAGTTAAACTAATGAATTATTTTGGAATTGCTTTATAGGATTGACTGTTTATTCATACAGAATTCAGTAGAAAGCAGTTCTTAACGACTTCATCCAGAGGAGCTACAAAACACAAACCTCAGACAGCACACATTAAAAGGAGAAGAAACTGCAGAAGCAATTGCTCCACCAAGTCCAGACCTGAAATTGTCTACTACTTTGCATGATTTACAAAGAGGGAGGGATAAATAAACCGATTCTTGTCAGAGGTCCCCCAAAGGTCTGTCACAGCTCTTTTCAGTCCGTGTATTACTACCATGAACCATTTTCATGGTTTCCCGATGCACTGCTTAGATGGATTCAAGAGGGATCCCACACAACTATGGTCAAACTAAAGAGAAGGCATGTGCTTTGCAGAGGAAAAATTTGAACAATGAAGTGGTAACTTTTAAAAATCTTATTTGGAACAATTAACCTAGTGCCAGGGGCCAAATATAAACATACATATAAACCCTCTTGACCTTCCTTTGAGCAAATTTCCCAATCCCCTTTTATTTCTCTGTACCTTTTTATGCCACTGATCACTACCAACATTTCCAAGCTGCTGGGATTAGGAACTGTCTGAACTCTCCTGCACTTGTGTGCTCCTTTAGCTCAACAACTTCCTTCATCCTCTAATCCTGGGTCAACCTGAAGTCCAGCCTAATGTGCTTGTCCAAAGACCCCTTCATCCAAAGGGTACATGTACCCTTCTCAAAGAGGCTCTCTCACCAGTCTTCAACTTTCACCTTTTCTAAGGGTCATAAATGTCCCATCAGACCTCAAAATAACTTCCTATTTCTACTAACCTATAGAAGGCTTTTCACCACTGCCCCAATACCTGATGTCCTTTCTCATTACATCATATATCCACCACCGGCTGATTCCTACTGCAGCCTCCATTAACAAGTCGTCTTCAGTTTTCTTCCTTCTTACACACAGGTAACATTCCACATGTACTTTTTCCCTCCTTGGAATTGTCCACTGCCTATTCACTCACTAGCACCACCCCATCCATATTCCTGTTGACCGTCATCCAACTGAGCAATCAAAACAAAAACCCCTTGGGCACTCAGTGAGAGAGCACATCTTGAGATCCTGTCCAGTCAGAAAATGTGTCTCAAAGGGGAGATGCAATATGGAAGAGGCTTTTCAGAGAATGGAAGAGCAGAAAGTCGCAGAGAGGTGAGGTACCAAGAGATGAGCAGCACTGGAAGCTACCACGACATCCAGGGCTGGAGGGATGGTGGGAAAAGTGTGTGGAAACAGCCCAGAAGCTGCAGCCCAACCTGGGGAGCAGGAGACATGTGGGAGGTTGGTGGGGAGGGCGGAGATACTGCCCGGCTGCCAAGGCTCAGCTTCTCCCATTGGCTGACACCACTACCCCACCCCCAAGCGCAGAGCAAGAGATCCTGGGAAAGGCCACTCCACAGGCTGCAAGCATCAATGTTTATGTCACGGGATTGTTGCCACAGAGGTTTGTTCCTGAGCATGGTGCAGTGGGATTCTGTATGCTGTGGTATGTCCCCTGTGTTTTTCTCCAGCTGTCACCTTCAGGCTCAGCTCTTGCTGCAGCTCCCACCCTTACCATAAACACGTTTTTCTCTTCTATTTGCTCTTCCTGGAAGACTTTCATATCTTCCACCCCCCCTCCCCCTTCACACGCATCTAACAGTTTGTGCAAATGTAGACACATCGCAGGTGCAAGGTCACGGTTAAAAACATTTTTCCTTTAGAACATGAATTCCAATATCTGGTTCCAGTTCCATTCAGTGGCTTTTTTTCTCCAGTTCATTTTAAAACTTATGCCTTACTATTCTCCAGTCTACTTTGTTAGACACAGAAGCTCACATTAAAGAACACTGTGTTCCTGTGCCAGACAGAGCCCATGGCTTTAACCACTTGTGCCTTTGCCCTAGAATTGACGGGAGCAATGCCCATCTTCCATATACCTGTTCCTTGCTGTGACCTCTTGGTTCAGGTTTAACATGGGAATACCTAAAAATAAAAGCATTTCTGGCCAAAAGCCAAGAACGCAAGGTAATCTGAAAGCTTGCCCAAGTGTCAATAGTATATTTCATATGTAAAGATGGAGCAGGAGGAAAGACACCTTGTTTCTTTTATCATATCCCAGATCCTAATACAAACCACAAGTCAGTTAGGAACACACTTGATTGCAAGTAACAGAATTGACAGGGCCTAAGCTTCAGAACTCTATCATTAACATAAGTTCAGAATTAAACAGTCCTAGTGTTGGTTTGTGGCTCTTTTCATCCTCCTCCTTAGCCACCGTGTGTATATTAACTGGCCCAAGGGCACAATGCCTTGAGATGAAAAGTGTCACTTGGAGTTATGTCAGCCAATCTCACACATGTATCCTAAGTAGGAAGGAAGGAAAAGGAGACCAAGGAACTTTCTCCTTCTGTAGGACTCTTAACCAGAAAAACCTTCCCCTTCTGCACCACTAGTCTCAACTGGGTCTCATGACCATCCCTAGCTGCAGGGAGGGCTGGCGAGAAGGTACCTGGAGGAGGGGGAACAAATAGGCCACTAGGGGCTCAGACCACAGCACCATTCATCCCTGGGACTAGGACCATTGACTCATGGAGCAAATTGGGGTTCTACTGTCAAGAAAAAGAATTGCTTATTGTCACAGGCAGTCACCTACTCAACCATGTTCACAAGCTTCTAGGGGAAAAGGTCACATTGTGAGTACAGCATAGGTAGGTAGATTGCTCTCTTCCTGGGGTTATTCTGCTACCTCCTACTCATCTTGGAAGCAACCAGAGCCAAATAAGAAACATTATCCCATTATTATGGGTTATGGTACATACATACCAGACACAACAATTGCCTCAGAAATGAAGGACTGGAAAAACAACCTCCTTGTTTTCCAGAAAATATAAGGACAGATTCAGCAATGGTGTCAAATTTTGGGTTCGTTTTCTTTGACTCAGATGAAGTTGAAAGAACTCTTGGGCCTGTCTGGCTCCATCTTTTTCAGTGGTGACAAACACTTGGCATGGCCCAGTTGCAATTCCCAGTGACGTCTAGTGTGCCCTCCATGTCTGTTTCCTGACCTTGGGCCTTGCTGCTCACTCTCCTGATCATGAGACCATTGGAGTTTTTCAGGGCAGACCTTCATTCATGAGTTTGCTTTGGCATCAAGCCTCTTCCCCTGCCTGCCCAGCCCTGCTGTGCTTAACACAAGCTGTCATTTATCCTTCTAAAATTGGTTCAACCACAAATGGAATTGGTGGGCCCTTTCTTTGGGCTTTCACAGGACTGGGTTTATATTTCAACTCGGCTCACTTGTTCTGGATTATGGTATATTGGTTTAATTATCAAACCTCATATGAAATTGTCTCAGAACAGCAGTCATGGGGAATTTTTTATTAACCCTAGTGCTGAATAGTATCCAGCACACCTGTAGGAGTGGTCAAAGGGTTTGTTTTGTTCTGTTGCATTAAGGCACTTACACCAACTCAAAGTTCTTGAAATCTCAAAGTTCATCTCTGGCTATTCTTTCCTTTTTGTAACAGCCTTTAGTCACTACTCAGGGGCTCAGTTTATAGGCTATACTAGACCATACAAATGGTCACAATCTTTGCAGTTCTTAGACCATACAAATGGTCACAATCTTTGCAGTTCTTCCCATGGAGAAGGGGAGTCTATCACTGCCTGCTGCATCTGGCTGGCCTTATGATTTGCTTTGACCCAATAAGAATGTGATAGAAGTGACCCCATGTCATTTCTACTCCAAGACATCTTCTCATGCCGTTTAGAAATCCTGCTCAGTCACATGTGACCAGACCTAGACTAATCCACTAGAGGATGGAAAACATACAATCTGTGGACATCGCAGACCCTACTGCCAGTCAACAGCCAGTCACCTACTGTACATGTGGCTGAAGCCATCTAGGAACATCAGGCCCCTCACCCACCTGTCAGCCTACATGTGACTACACACAAGTAAATCCAAGCAAGACCAAGAGAGCCCTGCTCAGAAACATCCAGCAAAAACAGACTACATAGATGGAAATTTTAAGACATTAGGTTTTAGGATATTACATAGTAATGGGAAACTAATATACAAGATCTAAGGATGAATTTATAACATTTAAAGGTAAATAAGACCTCAGAATGTTTACTAGTCCTGATCCCTTGTTATATTTAAAAAACTGAAGCCCAAAAAACTGATCAATTATCTCTACAGCATACAGAGACAAGGCTGGAATTTTCCTTCATTCAGGGTCTCAACGGCCATAATACTTCATACCATAATGTGGTCTTTTTCAGGTTCAAGTGTATATTACATATCCAAGAAGTATCCATCAAGAGAGCTTGATAATAATAACAGATGCATTCCATTAAGTACCACGTACTGGCTGGGTGCAGTGGTGCATGCTTGTAATCCCAGCAGTTCCGGAGACTGAGGAAGAGGATCGCGAGTTCAAAGCCAGCCTCAGCAAAATCAAGGTGCTAAGCAACTCAGCGGGACCCTGTCTCTAAGTAAAATACAAAAAAGGGCTGGGGATGTGGCTCAGTGGTCCAGTGCCTATGAGTTCAATCCCAGGTACAAAAAAAAAAAAATGCATGATTTAATGACAGATCCATATTTGATATACTTGCATAGAAAGATTCAAGACCTTGAGAGAAAAATGTAAACAAAATAAATTAATCCTAAGACAATATAAAATGTTGTCTACTCTCCCCTTTCGTTGAGAGCAATATATACACAAGCCCAGAAGGGTTACTCTGGGGAATGAGATGGATGGGCTAAGAGCAAGGGGGCAGCAGAGAGCTTCCCACGTGGAAAAAGGCAACTAAAATTTTTCTTCCTTGTGCACTACACCAGATTAAAGTATGAGAATGTTCCTCATGCCCTTCCTACAGGAATGCAGAGGTCAGCAGCAGCACATTCCCAGGTAATTCTCCTGGCACCTTCTTGCCAATACAGCTGGCAATTATGATTCAGTATTATTATGACTGTATTTGATTGTGTTAGTAGTTACTGAACCTGTCCTTCAAGTTCTCCAAAAGTATTCATTCACTTTGCAGCGTCTCTGAAATTTGACAGGGGAAATGCTCTTACTTTATAGAATAAGAAATTGAAAGAAGAGTTCAAGGTCAAGGCTAATAGTAGAACCATTAAGACCTGCATTTCTTCCAGTCCTGGATGCTTGCTGGTATGTCTGCATGTTCCTTGGCAATATGAGGTAATAAGACCACATGGCATTGGCTTAAAAACCAGCAAATCAAAGCAGTTATCCAAGATCAGTATGTATAGTCACAGAAAAAAATTTAAAAAAAAAAAAAACATGCAGGGATATTTTTCCTCTTATTTCCCAAAGTCAACCAACTCCCTAGTAATATTCTTTTGTTTTTAGATATTAAAGAGGTACTTCAAGTTTAACCAGCCTGCACTGTGCATCCCACTGTGTGTGGGGGGGGGATATTTATAACTTTGCAATGCATAGAAATCCCCAATGCCCAGAGAGTCCATGTCTAGATGCCCCAAGAAAAGTGCTTCTTCCTCAGCCAGAGGCATGAAGGCAAGCTGAAGAGTAACATGCCCCCTTGCCTACTCCCCAGCCCACCCCTCCCCATCATGTACCTTAGATGACCAAGGGCCAGGAAACCGACAAGCACCTCTCTCTGCATCCGCTCTCAGTGGGATGAGGCAAGAGGACGTACCACTGTCTGTTCGTACCACGGCAGAGCGCGTACAGCCCATGAGGACAGCCAAAGCCCTGCTGGTCCTGGCCCCAGCACTGCTCACCAGGACTGCTAAGCTTCACCCTCAGGCTACCATTCTCCCCACTCTCTTCCGTCAGTGCAACAGAGCATGGGAGAAAGTAAAATTTCAGAAATAGGCGATATGCCTCTTCAGTAGAGGCATGTGCCAAAAGTCCATGCAACTTTCTCCAGAAATATGCAGAATTCTGGCAATGAAGGTCCCAGGCTGCAAGTATGGAGTCCCCTTGAAGACTGTAGCAATCCCTGGAGCAACACACCCTTATCAGCCACGATGGAGCAGGACTGAGCATTCTAGCTTTGCTGTTAAAACATCTCAGTTTTTATCTGTCTCTCCTTGGGAGAGATGCCTGGGAGTCTCAAAGACATGATGGATAGACTATCTTGCATCTGGCAAAGAGAACAGGGCTTTTCCCAAGAGCATAAGCTCAACTGAAGAGCAACCCCACCAGATTCACTGCCCTCATGTGCACCAAAATACCAAAAGAACCTCAAAGGAAGAGCCCAAACACATAGGGATGACTTCAAACCTCACTTCTGTCATGCCCTGGCCATGTGGCCATTTAAACTGTCTCTGGGGCTGGGGATGTGGCTCAAGCGGTAGAGCGCCCGTCTGGCATGCGTGCGGCCCGGGTTCGATCCTCAGCACCACATACAAACAAAGATGTTGTGTCTGCCGAAAACTAAGAAATAAAATATTAAAATTCAAGAAAAAAAAAGAATACTGATTTAAACTCTCTGCCTCGATTCCCTTATCTGCAAAACCAGCTTTAAACTGGGCATGGTGGCTCACGCCTGTAATTCCAGTGGCTTGGGAGGCTGAGGCAGGAGGATCCCAAGTTCAAAGCCAGACCTAGCAATGGTGAGGCACTAAGCAACTCAGCAAGACCCGTCTGTAAATACAATACAAAAAAGGGCAGGGATGAGGTTCAGTGGTTAAGTGCCCCCGAGTTCAACCCCTGGTACAAAAAAAAAAAAAACTTCAATACCTAATAGAATATTGTAAGGGTAATTATTCCCCAGCCTTAGAAGCATTCAGTAAAAACTGGAAACCCTATTTAGTTGGGACAACTGGTGTTTGAGTGCAGGCGCTACTACCTGCACAAGCAGCGATGGTGCTGAGCATCTCACGCTGCCCTCGACAGACCCCTCAACAACAAAGACTGTCCAGATAAATGTGTCAATAGTGCCAAAGAGAAACCCTGGTATGAGGCAATACACGTCCCAGGAACTTATGAGTTATAGTGCATCATTTATTGCAGGAGGATGTGTTTTGTGGTCTTGGAACAAGTTATTTCCATGGGACCAAAGTTGGTCACACAAAAACAAAAACCAATCAATACATGATGAGAATCAGGGAATTTTAAAGCTTCCTAGCTGCAAATGAAAGAGCATCAAGAGCTGTGTACTGCACACGGTAGGTAGTTGCTAAATGCCCACAGTACAGTGCACCAGAGAAAGCTTTTTAGTAAAAAAATATTCAGATCTGCCAAGTAACAGGGCTTTGGGGGATGGAAGAGGCCATTAAGATAAGCTGCCAGGTAGATGAATGGGAAATAAATATCCTGAATCCTGGTGTCAGGCTTCCGCAGCCATTGCCAGCTGCTGAGCTGGCCTAAGGAGAGTTCAGAGAGAAGAAAGTTCCTGAAGGTGGGTGCCAACCTACTAATGGAACTCAGAGTTCCATTTAAAATATCTCTGTATCCTGAACCCAATGGGGTTCTTGATAACCTGTCTGGGTGACTGAGGGTAAGTGTCAAGAGGCCTATGGAGAGGGTAAAGGCTGCAAGAAGATAATGGAAGTAAAGTTTGTGGCACAGAAACATCATCAAATCTGTAGCACAGGAAGGAGAGGAATGTCAGTGCCTAGTAGACCACCACACACACACCCCAGCAGATCTGAGTTGTCTACCTTGGAACTCAACTAGGGGAGATGGACGGTTTGTCAGAGCAGAACTGATTCTATAAGCCCCAAGATTAACTTCCCAGATACCTCAGTTTTCCTATGTACCTTACACTAGAGATTATTTACAAAGTTTTTCTTCCCTTTTTTGGGCTGAGAAGTGTCAACTTCTACATTTCAGGAAGTGTCCCACATTCTGTTACAAAACCAGAGACGATCAGAATCTCTGCTCAGCCTGCATGCTGTTCATGCATCAGCTTGGTCTACAGGCTTTGATGTATCAGATCTAAATTCAAAGTGCAGCCCCTCGTTAGGTATGCGGCCTAAGATAGTTATAACCTCTCATGACTCTCCTCATTGTCTACTAAGAAAGTAATAGCTACCTGATCAGAATGTTTTTAAGGATTTGGGCTGGGGTTGTAGCTCAATGATAGAGCACTTGCCTAGCATATGTTAGGCTTTGGGTCCAATCCTCAGCACCACATAATAAAATTAAGGTATCGTGTCCATCTACAACTTAAAAAAATATTATAAGGATTTAGCTAAATAATCTCTATTAAAGTGCTGAACAGTGACTAGCATTGGATAGCTATTCATGGTTAGGTCATCCACAACCTTCCTTCACATGTAAATTATGTCTCAATGTTTAAAAAATAAGTAATACATGCTAAGATGGCATCAGAATGGGCTACAGAACGCTCACCTATACAGGACAACCTTCCCTTCTAATCTCTCATCTTCCATGACACATCATGCATTCCCTCTCCAAGACCCAACCTTCTACCTCCATCTCCATTTTGTAGCCCGACTTGCCAAGACCTTCGCATGCCTCCTCCCAAGTTGTCTTTAACTCTCAGGAAGGAGTGGAGGGCGGGGAGACCACTCAGGTCCTTGATGGTCTCAGCTAAATAGCAAAAATCAATAATTACTTCTCAAAGTTCACATCAATAAGTAAATGACTAATAGGAAATTCACCCAAGGAATAAGCACTTTTAATAGGTTTTTTTTTTTGTTTTTTAAATAAGTGT
This sequence comes from Marmota flaviventris, assembly GCF_047511675.1. Taxonomy (NCBI): domain Eukaryota; kingdom Metazoa; phylum Chordata; class Mammalia; order Rodentia; family Sciuridae; genus Marmota; species Marmota flaviventris. Next base: position 191,423,958 of record NC_092498.1, read on the forward strand.
TGGATTACACATGGTTTTTAGAAGTTTTTACAGGGAAAAAACTTTAAACTTAAATTTAAAAAAAAAAAAAACACTCCCTTGCTCAATTTCATTAACACTTTACCCCATTTGTTCCCTCTCTCCTCCTCTAGACATATGCATACAACTATATAAATGAAACATTTTCCTTAACCATTTGAGGGTTACATACATCATGGCCTTTTATCCTAAATACCTCACTCTTCACTATACCTTTCTAAAAACAAGGATATTCTTTAATGACAGGATAGTTATTAACCCTCTTTAATCTACTGTCCATATTCCAATTTTTGTTAATGCAAAATTAAAGGGACAGGTTATTGCATTGCCTCTTTGCCCTCATTTAATTTGCAAAGTTTTTAATATTGACTCCCCCCCCCAAGACCTATGGATTAAACTCAGTCTTGTGCATGTTACACCCACAAACCCAGATACCAGACAATTTTGAAGAACATAATTGTCACGGGATGTATTTTTAAGCAAGAATATCTTAAAATATCTGCTATTGCCCTCTGGTCTCTGACCCCACTTTATGGGAACCTGCCACCCCTCCCCCAATACAGCACATATTTGTCCGCCTTCCCGACAACTGTGTAAGTTCCACAGGGCCAGTCTCCATGGTCCATCACCATATTCCCAAGTTCTAGAACATCACAGTACACACGTGCCTAGTCAACCTTCTAAGCCTCTCTTCCAGAATCAGCAAAACAGGAACCAGACAATCCCACTCTATACTCAGTGAGGTCCAGCGTAGAAGAGGTCCTCAGACTAAGGACTATCTACCCCACTTCAATAGGCACTTCAGGGATCTATATAAAACCATCCATCAGTGTTCTACATAGAAAATAGCAATTCAACTGCTTATCTCAGAACAAAGCCTTACTTTAGATGGTGAAATAAACTACTTCAATTGTCAAACGGCACAATTTTTTTTTTTAATAAAGAAAAATTTTAAAGGTTTCCTTGACCAAGATAATCTTCCTCAGAAGTACTAATCCTTTAAGGCAAGGCAGGCAGCCAAATTTTAAAATTATGCTCAAGAAGGTACGCAAAATTGTTACACTTTATTAAGATAATAAAAAAGTCCCCAAACTTTATTGTTTTAATAAAAGCTACTCTTATATTGTGTTTTATTTACTTAATTTGATGGTATGTTTAGGAGGGCAATATTTTATACTTAGTTTTAAGTACTCAAGAGGTAATTATCTATGAAAAATTCTAGAAAAAAAATGGCACCGATCCTAACACGAAAGTAAAATCTCTCAGTCGCAGAAACAAGCAGATAGAGCCAAGGGAAGAGTAAATCCCCAGATGAGCTCATCCACCCTGACTGGGAGTTTAATCAAGGGTAAACTCATCTAGTCCCCAAAGACTTGCTACTTAGGAAAACAGATATCGCTCCATGACTCTTCAGCATCTCAGCTTGGGATATTTTATATCTCAGCATCTCAATGGGGGACAAGGCGCATCTAGTTTTTTTAATTTTTTAAGTTGTTGATAGTCCTTTATTTTATTCATTTATTTATACACGGGGCTGCAAATTGAACCGAGTGCCTCACACATGCGAGGCAAGCACTCTACCACTGAGCCACAACCAAAGCACCCCATCTTGCTTTTTATCTAACAACCAGGGAGAAAAAAAAAAGTCTCAACTATTAAGTCAGGAGAGTACATAATTCAGTGAGATGTACCAAGTGACTTTATGATACACATGGGATTCCACCCAAGTACCATTAACCAACCCCCTTCATCCTCCAGGGGCATTCCCAATCCCTGCAGTCTGGAGATGGAAAGCTCTGCTTACCGGACCAGGAGGGGCCCGCCACCAAAGAGTTCCATCAGGGAAAAGGCCACTTGACATTCATCATTAATCACTATTTGGTTCAAATAAAGGGGAGAAAAGCAGCACTTCCCTCAAAGAGCATTAAACTTTAAACACTTCAAACTATATCAAGTAAAATCAATTCAGAGTGACAAGAATAGAAGCCTAATCGGAATTGGCGAAGAATTTGGAATTACATCTTCAAGGACATTTGGTTTTAAGACTTTCAAGTGAAGGACATCATGAGAATCAGGTTAATCAGCTGCTACCCCCAGAGTGTCTCCCTGCAGATAAAAGGCCAACTGACAGTGGGCCAAGAGCACAGCACTTAGCAAACCACAAGTTTTACAAATTTAAATTTTAACCATTTGCATAATTACATCTCCATATATACTTTGTATGTGTGTGTATGTGTTTTGCTGGGGATTGAACCCAGGGTCTTGTACATGGGAGGCAAGTACTACCAACTGAGCTGTATCCCCAGCTCCTATGTATATTTTTGGTTGTAGATGAACACAATGCTTTTTTTTTTTTTTTTTAATGTGGTGCTTAGGATCAAACCCAGTGCCTTGAATATGTGAGGCAAATACTTCACCACTGAGCTATAACCTAGTCCTTCACACATATAGCCCAGTACTGGCTAGTCCACAACACAAATGCCACAAGAAGCCCAACCTAGCAAGGTTCTCCCCTGCCCACATCCCCATAAAGCCCAGCACCCATTGTGGACACTAACTCGGTGCCTGGCTCTGTACTGAGCACAAGGGACATGATTCTTGTGCACTCTTCACAGCTCAACCTTCCCACCTACAATTACTGTCCCCTTTTAGAGAGAGTAACTTGCCCCGAGTGCCATCCCACAGCCCTTGCCCTCCTAGAGCCACTCAGACACACGATGACCCGAGCAATATCTAACTGGTTAAGTTGATTATTCTAGAACTTTCTAACACATGAATAAAAATCAAGCAGTCTATAATGAGACTCCACAAAAGGTTTTATAATCAGGTTTTAGGGACAATTTTTAGCTACTACTTCTCAGCCATCCACCTCCAGAAGGGAACTAGCTCAACAACTGAGTTACATGTTGAGATGTTCAGCCAGAGCCAGGCGAGTCTGTGGTACAAAAAACTGGTATTTGTGACATGCTTATTGGCATTAAATCCCGGTTTTTCAGTAAGGTTGATGCCATTGTTTTGCTCAATTTATAGAAGCAGAAACCGGCTAAGAGATTATTCTCTTACTGGGATTACAAGGCTAGTTGGCAGCTCGTTAGTGGCCCAGACACGTCCAGAAACCAGGTCCTTTGACTCATTTCCCTATCCTGCCCACCACACTGGAAAACCTCTAGAAAAAAAAAAATTTTGGTGGTGCCTGGGATTGAACCCAGGGCCTTGTGAATGGGAGGCAAGCACTCTACCAACTGAGCTATATCCCCAGCCCTAGAGATTTTTGCTACATCAAAAAGAAAAAAAAAATCAAGACAACCTACAAGAATTGGAGGAAATACTTGCAAATTATATATCTGATACAAAGGTCTAGTATCTAGAATAAGAACTCAAGCAGCTAGGCACCATTGCGCCTACAATCCCAGCTACTTAGGAGGCTAAGACAGAAGGATCCCAAGTTGTAGCCCAGCCTAGGCAACTTAGCAAAGGCCAATCTCAAAATAAGAGTTTTTAAAAATGGCCAACGGCTAAGAATGTAGCCTAGTGGTAGAGTGACTCTGGGTCCAATACCCAGTGCTGAAAAAAATAACCTATGTGTATATATTTGTGTGTATATGTGTACATGTGTGTGTATGTGTGACTCAATGAAAATAAATTAACAAGGATTTTTATAAATATTTCTCCAAAGATGATATGAATGGATGATAATATAAAAAGATGCTCAACATTACTATTCTTATTCATTAGGGAAACACAAATCAAAGTCATAAGGAGATCACACCCACTAGTACGCTGCTATAACAAGTGTTGGCAAGGATATGGAAAAAATTGGAACCTTCATACATTGCTGATATAATTTTACATTCTTATGTCTACTTTGGAAAACAGTCTGGTTGTTCTTAAAATGCTAGATATAGAATTACCATATGGTCCAGCAATTCCAATCTTAGGTATACACCCACAAGAATTAAAAACATATACAAAACCTCGTGCATAGAGGTTCTTAGCTACATTATTTACATCAGTCAAAATGTGAAAGTAAATATCCATCAACTGATGGATTCAAACGTACCACAGACCCACAATGGAATATTATTCAGTTATAAAAAGTGAAATACTGACTCATGTCCCAATATGAATCGGCGAACCTTTTCTCAATGTGAAGTGAAAGAAACCAGACACAAAGAGCCCCATTATATGATCCCATTTATATAAAATATCCAGAATAGACAAATCCATAGAGACAATGGTTATGGTTGCCAGGGACTGGGAAGAAGGAATGGGTGGGAAATGGGGAGTCACCACTAATGGAAACAAGTGGTCCCATTTGGGGGTGATAATGTTCTGATGTGAGAGTAGCAGTGGTTGCATAACCTTGGAAAATGTACTTTTAACACTAAGTTACACACTTCAAAATGGTAAGTCATATGGTATGTAAATCAGATCTCAGTTTGGGAAGGAGAAAAAAAAAGGAGACCCACTTGCTACTTTCCGTAATGCAAACCTGCCTCAAGGTTGTTGTAAGAAACCTATGGTGATCCAGAACTTTCCATAGTACCTGCCACACAATGTGATAGATACCATTTATTATTTACTTTTCCTCAAAATGCATTCCTTAAGATTAATATTTTAAAGATACTTTGCTTTAACATTTCTGGCCAATTTTCAGTTATTGGAAGCTAACAGCTCTTTGTACATACATGGAATTGTCATACATGATAATTACACAAAAAGCTAATATTTATGAAATTGACAACTTGATCTAGTTTTGGGGGGGAACCCAAATCCAACACCACTACAAACATTACGGTGATAGTGACATTGTTGGTATCAAACAACAGGGATTAGGGGGCAGGGTGGGCATTCACTGAGTTAATAACAGATTAAATGGTTTATAGCCACCCATGTGTCAATGCTGGGTAAGATTTCCCTGCCATTCCAGGTCTCCAAAGACAGTCACCCCAGAGGGCAAGCAAGGCACCTATGGAAGCAGCACCATGATACTACTGGTGAATACCGGACACGGGAAAAGAGCAAGGTCCACTCTGACCAGGAAGGCATCCCAACAATGTGCTTCAATAACTACACAAAGTAGAGGACACAGGATGGACAAAGACAAGGATGTGTGACAGCACACGTGTGGTCAGGGTTACTCGTCTAGAATGCTCAAGTCATGGAGGGAAAGAAACGGATCCTAAACCAACAGGCATCCAATGCCAAGATCAAGTTCTGGTCTTCAACTTAGATGTCAAGTGGTCATCAGGGCCAGGAAGCAAACCTGACTGGCAATCTTTCCTCCTCTTCTATCCTTCACAAAGCAGCATGGGAGATGTTTTCGCCATGGACAGCTCTAAGGGTGACCATTTAGCAGACCCCAACCACAAAAGACCATCAAGCTTCAACTTCAGACAAGCAAGACATGTCCTGCATGCACAAAGCAACTGGAGAAGTGAAAGCAATCAAGATTTTTGGGCTGGGGCTGGGGCTCAGCAGTAGAGCGCTTGCCTCGCACATGCGAGGCCCTGGGTTCAATCCTCAGCACCACATAAAGATGAATAAGACAGTTTGTCCTACTACCACTAAAAAATAAATATTTAAGAGAAAAGATATTTTAAGGCCATGGCCCTAGGGAAGACTGAACTCCCACTATGCAGATAGGGAAGAAGGGACATGGGAGTAAGGGAGCACCCCTCAGGAAGAGGATGAACTAGACACTGGGAAATTCCGTTTTTAGAAATCATTAAGTAGCTATGGAAGCTTTAATTGGCTCTGTGCAGCAGAACTTCTGATGATGGAGACAGTTTATACCTTGCTGCTCAATACAAAGCCCTCAGCCGAATGTGGCTAAATGCTACTGAAAAACTGAATTCTTATGTTTGATTAAGTTGCCTCACTTGTCATGACACAGACAGCACAGATTTAGAGTCTAATTTTTTTTTAAGTAGATAGGTTTTCCAAACTCCCTTTGTTCCATTTATCACACTGTGAAGAAGGTGCAAGTCCCTTCTCCCAAATTCCTATGTTGGATCCCCACCCCTAGAGTGACAGCATTAGGAGCTAGGGTCTTTGAGAGGAGATTAGGTCATGAGGGTAGAATACTCATTCATGAGATTAGAGCCGACATAGAAGCTGCTCAGAAAGTTCCCCTGCCCGCTCTACCACAGGAAGATGGAGCAAGATGGCACCATCCAGGAGGAAACAGGCTCCCAACGGGAGCCAGATCTGCTGGTGCCTTGACCTAGGCTCTCCCAGGCTCCAGAGCTGGGAGAAATCCATCTGTTGTTTCTATGGTGTGTTTGTTACAGAAGGCTAAGTGCACTAAGACATTCCTTCCATTATTTCTTGAATTTTCCAAATTGTTCTGAGAGGCCTCAAATTTGCTTAATTGTGAGAGAAATTCAATGTCATTTGTCGGATTACCTGTAACATTCTGAAAATTCAATCAAGGAGTTACCAGCAGTGTTCCCTCTAGATGAATAAAAATCAAGCCAAGTAGAATCAACCTGAACATCTTCATTAGCAAACATTTGACTACATTTTTGTTCAAGTAAACACCATGAGGCAGGGGCCGGTACATGGGAGTGGATGACATCTGAAGTCCCAGGTGACCGTTGGTCTTCAGAGCCCACAGATGTCACTGGTGCAAGCACACATCTTCTGTTGCACTGCATCCTAACCAAAGCCATCTGGCTCACACCCCAGGGCAGCAGAGACTCAGGAAGGCTCCAGTCTCTCACTGTCAGAAACTGAGGTCGCTGGAAAGAACAGCAAAGCAGTAGCTCCAATTTCTTCATGCTTCACATTCTACCACAGATCCGAAGGTCAGACAAAATTCCCCACCCCTACCTTTACCCCCTCACCTCAAGAGGCAACCCTTTCAATTCCCCAGAGACAGTGCACACATGCCTAGACCTCCCAGGTAGCCTCTCAGTGTCCCCAAACAGGAATGCCTGCCCCTGGCATCTCGGCTGTGTCTTCAGTTGGGCCTCTCAATTCATTCACTCCTGTGCACTTAAACAAGCAAGTGGTGACAAAGGCTGGGTGACAGAACATACAGCCCTTGGGACAAAAGGCATCCAGAGAGCATGCTCTCCTGAGCCAGCCAGTCACCAGACCAGCCCATCCCTCTCCAGCCTCTGCTCTTGCTGTCCCATGTCTCACTGTGCCCTGATGAAACCCTTGTGTCACAAGGGTACAGGTCAGACACCCTGGTAAAAGCAGGGAGGTTTCTTAGGGACTTTATCAATGGTGTCAGCTGTCACTGGGAGGCTGTATGAACAGGGAAGAGAAGAGCTGCTCCACCAACTCCTGGGGCTGTAAAAAACCCCGGTCACCGGATAACACAGGACTCAAAAGACTGCAAAGCCTCACACATGAATTAATATGCAACTGTCATTCTAGGGGTTAGAAAAAAGGAAAAGGCTTGTGATTTGAGCAGCTTCCGGCATGAATATTTATACATACATTCCCCGAAACTCAGCAGCTTTCACAGCTCGTTCAAGACCTCCTAAGACTTATAATGAATTTAAAATCCTGTATTAGACAATCATATTCCTCCAATCAAATTAGCATAAAACTTTATTCAAAAATTTGCATTTAAATTTAGAATTGCCTACCAAGGATGATCAGCCCTAACCATAGGCCCATCTGATCTAACCACAGTGCCTTCAAACTCTATATAGATGCAAATTCCCAGGGACCTGCTGTCATCCTAGGTGTAGCCATCACGCTTGCCCTCATTGAGCATAAGGTCGAATGTGGGAGACAGACAGGAAGCTCATTAGAGCTCAATGTAGTAAAAGCCAGAACGGATCCAGACCCAGGGCCCTGGGAACCCAGAAAGAATTTCAAATACCATGAGTATCGGAAACTAAAATGTATCCACAAATTGAGGACAAAGTGCTATACTTTTCATGTTGTAAGATGGGTAAAATAGCAATAAATACTTCCCCCTTTGATGTCCACAGCTTCCCATCTGAATCCAACCAAGATAATGTCAAGGAATAATGGCTGAAAAGTGACCAAAAAGAACAAGTAGCTGGGCTGGGATTGTGGCTCAGCGGTAGAGCGCTCGCCTAGCACGGGCAGGACCCGGGTTCGATTCTCAGCACCGCATAAAAATAAAGGCATTGTGTTGTTTCCATCTACAAAAAAGATTCTCTTAAAAAAAAAAAAAAAAGTAGCTAACTGGAAGATAAAACTCAATGGAGGTAGCTCAGTGACAGAGCACTTACCTAGCATGTCAAGGCCTTGCCTTAGAACCCCAGCACAAAAGAAAATAAAATCCACAATGGAGATCCCAGAAATCTAAGAAACAGGTCTCTATTCAAATACAAAAAAAAAAAAAAAAACCCACAATCAAACAGCACAGGCCTGCAGCCTAAGCCTAATCTTTCAGTCCATCATGGAGATGTAGGATGCTCATGAAATCAATTGGCTTCTGTGAATATACATGCAGAGAAAAGTCTAGAAGGATGGACCTCAAGTGGGTCACATGTCTTTTTCATATTTACCCATGGAGAAGCATCTGGAAGGATGTACATCCAAATGTTAAAGTAGGCATCTACCTTCTAAATGTTTTATACTGTGCATCTCAGTAATTTTAAAAAATAATGCAGCTTTCATTATGGGAAAAAGAAGACCTTCACAAGCCATAAGTGGTAAGTGACAGAATGCTTCCAGTAGGGACAGCCACCAGGAGTGCCAATCAGAAAGCAGCCCACTGAGCCAAAAAAAGTTAGCAAGCCCTGAGCCCATCAAGACTAGGAAGCATCCCACCCCATCTCACCATGGCCAACCTGGCTGAAAATCTCCAGTCTAAGAGGAGGTGTCACACAGTGATCCTTCAAGGACTGAAGGGCCAAGGAGGAGGCACTCAAGCCCATCAGAGCAGACTGAAAAGGGATACTTCAGACAATTCACACACTTCCATATCTGGAAGGAAAAACGAAAAATCAAAGAAATACTGAAATTTCAAAAAATATTGAAGACAGTAAATTTAAAAATCCCATTGGTTGATCTGGATTAAATGAAATGAAAATCCTCAAAATCTGAATGTTCTTCTGAAGTTCTATAGTTGTGTGACTTTTGTTCCCTTTGCCACACTTTCACAGGTCAGAAAGCAAGTTGAAAATAGATCTGTATTCATACATTTATCTAGCTTTCCTCCCCACCCCCCAAATATCGACTTTTGTTCATTTTGAATGACCCCAAGTTCTTGGATGAGACCACTTGAGAGTGATGGGGCCTCTCTGAAAACAGGCACATAACCACAAATGGATTAGCGAGCACACTTGCATTCCTGGAAGAGTCCGTCATTGAACAAGGGCAGCCGAGAACCTGAACTTCCAAGAAGTAGCCTTGCTGAAAAAAATCTGTGTCCCCAAGTCCCCAGCACCTCAAAGCACTCCACATCAGAAACAGCTTTTGCCTGCACTCCCTTGTGTGAGCCTACAACCTATGAGACAGAAGAGAGCTGTTGTCAACCATTTTCAAAGACAAGGAGACAATGTCAGAATACACAACACAACTGACAGAGCAAGGATTAAGAGGTCTTCTCACTCCAAATCCCATGATATTTCTTCTAAATCAACAGCATAAGTCAGAACACAGGCATAATCAGAGGACCCTTCTTAAGATTCATTAGAACCTGCCGAAAACACTTTGTATGAAGAGCTTACACATCAGCACAGACACCCAAAAACAGCATAAAAAAGCCAATGTTACTTTCGAGTATTATCATTGAAGAAAAATTTGAAATCAGAATCAACTTAAGACTGGCAAAGGGTCCCTCTGATTAGGTATTCATCTGAGCCATCCTATCACAGAGCTTTCGCCTCCAGGATATAAGAACATATGGGGTCATGGGTGGGAGAAGATATGGTCCTTTCTAACCAGCTGCCAAGCTAGGATGGGAGATGGGGGAGAGGTAGCATCAAGTATCTTGCACTCTGGCCTCTGCTTAGTGTTATCCACTCTGACTTCAAGCCCATCATTTAAGCTCAGCTGGCCTCATCTTCAAACTCAGCAAAAGGAGGCAATACTACCTACCTTGCAGGACCACTGTGGTGAGCAATATCATCATAGATACACCTCCCAAACACAATGTAATCACTCCCCTTACTTCTACCAACAGGCCAGCTCCTGTCCCACCTTCAGTGCTCAAGTTACCCAGACACTCTGTCCTGGAAGTTTCCTAACCCCACCCACTTCAATGTCACTACCATTAGAATGCTAGATGAAAGTGACAGGACACCAACTCCTGCACTGGATACTTCCAGAGTCACCCACACATTAAACTCTGAGGATGCCCTCATGGCTCTCAAAACTCCCCTAGCCAATGCAGGACTCCATGCTGTTTTAATTTTTATACTGCAGTAAAAAAAAAAAAAAAAAAAAAAAAGATATTTTGGGAATGGGCTTAGAGTGGGCTCAAAGGCAGAGCACCTGCCTAGCATGCACAAGGCCTTGGATTCGACCCCTAGGCTCCACCAAAAAATAAAATTGTAAAATCCAGGACGTTTTGTTTTGTTCATAATGTCTTCAGAGAAAATCAGTTTTTTATTCCTCCTAGCAGACTGATCTCAAAATCTGGCAACTGCAGCTCAAACACTAGAAGCCACAGGATAATCCATTGACATTGAAAAAAAAAAAAAAAAAAAAAGACTGGCAGTTTCTATTTAGAAGCAGAAGTTCTCCTAATGGGACCCCCCACCACCCAGGGAGAGAAGCACAGCATCTGTGAGGGCAGAGCAAGATCAGGAAACCAGAAGTTCCAAGTTCCAGGCTCAGCTGCACAGACTCCTTCATGTGCACGTCATAGGGAGCTGAACTAGAGAAACAGACCTTGAAATTCTAAGTACCAACATTTATTTTTTAAGGCCGGGAACTGATTTAGTGTTATCTACTTTTAATTTTTTCAAGAAAGAAATAGTAGCACCTGTTTAAAAAAAAAAGTCAACTACTGATAAATGCAATTGCATGAATGAAATTCAGAGCATTTTTTTTGTACATGAAAGTAGTCAGAAAAGCCATGCAATTCTACCTCTAGAACATTCTGGAAAAAGCAGAACTACAGCCAAGAAGTCAGTCAGTGGTGGTAATTGCTGAGTGTTTAGAGCAATGAGGAGTGACCATAACCAGTTAATGAAGGAAATTTGGGGAATGGTGGAATTGGGATTACAGTGGTTACATAACTGTATGCATGTGTTAAAACATGCTCAATTTACACTTGAGAGTATATTTTATTGTGCAAGTATTGTATCTATCTGAAATTTTAAAATTACTGATCAATATTCTATATCTTTTGCACTGGAAATATATTTTTAATCCTCTAGTTTTTCAATTCCTGAAAAAGTAATCTTATATGAAATACGGGTGGCTTTGGGAACAAAGCCTCCTTTTTCTCATTTCACTTCTGGATCGAGGAAACCCTCACCAGGGAGTAACGAGTGTATTTCAGACCACTGGACCAGTCTTTCTTAGATCCTGAGTTCTGGCTATCCTACAATGCTCACCAAAATGAGTTGGAACGGCATGCCTAGTGTTTGTTCCAGAGAACACCCCATTTTAAATGAAAAGTCTTTAGAAGAATTTCCTAGGACAATATTGTTTATACTGTACTGGGGAAGAATCTGATCAGCCTAGAGAAAATGAAGAAACAAAAGATGACTTAGTATATATTCCTAATTACCAGGATAATTAAGCAGTGATCCTACAGTTAGCTGGGTGTCAAACTAAGACCAAATTCATTTTTCACTACTAATTTCTGCAGAAGCAGCTTTGACTATCTCCAGTTCTCAAGTTAGGAATCCTAAAAGCCTAAACATCCAAATTGTTATTTGTTTCTATTATTAAATCAATTAGAACTCCTGAGACTGACCAGAATATATTAGGAAATCACATTCTCCTCCAGAGAATCTTTAAATTCTTTTCTTCATTGTCACTACCATTAGGATACTGTCACTTTTCCTTCTCTTCAGTGATTCATTAAAATAGCAACATACTTACAGCTAGTTCCCCTACACCTCACTTCTTACTCCCAAAGCAAATTTCAGAATCATCAATGATTTAAACATGATTAAACTATAAATTCTCCAAGAAAACTCTCAAGAACATTTTCTAATTTTGGGAAAAGCCCTTACTAGTCATAATGCAAAACCAAAAGCCCCAAACAAAAATTCATAAACTTGACCATAAAAATTAAGTGTTCCAGCCAGGTGTGGAAGCATACGCCTATAATCCCAATGGCTTGGGCGATGGAGGCAGAAGGATTGCAAGTTCAAGGCCAGCTCAGGAACTTAGCACGAGGCCCTAAGCAATTTAGACCCTGTCTCAAAATTTAAAAAAAAAAGGGGGGGGGGGGGGCCTAGGGTTGTGGCTCACGGATTAAGCACCACTGGGTTCAATCTCTGTTACCAAAAGTTTTTTTAAAATTCTCTAACTTGCCAAAAAAAAAAAAAAAAAAGCTTACTGAAAATACCAGCAACCTAGTAGAAAAAACAGGAGACAAGCAAAAACAAATGTCCCTCCTTAACAGAGCTTCTGCAAATGAAGAAAATGAACAATATAAAAAACAAGAATATAAACTGGCAGTTCATAAAAATACATGGCTGGGAGTGTAGCTCTGCTGTAAGGCCCGTACCTAGCATGCATGAGGCCCCAGGTTCAATCTCAAGCACCAAAATGATGAATGCCGGATGAACTTTGAAGACCTACTCAGCCCCAGGCACAATTTTAGAAATAAAAGTGAAAATGGGGTATCCACTTTTGATCTGTGAGAATATCAAAAAAGTTAATACCTCAAGATTAATGAGGGGGAAACAAACTTCAGAATTGGTGAGAGTATACCTTTTTAGGAGACAATTTAGCAATATCTATGAAAATTCAAATGTGATCCTACAATTATGCTGATACAAATTCATCCTGCAGATATACAACCTAGAAGAGCAAAAATATACGTGTAATGAAGATGTTACAGCATTAAGTATAATCAAAAGGAAACAAGCCCAAGTGTCCATAATACTACAGCACTAATATCCATTCCTCAAGAGAACCCTCCAGCTATCCTAAGGAAGCTGATCCATAGGTCCAACATGGAAAGAGTTCCAATATAGGAATAAAAAGAACTAAAACAAGACCAGTATGCATTGTATTATTCCATTCAGTTTGATGCAGACGCAGGCATTAGATACACATACCAATCCATACTAACAAATGGCTAAATTTACTAGAATGACCACAGTGACAAGAGTAATTACTTCTAATAATATTTGGCAATAGGTTGGGTAAGACCTTTTTATTTTGTCTCATCTTATGAAAGATATATAAAAGAAAACTGCTTGGGGCATGTATAAAATTCAGAAAAAGACAGTAACTGGATACAATCACTAAATTTGGACTAATTATATAAAAAGGGTAGTCCTAAGTATTAATTTTAACAAGTATTTATTACTCTGGATAAGTGTTTTGCAATGATTCCCTGTATTTTCGTTATTAGACATCCTCTGCAATAATCCACGAAAATACCCACATATCTGACACATACTTTTACAAGATCCTGAGAAAATATATCTTGCTTGGATGCCAAATTACCCAAGAGCAATTTTATACACTCAGAATGCAGAAGCTCCTTGCACAGAACATAATCCATTTGAGGTCTCAGTTTTATTTAAGGCTCAGTAACAACAACTAGTCTTCATGAACTGTAAATCTGACTACTGTCTCCACAATGAAATCATCCACTCAAGCTTCTCAATGGGCCAATTAACAGCTGCCTAAATTGACAACAGGAGCGATAAAAGTATCTTTCCAGAATCAGTGCCCATAGCATCTGCATGCTTCAGTAGTCTACCTACAAGAAAATTCTATTTCTTTTGACCCTGGCTTTCGAATTTAGATGTGGCAGGACAAATATGAATTCCATTATTGTGGATAACTTTTAAAGGTAACATGAAAAATATCTCCCCTGAAGAAAACGAACAGGACTGAAAGTAGCCACCCAAGTGGCTCAGAAGCCCCCCTCCCAACCCATGGTTACTTACCTTTGAATTTGTTTCCATGTGATATTTGGCACAAGCTCGAAGCTGAGTCACCCAGAACTGCTTTTCTTTTGCATCAGCAGCTAAAATGGAGAAACAGATAAAGCAATGTGTGCAGAGATCACCCAACTTGTTTCTACACCTACCTAAGAGCGTCCCCCAGCCCTCTGGGGGCCTGGTGAGTGAGGGGGAAGGAGGAGAAAGCAGAGGAAAGCAACTTCGAATCAGTGTTCTCCAGTGTTTTTGCAATCATTTCCTGTATTTTCATGATTAGATGTCCTCTGCCATAATCCTTGAAAATACCCACATATCTGACACATACTTTCACAAGATCCTGAGAAAACATATCTTGCTTGGATGCCAAATAAGGTGAACTTACACCAAGAACCAAGCCACACCAAATCGCCACAGAAAATTTGCATTTGGACTACACTAAAAATGTAATCTGAAATATCTGTTATAAGAATAGGTTTGCCAATTTTTCAACCTCCTCTTAAGTCCTTTCTACTTTTAAAAAGACAGCAGGAAAGGAGATGTGTGATTATTTGTAAGTGACTATGTGAGGCTCATATGAGCATTAAAGTATAATTCTTCAGGGCCTTTTGTGATCCCAAGTTGCACTATGGAGTCATTTGCAAAATGGGCACTAGGTTAAATTACTGTTATAACATGTGTTCAAGGATTCATATTATTGGACAGAACAAGACACCAGATGAGATCCTCGAATTTCTCTCATAGACATTAATGGGCAATTCAACTGCATATCCTTCCAGCTATACCCCATCTCAAATAATATATATAATTATTCTTAATTGTCATGGGTGAGAGTTCTAATAAAATTTAAGTCAATTTCACTACAAATATTAACTGCATAAATGTTATTTATGATCAGATTATTAACTTCATAGTTATTGACCATGCCAAAAAAAAATGATTCTCTTGAAAATTACACTCATTTACAAAAGTGGGTCTGAGCATCATTTGGTCAACCAAACCAGACTTCAGGTTCAACTTTCAGGTGAAGTAATCCAGAATTACAAAAATGGGAAATTATTTGGCCACATAAGTCATGGTGATGCCTTTAGTCTGGAGGCCTATGGCACATATGATGAACAGAATGAGACCAGGTGAAACTAACTCCGGAAGACAAAGGAGGTACTGACAGAAGCTTAGCATTGAAAATATTCCCAAAAGCTTACAACATAGTGCTCCCATTTTGCTACAGATGGAAGAGATGTGAAAAAATGGACACCTAGCTCCTTATGGGATGGGCCCAGGATAAGCCATAAATACGCAGAAGTTTTATCCTGCCCTTTTGTAGTTAAGTTTTAGATAAATTTAGTGCTCTGTGACTATTCCGTGCAGATAATAAAACTTTTACGTTTGCTATTAAAATCGCCCTTTAAAAAAAAGTAGAATTTAATAATCCACAGAATATTAGCAACTCGAAGGCAAAACGAGATGGCTCAATTGTCGAGTTACTTGGATTTCTCTTTTGTATGGATTTGTGTCATTCTATAAACCACAGGCAGGGTGGGGGAAGTGCCATTAAGTTTTTCACCTGATATTGTTTCTGCTCTGACAATTTATTAAGCAGTAAACGGCAAAGCGAAGCCAAGGACCACATAAATCTAGCCAGCTGGAATGCACACTGCATGAATCTCCAAAGAGCATGAATCTTAGCACGCCCCCCCCCCCAAAAAAAAAAGAGTTTTCTTCAACTACAGGCATTTTTATTTCATAGGCTTTTGGATTGTTTTATAGATCCTGAAATAGGATTTATATAGAGATAATAAAGAAACATTAGCTTATTTCATCTCTTGGGTAGTAAAGCCTAGAAGTGGAAAAGTGAAAACTAGACCAAGAGGTAGTGAGTCCAGGCTAGCTTTGCAGAGGTGACAACCTGTCATGGTCAAGGACAGATAAGAGGCTGTTTCTTGGTACTTGGCTCATATTTTCATGAAGAAAAAATATTACTTTAAAAGGCAGACTTATCAGCTGCCCAATATCTGATACATCCGACCCTTCCTTGGGCCTTAATAAATCCCACACGAGTACGTGCATGTGCACACACCCATGTGTTAGTTTTCTTTTAATAAAAAAGACAAAGCAGAAATCCAGACAGGAGAATCATGGCAATGTAACCCTAACAGAATCCTGGTAGAAAGGCCGGGCAATCAAATTACACTACTGCAATCAAGTCTGGCATTTCAGCAATGAATGTGCCTCTAGGCAGAGCTGGACTCCCTGGACAGTCATGCTCGTTCCTGAGGTTGCCCAGCAAACATCAGTCTTCAGGAGGCGAAGAGCAGGTGAAAAAGCACACAGAGGGAAATTAAATTAACACCAGCAGGCTCTACTGCTACCATGGATTGAATAAAACTTGAATAAAGGGCTCTTTACCAAGAGAAAGTTCGGGAGAAACTTTGGGAGGATGATACTCTAGCCCTTGAAAGGCTGGGTTTGGGGCTGGGGTTGTGGCTCAGGGATAGAGTGCTTGCCTAGCATGCGTGGGGC
The DNA here is from genome assembly GCF_047511675.1 of Marmota flaviventris. Taxonomy (NCBI): domain Eukaryota; kingdom Metazoa; phylum Chordata; class Mammalia; order Rodentia; family Sciuridae; genus Marmota; species Marmota flaviventris. The sequence goes on from NC_092498.1 coordinate 191,440,520, forward strand.
ACTGGGTTAATCCTCAGCACTGCATATAAGTGAAAAAATAAAGGTCCAATCAACAACAAAAAAAAGAAAAGTTTTGTACTCATAACACAAGCCACAGAGGGCACTAGAGTGAAGATGTGTACTATGGGGGCAAAAAAAAAAAAATAGAAATTGAGCAAATACTAAGTCTTCAGCAATCCTAAGCCTCTGCCACCTCTGTAAACACCACCTCTCCTTTGTCCTCAATTCCTCAGTTAATTAAAACAAGCAATTCCTAAGGTCAGCTCCACCTCCCTAGCCCAGGGATAAGAAGGGCAGTAACTGTCAGAGTCCTCCAAACCCAGTAAATCATTAAAGGCGATTAAATACAGCCATCACCATGACAACTATAAAGTAACCCACAAAGCCTGAAAAATCACTAGAAGCACGTACCTCTCAGTTTATACATCTCCCCATTAGCAGAGTACACGACCAGCATGTGGGGAGCCTCATCGCTCAGGGACACGATGGCTCCGGATAGAGACAGGGCTCCTCGAGGCTTCTGGTGTTTGCTTTGTTCATTTACAAAATACTGCAGGATGCCAGCCTCAAAATCCAGCACAAAGTACCTGCAAAGAAACCACGGTGCATCATTTTTCTCTTCCAGTCTATTCTACACAGCACACAGTGGGGTGGTGGGGTAAGGGGAGTACAATCCTGAAGTTGATATCAATGCTCCAAACCCATGAAGTTGCAGACCAAAAAGTCCCTCAAAGGGCCCCACAGAAGTCAAATGGCAGAGAACCCTGGATTCTCATGTCAGAATGGACCCTGTAAAAGGGCCCAGTGGATCAGGTCCATTCAAAACATGGTACAATTCCCACGGCTTCAGCTGGTGCCACGGATACCACATTAAACCTCAGAATGGCAAAGACTAGCAGCAGCATTGCAGCACAGCCTCACAACATGCTCCACGTGACTTCAGAGGAACAGCTGGGATCCAGAAGCCCCCAAGAGCAGTGGTTTCATACCCAGGAAGCAGCAGCAAGCGGGGCCTCCACTTCCAACCAGCAGTGAGTGTATCAGGAGGAACCAGAGTACCTGGCATCATCTGTCAGGGAACTGGAGGGACTTCTGCAAACACCTGGACATACTTCAGTCCCTCCCATATATGCCTTTTAACAAAGAAGGGGAAAACATCCATAGCAAGAGACGGGGAACTGAAAATTGCCCAAGTCATACAGCAAATCTTTGAAGCCAAACATCTGACTTGATGATTATTCTCTCAAGCCAGGTGTGGTGGTACACACACTGATCCCAGCGGCTCAGGAGCCTGAGGCAAGATGATCACGAGTTCAAAGCCAGCCTCAGCAACTTAGCAAGGCCCCAAGCAACTCAGAAAGACCTCCTCTCTAATAAAAAATGGCTGGTGATATGGCTCAGTGGTTAAGTGCCCTTAAGTTCAATCTCTGGTACCAACTTTTTTTTTTAAGAAGGATTATTCTCTCAAGCTGTCACCTGCTAAATAGTAAGACAACTTCCCCTTCTCCACCAAGATGGAAATGCCTTCAACTGGGACTCAAATTCTTCCTGCAGCCTAGAGACCAAGCACAGTGCCCCCCTGGTTTTTCTTCCTCTCCCCTTCTGCTCCAACCACACTGGGCTTCCCTTCCTTCCTTCCCCCAAGACCTTTGCATATGCAGTTCTGCCTGTCGGAAGCAGTTACTCAAAGTGTAGTCGACAAATTTTGCTGGTCCACACAAATGGACACTAGTGCACAACGGCTTTTTGAAACTTTCCCTGCATGTGGCTCCCCCACCCCCATTCGGTATGATCAGTTGAACTGGTCTCTGACTAGTCGAGATGTCAAACACATGCTGCTACTTATTAGTCACTAGTCACAGGCATTCACAATACCTATGGGAGGAGGTCGTTCACCACCAGAAGGCTGAGAAACACCTGCCCAGAAAGTACTTCCCCTTCCTACAATATGTTCCCTTCTTTTTCTTGCCATGCTAACTTTGAGCAGATCAGACATCCCTCTTCATAGCACCCTGAAATTCTGGTTGTGAAAGTCTACCTTTGTGTCGATATGATTCAATGTCTAGCATCTGTGTCCCCACCCCAGTGCCCAGCACAGTACCTGACTTCACTCCATTACTATTGGTTAAAGAAATGAACAACTTCCTTAATTCCACATGTACTGTATACCTGAGCCATGCAGTGACCTCAGACACCGCAAAATATTTCACATTTGAAGAACACCTGATGACACAGGTCAGATCCTTTCCACACTACTAACTTGGGTAGTTCTCAGTTTCAATATCAGATTGCACTATATTCCTTTTGACCACATCCTATCTTTGCAAGATGTTTCAGCAGATGCTACAATAGAGAAACATTGTGGGCTGGGGGTGTAACTCAGTGGTAGAACTTGCACCTCACATGCATGAAGCCTGGGACTCAATACTCAACATGAAAAGAAAATTAATGTAGAAGACAGGAGTTATGTCCAATATAATTCCAAGGTTTGAGCAGCCATGCAGTGTCCACAAGTGCACACATTCCATTGATAAGTAATTGTAGCTAAGAAAGGAAAATAGTTTTCCTCCAATGTTTTTCAAAGGGCTACCAAGTTAGTACAAAACAACCCCATCCAAATGTATGCCTTAACTACTTCATAAATGAAATGGTGAGATTTCTTTTTAACCTAGAAGCATCACTAAGAAAGCTTACAAACTTCCTGCCTTGTTTATTTTGATCATGACCTAGAAGGCAGTCTCCAGTTTACAGATGCCCAAAGATGCAAGAAACTCGAAATCCAAGCCCAGCTCATCTGCATCCAAATTCAGGACTTAGCCCACTGCGGCAATTGTAGATGCTCCCTTGATCTCCCCCGTAGCTCTCCAGCCTCTACTTGTGTATTGTATTCCCCTAACCTTCCTGCTACAACACAGTAACACTGAATGCCTCTGCTGCCAGGGATAGGGGCTCTTCCTCACCCTCCTGCTCCCATGGAGCAAGGAGCAGCCACCTCCTGAGCACATGAACACCCAGTCCTCGATCCTCCACAACTTCTCGTCTTTAAGAAGTCTTCCAGTTGTAATTATTTTTAATATTCTGGATGACCTGGCCAAGACTATCTATTTCACTTTTCTCCTTCCCTCCCATCTCTCATGTCACTATAATAAAGACACTTCTGGTTCTCATGATCAACACGTATAAATCAAGACATAAAAATGTATCATAAACTGGGACTATTAAAATGTGATCCCTAGCCCAACAGTAGCCTCATCAACCTGGAGCTTGTCAGAAATGGAAGTGGAGGCCACACCCAAAACCCGCTCAATCACAAACGCTGGGGGAGGAGCCGAGGAAGCTGTGCTTTCCAAAGCTTCCAGGCCATTCTGATGCAGGTAAAGTTTGAGAAGCACTGGCTAAAAACGACCATCACCAAATCCCTTTTTCTTCTTGCGGTAGACATAGATGAAATGTTCCAGAACAGGGTTTGAGCTTTAGCCAACAGAATGCAAGCAGAAGCAATGCAGGGCTGGCTCATAAAAATCTCTCAGTTCCAGTTTCATGTCTTTCTACTTGAAATTTGCTTTTGCTCTTCAACATGAAGGTGAAGACCAAACTCCAAAGATAGATGAGCCAGGTTAATTTCTGAGCTGCCAATGGTCAGGGTAAGTGCTAACATGCCTCTCTAGGAGGAAATGCTTTCAAGTTGACCTATAGTTAATGTCACCAGGAGTGTGGCTATGTAGACAAGTCACATCATTACCGACAGTCCTTAAAGGCGCAGGAACTTTGGCACATAGTCTCCCCCCACACGGGGGTGGGGGGGAGACACAAAGCATTCCCATGAATGAGTGCTGCTCTCACGCTGGGGGAAGTAGAACAGAAGGGGATGTGTGTTCAAGGAACAGGCAGATCCGATTTGCTCTCGACTGCCTCGATTTCTCTGTGCATTGTGCCACTAATTGCAATGGAGAGAAGACAATCTCTTTCTGCTTCCTCCTCCTACCAACCCCTCCATGGAAGCCTGGCAGCTAACCAAGCACATCCTGCACAAACAAGCAACTATATTTGCAAAGGATATCATTCAAAAGCTGCTTTGAAGAAATTAATTGAATGTTTTATTTTTTCAGAAAGGATGGCAGAATAACCAATTGATGTCATTGTGCAGGATATGGGGACATATTAATGATTTTTCATATTACCCATTTCAAACTGGCATCTTAATTCCAACCTCCTGCTCAGATGTGGGGAGGGACCATTTCCACTACTTCCTAAAAATAGTTTAAATGCAAATGCACAAATCTGAATCGTGCATCATAAGGAAGGTCATCAATAATGTACTGTTAAGGACACTTAAAATTTCATCATATTTGGAGAAGAGCATGGGGTCCTGTCTGATTAAGAACCACAACACACTACACAAAGTGCTCTCTCAGCACAGCCTTTGAAAGTTCAGTCAGCTCCAGGCAGACAGGTAAGAACTACCTAGACGGCATTCAAAAGAGCAATTCCTGTTGGTCTGCATCCCCTGGGAGGAAACAAATTAAGTTTGGCTTCCCACCGGGTCACAGCTCTGTCTGCTTCCTGCCGGTTGGAGCCTGCAGCTATATCTAAAAATCACAGCTTTCATTCTAAATAGGAAAGTTAACCATATTTCTAGATTAGGCTTCATTAAGCCGAGTAAAACTGCTAGATAAAATCCTGAAACAATCTTAAAGTCTTTCCCTTCTAGGGGGAAGAACAAGGCAAACCTAACTTCCAGGTTCTGTTATCTTTTTAAATTAGCCTCTTTGCACTGTAGTGTGCAACTTGACTCCTATGTAGGTGACCTTAATTGTGTACAGAGTTTTTTGTTATGTGAAATGAAAAGTCAAATAACGTGCTGGGTAAGAAAGAGGGGAGGAGTCAAACCCATGAATAAAGTGTCAGTTTAGCTCTAGAAAGTCCCCCAAAGGCTCAGATGTTGAGGGCCTGGTCCCCAACTGGTGATGCTATGGGAAGGTAAAGGGAATGTTAGGAGGTGGGGTCTAGCTGGAAGAGGTGGGTCACTGGGACATGTCTTTAAAGATATATTTTGTCCCCAGCCCCTAGCTCTCCTTCTCTGCTTCCTGGCAATCTTCAACCATGATATCCCAGCTTGCCATAGCCTGAGAGCAATGGAATCAACTGGCCACAGACAAACTTCTGAAACCATGACCCAAAATAAAATCTTTTCTCCTTTGAGTTGTTTTTCCTCAGGTATTTGTTACAGTAACCCAAAACTAATACAGAAAGCCACTTTAATCCTTATCAAGCCAGTTTCTTGATGGCACCCCTACCTAATCCCAAGCTGGGAGCTGTGACAGGGGGAAGGACACTTTCTGGGAAGGGCTCAGGAAAAGCTATTGAGTAACTAATATACTTTAACCAATTCTGTTCCTTTGCAAAGAAAAGGAAGTACACACAGGTACTCACATAAACTCACATTTACAACATGTGCCCTCTCACTGGAGCCCACAAACACGTACCTATATATGCTCATGCTACCACATGCATGCATCCACTCACACTCACTTGCACATGCGTTGGCTCACCGACTCCCACAGAGCATAGCACCTACTCCTGGTTGCTTTCTGGTCTGGCATCTCTCAAGGGTCATCTGTCTACACCAGTGGCCTTGCTATTCCCCACTCCACCAGCATTTGCATGACAAGTTTCATTACAGAAGTGAACACTGGGCCCTTTTACTTTGCAGTGGGGGGGTGGCCAGGGCCAACAGCCACCCACCAAACCCCAGGTTCCCCGGCACTCATCTACGAGCAGATATTTCTAGCACTGCCACCACCATCCCCCAAACACCAAGAGACAGAGGGTCCAACGCACTCCAGAGAAACGTCAAGGAGAAGGATGTGCGTGGCGGCGGGCCAGCTGCTCATTAATGCTGACAGGCAGAAGTTACAGCCAAAATACAGGAAAATTACAGAGTAAAACAAGCAGGGGGAGAAAAAAAAAAAAACCTTCCTTTGAAGAGGAATTCTGTTTGACAGGCTGGTCTTCACACAAAGTGAAATCATTTCATCTAAATTTAAAAGTGAAAATTAAAACAAGAGTAAAGAGATGAAGAAGTAAAGTCGTGGGCTTGTCCTTGGTGTCTGATCAGACTGCCTCTCGGCCACATTGCTGTTCTTCCCAAGAGGGTTCCCCAGACTCCTAGTCCTCATGAGGACCAGGCCCTCACCTCACAGATGCCAGGGCCAATCTACTGAGCCCTGGATGGGCCAGGCCCAGGACCCCTACAAGAAAGAAGATGTCTATCAAGTTCCTGATTGGCAACAGCCTGGTGGCATGTGGTGACCCCTGCTGCACCTGCCTTGCCTTTCCCAGGGACCCCATCTAAGAAGCAATTGCCCCAAACATCTGGAATGCATGAACAAGGCCTGTGCTCAGATGTCTACACCCCACCTTGCTCTGACCAATGGCAACTGTGACCTTGTTCTTCAGCTTATGACCCCTATCTATGTGAGGCTATTTACTGCCTAACTCTTCCAGATCCCAGTCCACATCCCCTTCAGCATTCCCCCACCCCCCGCCGGCACAGAGCTAGGGGGAGTTGCTCTTTCCAGCAGGGCACACACCGGTAGCTTGCCAATTCCCTCTGCACAGAGATACAGCACCACTTCTCAGATCAAGAAGCACCAAGTTTCTAAAGCTTCTAATCCACTGTTTACAGAAAATAAAACGGGGGAAGAAATCAACAAAGAGAAGTACACTAAGTGAAGAGAGGGGACCCAAATTGTGGATTTGTTTTCCCATGTGTATCTTAAGCCTCCAAAATTAATACCATCTGTGGATGGTTGATGAAACTGATATCCATATGAAAATTAAAATTCTCCAAAAAATGATCTCCTTAGAGAAGCCAGCTTCAATAAGAAGTGTCTACACATCCTCAGTGGGATCTTGATCCTGCCTCAATTATCATAACATACAAAAGCAGACTGCACCACCCCAAAAATGTGCCTATACCCAGGGAGAAGAGATTTGCGCGCACACACACCTCCACCCAGGTCTTGTCAACTCAAGATGAGTTGACATTCAAAACCCTCTGAGTTTCCAGCTTGAGAGAAAAGGATAAATCTTCCAGAATTTCCCTCATGATAACCAACTTCCTGGAGAGGATGCTGGATCCTACAGCCAAAAGCTTCCAACAGTTCCAAGGTACAGCACCTGCAGGCAAACATCCCAGCCAAGCTGTCAAGTCTGGAATCCTCCGACTCTCACAATTTCTGGCAGTGGCTGGAGAAACATGATGGCCTTCTCACGTCTCTCTGCTGTCAACAGCATGCCCAAGATACCAGGAGATAGAGGATCTAACACTCCAGAGGGACCCACAACTCATCACCAAGCAGGGAATGAATTTACTCTGTTACTTAAAAATTATACAAGCCAGGCATGGTGATGCATGCCTGTAATCCCAGCAGCTAGGGAGGCTGAGGCAGGGGGATTGCAAGTTCAAAGCCAACCTCAGCAACGGCAAGACGCTAAGCAACTCAGTGAGACCCTGTCTCAGAAAACGGGGCTGGGGATGTGACTTAGTGGTCTAGTACCCCCAAGTTCAATCCCCAGTATATAAAAAAGTATATGAGACCATGTATGTCAAAAATACACTAAGAATTATACAAGAACACAATCCATTCCTAAACATTCAGGCAGGTGGTGTGACAAGTTCACAAGTTCAATCTCAAACAGATCATAAACCTTGATACAGTATGTCCTGTCTGGTACATGACCATTAATGCTCATCTTCAGACATCTTAAAGACATGCAACAACCATTAAAAAAACATTTGGTACTATTTACTGAGTGCTTTCTATGTGCCATGCACTGTGATGCCCACAAAAAGAATTCACATGTGCTGCACAGCAGTCCTACAAAGTAAATGTGATTATAACCCCTTCCTAACAGAGGGCTTCAAGAACAGAAAGGTTGATAACTCTGAAAGAGCTATAATTGGGCCTATGTTGCAACCCAGCAGTCTGACTTTATAGTCCAGGACTCTATTCAGTTGAGACTAAAGTCTCAACTCAGGGTCAAAAATAAAGCAAAGATTGATAGAAATATAAATAGAAAATAAAATAATCATTCATTGCAAAGTATGTGGTATGTGAAAAAGACTTGATATTTAATATAAATTAACATAGTTTTAATAACATAGCACATCATATTGTAGTTGAATTATTGTAGTTTATGTTCTATAATATATAATTGTGTTATTAAAGTTTTTAATATTAACATTGGGAAAAGTACTAAGGACTATTTTTTAGCCAATCGTGGGCAGGGTATGACAGAACAAAATATTAAAGATGTTTCAAAATTAAAATTATAAAGCAAACAAGGTCCATAAATTCCTGACTCCCCCACCCAGGCCTAGAGAAGCTTTGTGGTCGAGATGGGGGAAAGAGGGGATAGGAATTTCACAAACTTTTGCAAGTGATTCAGAAGCTCAGAATCCCTCCAAAATACAAAAATCAGAGGCAAGATAAAAACTTGTTATTCACCACTCATGTTGCTTCTGATCTGTCAACTCTCTCAATTACTCATTCAACAAACACCTGAGCACCCCTGAACCCATACAATACAGATTAATATGTTAGCCTGTTAGCCGACCTCATTCTGTCTGCATATGAAAGAGCCAAAGCTCAGCTTTCCTAAGTCACCACAGCACAGACAGGTTTCTTGCTTCAGTCAGTTTGGAAGTTTTTTTTTAGTTTGTTTTTTGAGAAAGATTTAAAGTGACAAAATCCAGCACGGAGTTCCCTCCCCATAGAATCATCACCTGGCATTATGTAGTCAGTCTCCCACCTGACCACAGGGTCCCCAGGCACCCATAGATTGAGAGCTGCCATCCCCAGCAGTTGCTGCTTGGAAACCCCTGATAAGGCCCCCACAGAGGTCCAAAAGAACTTTCAACAGGAGCTTTGATGCACTGCACTTGGATTTAACCCATGATGAGTTTCAAAGACTAGGTTTTTAAAGACTAGGAGATTTAATACTGAAACTAAGAACTGGGCCCTTACGAGGATTAATAGTGCCTTGTCACCTTCTGAACTATTAACTCTTGGGTTCCTGGTGCCCATAGATGAGCAGAGCATGGTACCCAGGGTACATCCTAAAGTATCAAGCTGTGTCTTCATGCTCACAAATCACATCATTGTTCTTGCCACCAACAAGGACAGGAACTTACTTGAGGATCTCCGAGATGGGCCGAGTCAAGCCTTTCTTTTACTTTAAGCTCAAAAAAAAAAAAAAAAAATCACATCATTGAAACAGATCCTGCTACTGGCTAAAGCCTTGGGATAAAGGTGGGCGGGTGCCCCCAGCTATCACCCCTAAAGTCAAGCAAGATGGGAAGCCGTCTTGGGGAGGCCAGGAGAGCCAGCGTATCACAAACAGGCCCCATGGCTCAGCTTTTCCCCCACACATCCAGCAGAGTCAGGCTCTGGGTCCCTGGAGTCAAAGTGTCTTGTTATTTTCTCCGAGTGGTGTCTCAGCAGCAAGGAAAGAGATGCCATTCGGCTGTCAGCAGGCAGGCTGTGGCCTGAAGCAGAGGTTTTTAAACTTAGACGCATTAGCATCACTTGGAGGTTGTTAAGTGCTCCTGGGCCTCTCCACGAGCATTTCTGATTCAGGAGGTCTGGGTGGAGCATGGTCCCAGGTGATTCTGATGCTATTCATGGTCATGCTCTATGGAAACCACTTGTGCAAGAAACGTACAAATTGTCAAAATCAAAATGGAGTCCCTTACGTCAACCCTAACAAAAAATAAAAGTGAATAACGCCTAGAGATTACAAAGGAAGGGGTTCTGCCTGTGACTGCCTGATGGTAGCTACCACAAAAGACTGCCAGAACCACAAGCGGGCACAGAGGCCACTGTAGCCTCTTACAAAAAAGCACCTCTACAAGGACATCTGCCCAGCAACTGCTCAGCCTTGGACTAACACCACTTTTATTATTAATTATTGCAGCCAAGGATTACTGTTTCAGAACATCTGACGTAATCCTCACTTTGGCCTTTGAAACCTTCCCCTTGTCTCAACCTCCTTGAATACCCCCACAGTTTACTATGGCATGGGTATTCTCCAGATACCAGTATTCTTTGGAGAATCTCTGATTGCTTCTTTATTTTTTTTAGGTTGACACACTAATTCTCATTTTTGTGACCTTGGGCAAGTTATTTAGCCACACAGGGCCTTGAATTCCATGTCTGTAAAAGCAAAAAGCTAGCTAATTCTCTTTTGAAGACCGTTCATTCCCCCCATCTCAGTTGCCCACAGGTGTGCCTGCTTAGAAAACAAGAACTTCCAAATGTACCCATTATGTTCCTAAATGCAGACAGTAAATTGGATCTGATGATGATGCTCAGGTTGCATGAGATTAGCAGTTTAGTTAATTTACTACAAGACCAACAAGACAGGACTTCATATGAGAGGCTGTCTTTACTCTTTTTTTTTTTTGGGGGGGGGGGCGTAAATTATTTGGCAAGTGTGGTCAGCTGGACATAGGTTCTGCAATATAGTAAAGCACTCTGGAAAGTTTATCCATGTTATGGCCAAAGAGGAGAGAATCCACATAAGTCCAATAATTGCTTTGAAGTAGGTATCTCTAATCCTATAATTAAGTTTTATTTGTAAAAATTCACTAATTCTTTAAAAAAAATTATTTCCTGAGTACCTACTATGTGCCAGGTATCACATTAACTGCTAAGGATATATGGGGTGGGGGTAAGGGAGACAGACAATATTCACTAAAATAAAAGCCAAATTCTAGCTGTGATAATGTGTCATGTAGAGTCAAGTCAATTAGTAGAATGGGACTTGGAGGGAGTTCCAAGGAGACGAACTGAGATTGGAGGAATGAGGTGATGGAACAGAAAGAGAGAGGAGCAGAGACTTCCAGGTGAAGGAAACTGTGCAGAGAGGTCCTGAGGCTGGGTAAGGGGATAGTGTGACTGTAGCACAGAGGAAGGAGCATGCTTTCAGACGCTGCTAGAGACACCAGGAAGGTAAAAGCAGGCAGACCAGCGAGGCACGGAGGGAGTCCGTCAAGAGCACTCCACTGAAGGGTGTCAAGCAGAAGAGGGAGAGCTAGGCCCAGTTTGGAAAAGGAGAACCCCTGAGCTCCAGTGCAGGCTGAGGCTAGGAGAGAAGCCAGGTGGACACAGGAGAGCAGTGGTTCACTGCAGTTCAACATCATGGACTAAGGAGGCTAACCAAGCCTTTCCTCTGGAAATCAGCTACACAACTAGACAAAACTGCCCAAAGCAACCAGTTCAACACAGCGGAAACAGACCAAAGCCATAAAATGAGAATAGTTTATTCATACAAACTCTTGAACTTTGGTAAGAATGGGCAGGGTCTGCAGTCACCAGGGCTGGGCTGTTCCCATCCCCTACCTGGCTATGTTAACTAGTAGTTCTACCAGGGCAGGCAGGTGGGAAGAACAGGCACTTTGAGGCCACCCAGGGAAAGAGCTCCTGTGGTTGGCAATGTTGCCACTGGAGAGCCTCACTGACCTGAGACTGCAGCCTGGTTTGGAGCAATCCACTCACACTAGCCAGGGATCTAACTGGGAGCTCCCAAAGGGGAGGAAACTTCACATACCCAAGTTCTGCACTGGCTGAGAAGAAATGCAGCAAAACCTGTGCAGGCCCAAGCCACCCACATATCCTTGGCCAAGACAGCCTACACACAGAGGAGATTGCCAGAAAGACAAGGCCAAGCCAGGCATGAAAGCAGCCTGAGGTTCCAGACATACCAGCAGAGCCAGGAAGCCTTGCTGGCCAAAGATACTGGAGCACAATCTCCACCAATCTTTGACTGAATGCCAGGCACACATATCTGAACATTCAGAGAACTCTCATAGTAAGACAAGCAATCCCACCAAAACATAGGCAAAAGATTTCCTTTCACCAAAGAAGATACATGAGTGCCTAATAAACACATGAAAATAGTAACATATTAGTCTTTAGGAAAAGGCAAATTAAAAGCACAATAAGATACTATTTCCCAGCCACAGAATTGCCATAATAAAAAAGACTAAGCAGCAGCAACTTGTGAAGTGGGGAAACTAGGACCCTCCTGCATTGCTCGTAGGAACAGGTAATGATAAACCCAACTTGAAACACAGCAATTCGGCTCCTGAGAATCTATCAAACAAAAACACAACCTGTCCACACCAAAGGCTTACATGCAAATGTTCAAAGCAGTATTCTTTTTTTATCTTTGTAGCGGAAAGACCAAAAGCTTGATATTTTATTGTTTGTTTGACATGTCAGTGTGCCCTACAAGATTTATCTTATAGATTTTTTTCTACTATTATGGGAAATTTTAGATCTAGTTAATTTTTTTTTTGTTTTGGTTATACAAGATAGTGAATGCATTTCAACTCATTGTATACACATGGAGCACAACTTTTCATTTCTCTAGGTGTACATGATGTAGAGTCGCATCATTTGTGCAATCATACACGTACCTAGGGTAATGATGTCCGTCTCATTCCACCATCTTTCCTACCCACATGTCCCCTCCCCTTCCCTCTCTCCCCTTTGTCCAATCCAATTGTTCCCCCATTCTTCCCATGCCCCACTTCATTGTGGATCAGTTTTCTCTGATTACAGAATCAGAGAAAACTATCACTAATCAGAGAAAACACTAGGCCTTTAGTTTTCTGAGATTGGCTTGCTTTGCTTAGCATGATATTCTCCAACTCCATCTATTTACTTGCAAATGCCATAATTTTATTCTCTTTTAATGTTGAGTAATATTCCATTGTGTATATATACCACAGTTTCTTTATCCCTTCATCTATTGATGGGCATCTAGGTTGGTTCCACAATTCAGCTATTGTGAATTGAGCTGCTCTAAACATTGATGTGGCTGCATCACTATAGTACACAAAGCAGTATTATTGATTGTAGCCAGAAACTGGAAATAATTCAAACGTCCATCCACTGGCGACCAGATATGTGATCTGTGATTCCATACCATGGAATACCATTCAGCAATAAAAAGAACAAAATACTAGCACATGTTACAACAGGGATGAACTTCAAAAATATTATGCTGAGTGAAAGAAGCCAGATGCATAAGACTACACATTATTTGATTCCATTTATATGAAATGTCCAGAAAAGGGATACACAGAGACAAAAGAATCAGTGGTTGTCTGGGGCTGAGGGTGGAGTAGGATTAACTGCCAACTGCTTAGAGGGATTTGCGTGTGTGTTAGAAATGTTGTCAGACTGAACCATGGTGGTCTTCGTACAACTCTATAAACACACTAAAAATAACTGGATTGTATACTTAAGTGAAGTTTATAGTGTGGAAATTATACCTTAATAAAAAGTGGTTAAAAAAAAAAAACCTTCCAGCATCCCTGGCAGTAGTCTAGACCAGGGTGAGGATAACAGAGCTTCGCAGTTACAATGGTAGGACTTGAGAGAACGGGCTGGGGAGGTAGCTCAGTGGTACAGTGCTGTCTCACATGCATGAGGCCCTGGGTTCAGTTCCCTAGCGCCACTAAATAAATAAATACATGATGGGCCAGGAATTCAGTTTGGGAAGACCACCTTTGAGGTATCCCTAAAACTTCCAGAGATGTTATTGAGTGAGCAGATCTGGTACCCAGAGGTCTGAGCTGGAGGTGTAAATCTGAAGGTGAGGTGTAAGGTGACTGACACTGAGGTCACAGGCAGGGGGAGATGACAGAGGAAGGAAGGCAGGAAGGAGAGGAGGGCCTGGGCCCCAAACCTGAGGAACTCTAACAATAAACAGCCAAAGAGAAGAGGAAACAAGGCAGAGAAGCAGGCAGAAAGCCAGAAGCCCAGAAAGAAAACATCTAATAAAGGAAGAAGTGATTGGCCACGTCAAACACCAACAAGACCAACAACAACACCAGTGAGAACCGAAAGGTGCCTGTTTGTGACATACACTGATGTGTTTATTTCTAGATGATGGATCCTCATGAACCCCACTTTACTGTCTAGCAAACCAGTTCTGATGCAGTGAACTCAGGCACAAGGCTGAACATATTTTAATTTCCCAACATTTACTGCCCAAGTCCACCAGCTGTTTCCAAATAGCCATGTTCCATTTTTATGAGAGGTAGCAGAAACCTAGTTGAAACCAGGATCCAAAACTCAGCTCTGCAACTTGTGGTCTGAAACCAGGTGTGGCAGAGACAAGCTGCTACCCTAGAAGATCTGTTTTCTCTTCTCTTTCATATTAAGAGAATGCTCGTTTTTAGTTGAGCATAACCCACTATGCCAGAATACATATCCTAACCTCTTTTTCCCCTAGATGGGGTCAACTAAGTTCCTGCTAATGAGGAGCTGTGATGTATTACACGCCCTCTCTCCTCCATCTGCTTTGTGGAAGATGGATATGATGGCTGGAATCCCATGAGTCCTCTTGTACCAGAAGGACATGTCACGTTCTACAGATAGTGAGGCAGAAAGTTCAAAGGAGATTGGGTCTCTGATATCTGTGAAATCCCCAAGGCAGTCCTGAAAAGCTTATCTCCAAACTTCTTTCATGTGACAGAAAACCAAAGGCTGCACATTAGAATCATCTGGACCCTTTTTACAAACTTCAATCCCAGCATGCACTGGGACCAATAAGCCAGAATCCTGAGGGGGGAAAACCAGGCACTAGTAGCTTTTTAATGATCCCCAGGTGTCTGCAACTACAGTCAACCAACTGTGAGAACCAGTGGTTGACTATCTTCAATCAGTTCTAATACTCACAGCTAAACACAATTCCTGTCATAGAAAACCATATGCAGGTGTGAACATCTTTAAACTAGGGAATTTTACACCCTTATTTTGCTCAAATTTATTTGTTTTGGGGGAGTTCATCCACTTTTTTATAACAATATTTCATTTATTTCTTTTTTTCATTTTTTTGTTGTTGTTGATGGATCTTTATCTTATTTATTTATATGTGGTGCTGAGAATTGAACCCAGTGCCTCATACATGCTAGGCAAGTAATCTACCACTGAGTCACAACCCCAGCCATTTCTTTTTATTTTATTATTTGTTCTTTTTAGATATACATGAAATTGGAGTGTATTTTGACTTACATGCATTGAGTATAACTTATTCTAATTAGGATCCCATTCTTGTGCAGATAGGAAATTTTTTAATGTTTATGACTTCCACAAATATTTAGTAGCCTACTGTATGTTAGATATTGATCATATATTGGTACGTGTCTTAATTTCTACCCTCAAGCAACTTACAGGTATATTGTCTAAAATTACATGAATGTGTTCAATCAACATAGACCCCAAACTAGCCAGGTGTGGGGGAACACGTCTGTAATCCCAGAGGCTCAGGAGGCTGAGGCAGGAGGATCATGAGTTCAAAGCCAGCTGCAGCAACTTAGCAAGGACTTAAGCAACTCAGTGAGACCCTACCTCTAAATAAAATTTACAAAAAAGCTGGGGATGTTGCTCAGTGGTTAAGTGCCCCTGAATTCAATCCCCAATACCAAAAAAAAAAAAAAAAAAAAAACGGCCAAAACTATACAACTACTACTTTAACCATAATGCAGTACCCAGGAGAAGCAGCATGATGAGGCAAAAATCCTATCACCACACTAGAGGAAAGTTAACAGCCCCTTACAAAGCACTCAGGAATTAATTGCTGAGAAGAACTCAGCATAGCTGCTGTATCCTAAACACACACAGCACCAGAAATGATGATTAGAATGTTCCACATTTCTTATTTATGATCATCAGGAACAATGTTACATTAATTTTAAGAAACTCACACTCTAATTATGGTACGACAGCAGCATGAATGAAGCATTCATCAGGGTCCATAAATCTGTCAAACACGGAGGCCCTTTAGAAACTCACGAGATGACAGTAAATACCTGCCGAGGATACAGCGTTACAGCCCCATTTTTTCAGATTACAAAGAAAAACAATAATTACTCCCCGAAAGACAGATTAAGATTTATCCTTTAGTGGATCAAATGTTCCAGGTTCTAAGCATAAAGATCCAAGGCCAAAGGCTGCACCCAAATGGAAACCACTGGCATTTTCTACAAAGGGTGGCACTGTTTCTTTGCAAATCTATGAATCTGCATCACTGCTTCTGGTCCTGGACAAGGCACAGAATAGGCACACCTCAGGGAGATGCCACCCAGGACAGGGAGCTAAGGGAGCAGAGAGGGCCTGGGGAGGAAAAGAAGTTGGGCTCCCAGCTACAGAGACAATCTAGGTCAGAGACAAGGAGAGGGGCCTGTTCAAGGAGGGCATTAGGGGACAAGGAGGAGGGGCCTGTTCAAGGAGGGTCCTCTAACTGGGTCACCCAAGTCACTGACACAGGATGATAAGCAGAAGCACCATTGGGGGGTCACCAGCAGGAAGGTGGAAGGGCCAGCAGCTCCTGCAAGCCCCCTCCCCATTCAGCCCCTCATCACAGGCCTCAGGCAGGTGGAGTTAAGAAAGACTGAGGCCAGACCTTGGGGGAAGGGAGGAAGGACAGAGGGTGAAGGAGCTTGACTGCACTCCAGGCCTGAGGGTACCTTCCTCCACCAGGTGTCCTCACCTAAGGACGACAGGGGAGGGCTTGTGCATCTGTCACTCCACTCCCAGGTACAAAACTCAGGGCAAGGCAGCTAAACATAGAAAGGTAGTAAAAGGTGCATGCCAAAGGTAGAAAGATCCAGATGTCCGAGGACAAGGATGCTACACAGGTGAGGAAAGCAGGGTGGTGCCATTTATACCACAAAGAGACTAATGAATAACAGAGGACAATAACCTAAAGCAAATCTTAAATGGCCCCAGTGAATTTATGCAGGTTATTGAGAATGTGGAAGGAATGCAATTAGAACTACTGTCTGAAAATAATGGGTTTGAAAAGGAAGAGTTTTGATCAAGGCACTGAACGGATTGGTAGAAGAGCAGAATGTGGTGGGAAGACGAATCGGTGAGCGGGCAAATTAACCAAGGCACTCTCAGAAGGCTTTGGGGCTGGATTTTAAAAATGGAAAAAAATCTGATGAAACAGAAGTGTCCACATCTCACAATAGTTCCAGAGATAGAAAGAAAAGAAAAACATAAAAAGAGAAAAGGAAAGATTTAAAGCACCTCTGGGTTCAATCTCCAGTGTGGAAAAGGGGTGGAGGCAGTAATATAATTTAGTACAATTTTAAAACAGCTTTTCTGATCACCGACAAGGTGAAAAAGTGAATTTTTTTCATTTATTCTAATTTGTTATATATGACAGCAGAATGCAATTCAATTCATATTACACAAATAGAGCACAATTTAGAAAGTGAGATTTTTTTAAAAAATCATTTACTGTAGCATTGTCCTCTCTTGTTCTGCAGTCCTGCCTCTGGTAAAAGCTCCAACTCTTGGCCTTTTACAAGGCCTACCATGAAGAATTGTCACTAGTCATCTTTCCTATCCCATGGTCTCTCCTCTTATCAGACCCACTGTTCCCTAAGATCTCTCTCACATTTTCTCACTTCTCAGGCTGGTATTACTTAGAATCCAAAGTCACCGCAGTCAGCTACTCTAAGTAGCAATTATTTTTGCTTTATTGTTCCAATATAGATTTTTAAATGTTATACTTCTGACATTTCACTGATTGCATTAATATTAAGAGATTTTTATTTAATTAACTTTATGGATGTTACGGGTACTGAGGAGGATCACTTTTTCTAATTGCTTCTGATTTTTTTCTTGCCTTAGTGCATAGTACAGAATGTTCTGATATACACGCAAGTGAGCAGGCAACTGTGTTATTCTTGTTTTAAATAAAAACATTTCCAAAGAATTGTTTTCATCAATGTCAGCTATTTGTTTCAGAGAGCTATTCTTCATTATGGTAAGGAACCATTCATTTCTTTCTATATAATTTAGATTACTTTTACCTAACATGCATTAAATATATATATATATTAGTGCAGTTCCTTGTAATATCACCACACATGCTTAGCGTGTGCACTGATAAATCCAACCTCCTTTTATCCACCTGCCCCCCCCATACACCCTTTTCATTCTTTAGTAATCACTATACTATCCTCAGGTCAACTTCTTTTTAGTTTCCACACATGAGAAAGAACACGCAGTATGTTTCTTTCTGTCTGGCTTGGAAATACACATTTCTCATTTATAAGGATACATATCATATCTAGCCTCCCTTCTACCCTCTCCTGTCCTCCCTTCTCTCCATGATCCCCAGGCCTCCTTCCCTCCCCTATTAGTTCTTCTACATTCTGGTCATTTTTCCCCCTTTGGTTTTCACATGAGTGAAAATATGTGATACTTGTCTTTCTGTGTCTGGCTCATTCTGCTTAACATAATGTCCACCATTCATTCATTTTTCAGCAAATGACAGGATTTCACTCTTCTTTAACACTCCATTATGTGTATAGGCCATATTTTCTTTGTCCAATCATCTGTCAAAGGGCACCCAGGCCGATTCCATATCTTGGCAATTATGCATTGTGGTATAATAAATGTGGGTATGCAGGTGTCTCGTTTGTATGCTGACTTCATTTCCTTTGGAGTGATAGCTGGATCATCAGTTTTTTGAGGAACCTCCATACTGTTTTCCATAGTGTGGATACACTTTCAAATCCAGTAGTCAACGCCGGAACTTTTCCTACTGATCTTCCACATCCATTCTCCTCACTTCTAATCTATTTCTCTCTATCAACACAACGAAATTTCTTTATTGTAAATGAGATCCCCCTGTACTCCTGATTAAACTCCTTAAATGGCTTCCCACTGCATTCAAGATGAAATCCAAAATCCTTAGATGAGCCTAAGGGTCTTCATGATGTACTCAGCTGGCTTCCTGGGTCTCTTCTGCCAACTTCTCATCTCTCTGCTCCTGACCCACTGGTGTCTTCACATCCCTGAGGACTCCCCACATGTATGCACTCAGCAGATACACTTAGCATTCACCAAGTATTCTAGGAACCAGGAATATATCCATGGGGGAGGGGCAAACAACAGGAAAACATCAGGAAAAATATAATAATGATGACTAACATATGGCTACACCCCATGATGTAGATATTATTACTACTCCTTTGGAAAGATGAGGAAACCAAAGCACAGAGGGGGTCTCTCACTTACTAGGGTCACACAGTGAATCAGCAGCTGATATCTGTCCACACTGCTACTCTCAGAAAGATAAGAGCGTGCTCAGTCTACCATCTCAGAACAAAAGGCCTTGACTTCGAGGAAATATTTTTTTTTTCTTTAAGCAGGGGAGGTGAGAGAGAGAGGAAACACTCATCAGGAAATATCAAAATGGACAGGAAGTGAAAGCTGGATGACTGGTAAACCCAGTGACTCAAGCATGCCCATGAATAATCTCCCGTGTTGAACAGGTGAAATCCAAACTTCTACTGTGGGACGAGTTCTCACAGGACCGATGGGGTCACCCCAAGATGGTAACTATCCCACCACCTCCTTTCTCCCTGCCTCTCCCACACCCACTTGGATCTGCCTTCTCACATCCAGCATTAGCTTTATTGCTTGATTACCTTTCCCCAGCACAGCAGCCCACGCCTCCCAGACTGGCAGGAAACCAAAGCACTCAGCAGGAGTCTAATGGCCACCCAGTCAGCAAACTCCAAGCTGGGGAGGGAAGACAGGGACAGGCAGGGCAATTAGTCCCAGACACTAATGCACAAAGAAGCCAGCGTGATGTATGGGCAATTAGATCGGGCTGCCAAGCAGGGGTCTGGAAAAAATATATGCATTTTTGAAATGAAAACCACTGACTGGCTAACTTCACCTGGCATTTAATTAAACTAACCGGAAAGGGCCCAGCGTACCCAAAAAGCCATCAAAAACAAGATTAAAATCTCAACTGTCCTTCCAACATAGGCTCCAAGCCTCCATGCAACCCGATCTGCTGTGACCACATTGAGTCACATCAATCACTTGGTCCTCCCAGGGTGACTTTGTGACACATGACATACTTTCCAAAGAACACATAATCCCAAACAGACGACACAGTGGGTTGGGACTTCCGCATGCTCCGACTCTTCACAGTCTCAAAGGCAACCTGAATCAAAATTATTTCCAATCTGGGTCTGAACTGGCCAAAATCTGTGCTATGAAAACAGCTGGTGTTTAAGCAAAATACTGGGGAATGATGTTGGCCAAATTATATTGTTATCTTGTGTGCCTTGTAAAGACAAAGACACAACAACAAATCCCACCATTATCTACAACTATAATGTACCAATAAAAAAAATATGTGGAAAAAGAAAATAGCTAGTGTTTGGTCACTGAGCTCAAATAAAGGTGGAATTTACCTAGCGTTCTGGATGTAGAGGAGGTGTAAATGGGCAGAATTCTCAGTGTTGAGGTTTGTGCCAAAGAATGTTTCTTAAACCAGAGGCAGCTGCAAACATCTATAGGTTGCTATCTGGACCCAAAACAAAAGTACAAGCAAGCAAAGGAATTGAGTATGGTGGCACATGCCTGTAATCCCAGCAGCTTGGGAGGCTGAGGCAGGAGGATGGCAAGTTCAAAGCCAGCCTCAGCAACTTAACAAGTCCCTAAGCAACTTAACAAAAGAGGGGGGGGGGGGGTGTTGCTCAGTGGTTAAGCACCTCTGGGTTCAATTCCTGATACAAAAAAAAAAAAAAAACCTACATCCCTGAAAACTTCTATGGGAATTAAAGAAATGAGCATTTGTAAATTTGTAAGATGCTCAGGATGATACCTGACACACAGCACACAATTCTTTGTCGCATCTGTCAAATAACACAAATTAAGGAAATACTACAAGATTATTGTTAAAATAATCCCACTCTTGCCTATCTCGCTTATATTTTCAGGACTTGTGTCTGTGATCTTATTCTGCACCTGTGTTTTGAGCTCCTGATCCTCGGGTCACACGAAAGCATCATGTACAGAGAGCCTGTTGCATGAGAGCACTACTTCCAGGAACCTAGCACTAACTCATCTGGAGAGGTCAGATTAAGGCCCAGCGAGAGGAGAGGTCAGGGATGAATCAACGTTGCTGAATTTCAAACAAGGACTCTGATATTTTCTAAGTCTCCTTTGAAATCATACCATCTCTAGCAAAAATATCTAAGACTAGCAGGATGGTAAACCATTTCCTGCCAAAATGCTATGACTTGTTTAACTGTTCTGACTAGCCTCGTCACCTCCAAAGAAGGGGGGGAAAGCAATAGAAAGGGAGAATAAAGAATATTTGTTCGTTGCAGATGAACAAACACAGGTTGGGGTCTCACACCAGTCACCACCTTTGACTTTCTGGATCTCTCTTGTGGAAGCAACCATGACTTTGGGCAGTGACCCCTCCCTCTGCTGCTTTGGCTCCCACCAACAGCACCAAAGTCAGCATCCTGAAACAGGTGGGCACTCTCTCGTTTGCTCTGCACATGATTTCCCTCTTCAATTTGCCAAGCAAGAACAAAATAAAAAAGGAAATAAAAACCTACTTCACAAAAAGGGAACCCTTTTCTCTTAATCCTTCCTATTTCTCAGACCCTCCTGTGACCACCTCTTAAACTATATTTCATGAAATATATCTGACCCACCCCCAGCCAGAATTAATCTCTTGCTTCCACTCAAATGACTTCCCACTTTTTCAGCTCCAGTGTGCTGGTGGGAAGTCATTTGTCCCCCCATTCTTATCAGTGAATAATATTAGGACTATCTCTGCCAAGTAAGCTGCGAAGTCCTGTGGGGTCCTGTCATTGAATTGAGCATCCCCTGGGCTGGGCACAGTATCATGCATATAAAGGAAATTAATACATGTTCCTTGAGGGGTGCAGGGGAAAAGACGGGTAATCAAAAATGTGTCCCGCCAAAATGACTCTGTATATCCAGGGATATTTTGAGGACTCTGCACGTATTTATATTCAGCTAGCAACATAACCAATTCCCAATCAATCTGGATCTAATTTATCAATCTGGGGGCTACTCCGGCCCTCGAATCCTCCTCATCTGCTAGCTACTTGTCTTCTCCGAGCAGGAAGAAATGTTGAGAGCCAAAGCTGGCAAGCATAGTAGATCACAGCAGATTTGATTCAAGTTTCAAGGATAGAAGAGGCTGCACCTGCTGGTGACAATGATGTTTTTAGATCATCCATGGCTAATGAAGAACTCACTGAAGTAAAGCTTGATTTTGAAAAACCATCACAGGTCACTGAAGACAGCTTGCCTGCCAAACCCACTTCTGTAGAAGATTTTATATGCAGAGAATTTTATGGCTCTAGGAAGCAGATCATTTTTCCAGCCCTCTAGAGAAGCAGTGAAATTACACAGTCTGTCTCTGAATTATTGATGTCACAATTTATTGAAAGATCTCCATGAGGTCACAGGTCACACCCCATACGCAATGCCACGTACCTATCACAGTCTCTGTGACGAGGGAGTCAAAGCATGGAGCCCATTGTTCTTGAGCATCCTCTGTATACAAGGGCCCTATGATATCACATGGAAAAGGACTCCCAACACTCATTCCGTTGTCCCACTTCATCAACTCCAATATACAACAGGCATATTCTTTACTATGGTTTTACCAATATATAAAGTAAGGCTAGCACATTTAAATGATCTTCCATTATCTCAAGCTAGTTTGCAGAGGTACCTGACCTCAGATTTGAACTTAGGGTCTATAGCTAACTTCACTAAGTTATGAGATTCCCTATACTTTCTATGTTCACTGCCAAGGACTCTTCTAGATACTGGAGCTAGAGCAACAAACCAAAGAAAGAAGCATTTCCTCCCTGATGGAGCTGATGTTGGAGTGCAGGGAGAGAAATTACAAACATGTAAGTTAATATGTTCACGGTCAACAAGTGCTTAAGAAAACAGAAATTAAAGAGCAGAGTCCAGTGTTAAAGTTGTGGAAGAGCTTGACCTTCACCTGGTCAGCAAAGACCTACCTGTAAGGTGAATCTGAACAAGAAATGGAAGAGGTGTAAGACTGTGCCAAATGAAGGAAGTCACTGAGTTCTGGGCAACAGACACCAAGTCAGAGGTGGGAGCAGGCAAGGCATGCTGGGGACAAGCAGAAAAAGCCAGTGCGCAGTAGAGATGGGGAGCAGGGTGGGGGGCAGACGGGCTCCCCATGCCAGGGACAGGTCGCACAGAGCCTGGCAGACATGGGAAGGCCTAGGGGTTTGATTCCAGAAGTGAGAGGAGGTCCCTGAGCTCAGAGCAAAGGCCTGACACTAGAGGATCACTCCAGAATAACGTCCTAGCCAGGGGTGGGGGGTGCACTCAGAGCTTGCAGCAATAGCTCCAGCAGAGATTTGTGTCAACATATAATACATAGCATTCACAGACACGTCACCCTGAAAGCTTTACCTTTTTAACTTTTTCCAGCACAATTGAATGAGCCACTTTCTCTTCTACCTGCAGTCTGATAACCTGTGGCTCTACCAGGTGATTTAGAGGCAAGGTAACCAGCCTGGGACCAGGGTGTGGGTATTTTTGCCACATAAATGGTCTAATTGTGTCGGCTATAGTTCACAAGTGAGGATGAGCCCTAGGAAAGGACTAGAGAGGAATAAACATCACTGACTGGGTTTCCTATTACCTCAGCATGTCTGCTCGCCTTTGGACATTCTGCAATCGATCCCCTGATGTAGCACTGCATTTCCATTGGTCAGGACATTTTTAAGTACCTGGAGGCTATTGATCTCCTATAGTGGATGGCAGCACTGTAGGGCACTGAGATGTAAAACGGAGGTGAGCGGCTCCCCGGGGTGCTGCAAATAGCATTGTTTTATTTGGTTCTCACTTAACTGGTGATTAGTAACTATCAGGAAATCTTGAGATCACCTCCCTAGCAGTGGTGCACAGTAGCAGAGCCTAGACTCCAGGTCCTTGGAGAAAAGTTATCATTTCACTTTGAAAGAGGAGGCTGGGAATCAAATATTAAAACATGGCTAACATGCACCAGAATTCTAATGACTATGTTAATTCCTTTTCCTTTCTATAGACTTTGCTACCACAAACCTACCTAGACGTTAATGAACAAAGTAAATAACCTGAGAGCCTACCTCAGCTTTTTAGATCGCCTACTCTGGCCCTCTGGCAGTCTCCCAAAGCTATGTTTCTAGAACATTCTCCATAGTATAAAACTGTTAAGGTGCTCAGTCTTTGCATCAGCAAGACCTATCCTTTCTAAGTAGGGCTTGTCACCAAATATATATATTAGCATTCAGCCAGGATACCAACTTGATTGTTTCTGGGCTTCTACATTTTGTTTTGTGAGGCTGTTTTTTAAGGCACCTGGAGATTAGTCCTGGGAAAGCGAACCAGCATAATGAAAAAAATAAAAGATTCCATTAACTATGGCTCTTGTGGCTAATGAAAGCTATCTCTGGTGCAGTTCAAGGTTAAAAAAAAAAAAAAAAAAGAGGCAGGAGAGGGGACTTCTCAATAAATTGCCTCCTCTCAGCAAATTATTTCATTAGCACACATACACACACACACAAAAAAAAAAAGCAAATGAACTTTTCTACAGTGACTCATTGATTCAAATAGCCACTCTGTCTCCCCAACAAGTTCACCTCCCTCTGTCTTGGATCCCTCTCAGAGTACACTGTGACTTACAGAAACCCACACATCAGCCTTTCTTTTCAGGGCCACTCTCCACATCCCAGCTAAAACAAATGCTATTCTGCCTGTAGGAACTTGTCATATCCATATACTTGAACTGCCCTCACTCTGAGAAGCAGCTTTAAACCAACCACCTAACATCTTTTAAAAAAAAAATGAAAATGCTGAAATGCCCAAGTTCAAGGTCAATACCCCAGAGATAGAGAAAAAGGCCACTTCTCATCCTTAACCTCTGGCCTCAAAGCAGGAAGGACACGGGCTTCAGCCAGGGACAACACATTTGCAGAAATCAATAACTGAGGGACCCAGAGATTCTCCCCTGCCGTGCTTCCCGGCGAGTGGACGTTATGATGAGAAAGGCAGTATTGAAATATGGCAGGAGCTCCTGCTGCAAAATGTAATGAACAGCCAAAAGTCCTTCAACCAAATCCATAAGTCTCCCAAGCCTCACAAATATTTATAGCATGCTTAATTTACCCTTAATCAACCACTACATGAATTAAAGGGCCCCTACTTCCTTTATTCCAAACATTAGGTGGCTGTGTTATCAAGCCTAGCCTGGAACAAGATGTTCTCCCTGATCAGAGAACGGTGGTTCCAGTTCTGCCACGCTTGGGCTGTTTCTCTGATTCTTTTCATCACAATGGCCCAGGCTTTCAGGCCACCAAGGCAGGGTTCTCTTTTAGATGTAGCGCCACAACGTACTCAGATACAGCCATCTTCGGCCTCTGAGGTGGAACCGAGTCCAGGACATGCGGGTCCTATGGCCAAGACCCTAGAACAGGAGTTCCCAGACTTTTCTGGAAAAGGTCAGAAAGTAAATATTTTAGGCTCAGTGGTCCTATGGTGTCTGTTGAATCTACCAACTCTGGGGATGTAGCACAGAAGTAGCCATGGACAATGGTAAAGAAATGAGTATAGCTATGTTCCAATAAAATTTTATTTATTAAAAAAAAAAAAAGGCAGTGAACCATATCATTTTGAAGCTACTGTTATTACAGAGGGCTGTTCTCAGCTCTTTACAACCTATAAGTCCCAGGACAGAGACTTACAGGCCTTAGGGTAAAATCTCCAGCACCCTCAGGGGAGGCAATGGTGAGCACCACTAAACAGGGGTAAGGCTGGCCCCATTCTCACTACCACATTCTCTTGCCTCCTTTGGGAAGGAAAGTGGCCTCCGCAGGGAATATGCAATCATGAGTCATTCTCCTTTGCAAATCTAGCAAAATCATGAAAATAGTTGGCCTGGGTTGGCACGTCTTCCTTATGCACAGATCAATTTATCAACACAGAGCAGATGGTGAACAAACAAACCACATGAGGAATTTCCCCCATCCTTGTGGTAAGGTTAAGCCGGGCACCATGACAAATGCCTACAGTCCCAGCTACTCAAGAGGCTGAGGCAGGAGGATCCCGAGTTCAAGGCCAGTCTGGCAACTTGGTGAGATTCTGTCTCACTATGAAAAAAACAAAGGGGATAAAGTTTGGGGTTATAAAACAACATGAATATGGGCTGGGGTTGTGGCTCAGTGGTACAGCACTCGCCTAGCACATGCGGGGCCCTGGGTTTGATCCTCTGCACCACATAAAAAAATAAAGGTATTGTGTCCAACTACAACTAAAAAATAAATATTAAAAAAATGAATGTATTTAATGCCCCGAGACTGTATGCTAAAAAACAGTTAATGGAGCCAGGGTTGTGGCTCAATGGTAGAGTGCTTGCCTAGCACTTGTGAGGCCCTGGGTTCCATCCTCAGCACCACATAAAATAAATAAATAAATGAATAAAGTTGTCAAAAACAGAAAATGTTTGAAAATAAATAAATAAAACAAAAATAAAAGCAGTTAACATGACAGATTTTTGCTAAGCATATTTTACCACAATAAAATGTTCTCTTTTAAAATTTAAGGCAAAATATTGATAATCAGAGGGTGGGGGAAAAAAAGGCAAATTTTAAGAATTGGTTATTGATGAGTTCCAAATGGCAGAAGCAAGCAATGTTTTCTAAACTGTTAGAATGAATGAAAAGTTAAGGAACCCAAAAAGCTCTGGCCCTCTTCCAAGGCCCAAATCAAGTTCACCGCATGCATTTCTTTATCGGAGCCCCTAAGTCTTTTGCACGTGTCTCTCCTTTGATGCCAGAGTCTAAATTAGCCCACAATACAGTTTTTTACTACAAAGATGACTCTTGATAAAGCTGTCATAGAATGAGAGTTTTAGCACTGAAAGGAACCTTGGAAGATACACTACCCAGCAGCTCTCAAGTTCAAGTTTTTTCCTGCCATATCAGGATGACAGATGGTGTCCCCAAGCATGATGGATGACACAAGATCCACTCCCAGTTTGCTCACTCCATTTCCTTCCCCGCTGTCAAGAAAGTTTTTCAGAAGGCAAACGAGAATGGCATGATGACATGAATAACCTTGAATCCAGACTAGTGTTCTTTTTAAGCAAGTCATTAGCAAACTTAAAATACCATAGTTGTATGTGTGTGTATATACACACACACACACACACACCCACGTACCCACATACATAGCAACACGAATGAGAAATGAAATCTAACCAGAGCTTCCAAAATGCCGTGTGGGGTTATATATATTAGACTCAGTGCTTTAAATTTACACCAGTTGGGGGGGAGATCTTAACAACATCCCTGGAGTCCAGGTAGGCCCCGACCATGTAGGTCACAAGGTGGAAATGGCCACACAAGGACTAGTTATGTAAACTGAAATAAATAATAAAAGAAAAGTGAAATCATACAGTTCAACCCCTCTGTGCATGTACTGATTCAGGATCTTAGACCACAGGCTAGCTTAGAAAAATAGAAAACTGATTGGAGAAGGTGAATACAACACAATAAATGTGACATGAAACTCTGTGAAATAAAGATTTCAGTTGCTCCTGACAAGAACCATTTATTCAGTAGTGAAATGTGCAATAGTTCTATGCCCCACTGGTTTTGCCCCATCTCTAACCCATCAAAACCTAGATGCATGAAGAAATTCTCATTATTCTTGGAAAATCAAGTACTAAACAGACACTCAGTTGTGCCCCTAGAATAGCATTTCCCCTAGGTGTCTCAAAAAAAAAAAAAAAAAAGCATTGGCCTTATGTGTCAGGGAATAAGAGTGCTGCTACCAGTTCAGTGTGAGAAAATCAGGCAAAATGAAACTGAGCCAAGCAATTTCATTACCATGGTTTCTCTATTATGTGATTTATCACAGTCCATAAATATTCTTGTATTCACTGTGCAGCTCCAAAACAATATGACAGAAGGCAGTGTTTCCCAAACTTACTAACCAGAGCATCCTTTCTGGCAGTGTATCTCATAGAATTAGTATTCCATGGAAGCCACTTTGGGAAATGTCACAGCAAAAAAAAAAAAAAGTGTCCAAGATGTGACTGTGACTTTCCAACATAGAAATTATTTGAGCTTGGGACTCTGAATTTAAAATATATATATATTAGTAGTTGTAGATGGACAGCATGCCTTTATTTTATTTGCTTAAGAACCGGGGAAATATGTATGTAGGAAACACTATAAAAACAAATGCACATTGTGCATTTGAACCCAGTGCTTCCCACATGCTAGGCAAGTGTTCTGCCACTGAGCCACAGCCATAGCCCCAGGCCTGGGGCTCTGAATTTTAGTACCAAATATTTCTAACTTTCCTAGGATGAGGCAGTCAAAGCATAATGCTTTGAATAACTTTTTTTGAATAAATATCTATTGAATGGTAATAGGAGAGGGGGGGAGAAAACACCCTACGCCATTAATGAGACTGCCCTTATTTGCTATTTCCTGGAGTGGTTCTAATTCCTCCCAACCCAGCTTCTGTCCTCAAATGCCCTGGTGACCAATCATGCAAAACCCCTGAAGCATAACTCCAGCTCTGTCTCCAGGAAGTCAATAAGTATTTATTTATTCTTGACATACATCAAATTCTATCCAAAAAGCTAAAGCACATGGACATAGATCCACTGAGATAGTTGCATTCAACCCAGAGGGCCTGCCTTCTAGAACATTTCAAAATAAACTAGCATGCAAAACCAATATGCATTTGTTTTTATAGTGCTTCCTACATACATATTTCCCCAGTTCTAAAGTAGCATAAAGTGTCCCCTTTTGCTTGGTCTTCCTGGCTGAGTGATCTGGCAGGAGTTGAGAGTGGCCCGCCCTCTGCCTCTATCACCACAGAGGTCAAGTGTACCAACAGGCCTGTTCCCAGCATGATGAACCCTGTGTTCTTTGTGTGCAGAGCAGAAGAGAAATAGCTTACACCTTTTTTGAGGCACCAAACCTCCCCCTGAATTTAGTCTTTCACCACCACCCCCAAAATGATCATTTTCCACAGTCCACAGCTCATCTCTGAGTATGTTAATCAGTGCAATAAAAATGTAAATGCGTGTTCCATTCAATACTCTTAAAGATTGAAGTGGACACTTTCACAATCACCTTTCCCCCTACATAAAAGTTCTATAAATCTGTGATTAATTACTTCACAGGCACCTGCTAATCTCCCTTGCTCTTTCCAATTAACAAAACCAAAATCAGCGGGTTTTCATGTTCTTGCCAAAAAAGACCGATTGTGTTGATTCATTCACTGGCTCTTTCCTGAACATGGCTGCTTATCTCTACTTTTGCATCTTTAACTGTTATGTTTGATAAAGGTTTTTCTTGTAAGACTCAACTCCTATTAAGAAATATGAAAACGAAATATATGTTGTTAAATACATCTTTAGGGGGCTGGGGGTGTAGCTCAGTGGTAGAGTGCTTTTCTGGCATGCTCTAAGCCCCGGGTTTGGTCTCCAACATTGCCAAAATATTTTGCTCTGATATTTAATTTCAAAAAATCTATTTCAAGCCTCTTCGAAAGCCTTTCTTCTAAGTAATGTGAGCTGTGTCTCTTCCATCTACTTCCCTGTGCGTGTCAATAATGTGACTCCAGGAAGGAGGTCAATAGGACACTGGAGAATCAGAGAGGAGAGTCAGTATCACTGCCTCAGGGGTCAGTATCCCACTAGTACCCACTCAGCTCCGCACAGGAAGCTAACCACCAGTTAATGCATCCATGGCAGGCGGGGCGCCAAGGGCCTTGGCAAAGGAACTCAAGTGCCTGACTTGACCTAGAGTTCAAAACAGATGAGAAAGTAATTTCTTTACAGAGAATAGCTAATAATGAGATGGGGTTTGCTGTTCTGTAAAAATTGAAAAGAATAAATCCTTGCTTACTGATTATAAAGAAAAAAGCAAATTCAAGAGCCCCTGTTAATTTTCAATGATGAGTGGTTTAGAATAACTTTCTGCACACAGGTGAAACATATATAAAGAGAAAATGCCCAACCGAAGGACACAAACCTGAATCTCCCACCCACTAGTAAGCTATGTTTGTAACTAACCAGCTGTTGAGACTAGAAGTACCTTGGAAGGTACAAACAGACCCAGTATGCTGATAAAAATCAATCAAAATGTCAAAACATGTAACCTTGACCAGCAACACACTCTTTTTCTCTGGGTTTCAGTAGGATTACCACATTCTCTATAAAATATTAAAAAGAAGTCTGAAAGTTATACCGGAATAAATTTAATGCTCATACCCTAAATACCTGAGCTAGTCTTGAGCAGGTATGGAATCTCTGAGTTGCTTTTTGAGCACTTGGGGATGTTTGAAACATTCAAGAAAATCTGTTCCACTAAGTGGATGTGTCTGATTTATGAACTCTCAAGGGCTGTTGAAATACTGAGCCTGACATTGCTCTTTGGTTGTGATCCACCTTAGCTAAGGTGCTTCAGAGAAACATATACTTTCAATTTGTGATTATAGTTTAAAATTCTGAAGAAGTCTGATTAAATTTGTAAATGGTGCTAACAGCCTTACGAACTTTAATTTGTTAAATTTAGAAGCTAAGTGATACTCATCAATGAATAAGTGAAATGTTTACAAGTAAAATGTCGACAAGTTGAACTTAAAGTTTAAGAAATACTAGGGTCTTTTAAAAAAATTTTTTCCCATGTTATAAAATGTACAATTTTAATAAACTGAATAATAACTGAAAAAGAACAGCTAACTATAAATGTTTCTTTGTAAGCAGAAAAGTCATCTTCAGTTATTAAAAACACACTGACAATTCTCTTAACCTTTATGCTATTATTTTAGCTTTTCCTTTTTGGCTTTAAGAAAATTAGTAATAATGACAAAGTTAAAAGACAGTAAGATGAGTCCCCGGGAAAGTGTAATGAGCCCTTGGAGAAGACACATATGGGAGCTATCTTTAACCTGAAAGTTTTTGGAATGGAAAATCACCACCAAAAGGGTTAATGAGATAGCAGGTGATCTAAACTGGCACTTTGTTGATGAAACAAGAACCCACTGGAAGTCAGCAGGTCCCACTGCCTCCATCTGGGTGACCAAGCCTGGAACGAAAGGGAGTCAGAGCCAGTATGTGGACCAGACCAGGTGAGACCTAGCAACAAGGCCCGCACGCCCCATTTCCTAACACCATGTGGAAGGCAGGCCCACGGCTGCTAGACCATCCAGAACATTCTGAAGTGTGATAATTATACACAGCCAGATTTCTGAGTGAAAGCACTTGATTTTTTAAATCAGGACAAGTAATGATTGAAAACATTTGCACAAGCCAAAGAAAACACATGTGGGGGTCACAAATGGCCCATCCAAAGCCCATTTGTGGCTTCCAATCTATAGGATAAAATCAAACTCTACAGCATAAGACCCTCATGGCCTGATCCAACCCTCCTGCTAACCCCACCCCAATCACACCCTAAGTCAAACAGCCTGCAACTCCTGCAGATGGTGCCATCCCCAAACATGGGCTTTTGCTTATACAATACCTTCAACCCAAAAAGCCCGGCCCAGTGCACCTGGCAAAATCCCCTCTTTCATGGGCTATGTCCTCCCGCCCTCAGGTAGTTTCAACCTTCCTTCCTTTGCCTCTCACACAGATTTCCATCGCAACCTTTATAATGTTTCAGTATCACTGTAAATAAGTTGGCCACATCAACTGCACTTAGAACCAACTTGGCAGAGCAAAGGAGCACACTGCCACACAGATGACCTCAGCAGGACTCCTTCACTGCAAATGACAGGAGCCAATTCGAACTGACTTGAGCAAAAATAGACATGACTTACTGAGAAGATATCTCGCAGAAGCCAAGGGAGGTGGCCAACCAGGAAGGACTTGAGTGCAAGCTAGAAATCCAATCTCTGCTTCTAGTCTATTTTTACAGAAATGAACATGGCTGTTCCAGTTCCCAAGGTGGGGTCTTCTAGTTCCCAGGAACGTGCCCACCTCGATTGGCTGTCTATCCAATTCAAATTTCTGGGAGGATCCAACTGGCCTGGCCTGTCCAATATCACTAAGGGATAAACATCCTTACCAAAGGCTTAAGAGAGGCAGTTCCCAAAGGAGAAATGGCCTCTACCATGTGTCTCCAAAACTTTCTGCTGTGTAAAAGGGTAATCACTATCCCAGGCTAAGGAAAAGGAGGAAGTAGAACACAGGCAGGGCAGGTCTAGCCATCAAACCAGATTGCCCAGGAAGCCTGGAACAAATGCATTCTTTATTGGAAGGTAATGGTATCAGTACTGCAGATCACAACCCATGAAGGTGTCAATGTAATATGCTCTGGCTATCATAACTATCCTCTGCTTTATTTCACATTGGGAGCCAACTTTTCTGTGCCTTTTTTTGGGTTGAAGGTGTCCTATGAGCAAAATAATGACTATGAGTTCTGAATTGCCAGCCGTTTTCAGCGGATACTCAAGGGATTCGAATGTAAAGAGTTTAAAAAGTAAAAAGATGAAAAAGATCAAAGTATGAAGGCAATAAAAAGGTTAGTGGTTGCCGACGGTTTACAAGTCAGAGGGAAGGAATGATTATGTGAAGAACAGGGGATTTTTAAGGGTGCGAAAACGATTTTGCAGAGTACTGTAATGGTGGATATATAAGATGCATTTGTCGAAACTTGTAGACCTGTACAACACAAAGAAGAAACCTTGACGTATGCAAATTTAAAAAGAAAATCACTTAGGGGATTGGAGGATTCCAGGAAAGAATCCAGACTGTGCCAAGAGAATCTAATGATATTACAACTATAGGAAACAACCTCACTGATGGGAATGAAAGAAAGGTGCCAACCTAAGTTAACTTTGGAAATGATTAAAGTCTTTCAGACTAAAGGCAAAAGGAACTGCATAAGGAATTGTACTCCAGTTGATAAAGTTGTTTCCCATGGGGCAAAGTTCAACAACTCTGATACTCTCATACACACACACACACACACACACACACACACATTTTTTCCAGTGGAAAAGCATCCCTGGATGCAATCCCCACTCCAATTATGTATATGTATATTTATACATATATATGTATAAAGGTATACATTTCTCTTCCCACTCCCGAAAAAACGACACCCCCCATGGCAACAAGTGCACATAATACCCAGATCTTGGTTTCTAACTCCATTTTCCAATAAAAAGAACTGGGCTCCTTGGAGAAATGGCTGATTCTAAGATAAAGGCAGGAAATGGGCCATATTAGCCCACAGCATCTTATAATGCCAAAAAGTAAGAAAGTACTAAAAAAAAAAAAAAAAAAAAAAACCTCCACAATGATGAGGGTATGTCAAGGTGATTACAAGAACAATGTGAAACAGCTTGCAATGGCCAACAAAAATAGAAAAAAAAAATGAA
Source organism: Marmota flaviventris (assembly GCF_047511675.1). NCBI lineage: Eukaryota > Metazoa > Chordata > Mammalia > Rodentia > Sciuridae > Marmota > Marmota flaviventris. The sequence continues at coordinate 191,473,846 of NC_092498.1, forward strand.
AAGAATAAAATAACATTGGACTCTAACCCAAAGTAAAATAATCTGTTCAGTCCCACCCAGGGCATGTATCATCCTTTGTCCAGCGTATCCAGGCATATATGCTATCCCCGCATTAGTCACTTAATTTCCGTCTCAGCACATCAACTGTTGCAGTATCACAGTGCTTACACATAGGATTCAATATTATCCCCAATTTCAGGTATCTACTAGGGGACTCGGAACATATTCCCCTGCTGCAGATAAGGGAAGACTACTGTACAGTCTCCTTCAAATAAGGGGGGACAATTAGATCCAAGATTCCATACTGATATGAATAAATGATAAACAATATTGAGAGACAAATCTCCCATGCAGAATTCCAAATAAATCTTGTAAATACTCTGTCCTAAAGAAGGAGGGGCATAATTGAGCACTCCTTAAGAGTGGATGGAGCACAGGAACTACCCTTAAAAGGATTCAGTATGAAGGGAACAGGCTAAGGGGAAGGCTGAACTTCTAGTGGAAAGACCTAAAATGTGCTGTCAACAGCAGCAGTCACAAATCATGTAGATAAAGTGCTTTTCCCATGATGTAGTGAAAATGACACTCTCCCTCTGTGATCCTCCTCTCCAATCCCCTAATCCTAGTCTAACCGTGAGAGGAAAAAAAAAAAATCAGACAATTCCAGTAACGTCCTACAATATACCTGGCCAGTGCTCCTCAAAACCTAGATAAGATCATCAAAAACAAGGAATGTCAGAGAAAGGAGCCTAACTCTAAGATAACTTGGCAACTGAATGCCATCTGGTATCCCAAATGGGATCCTGGAAAGGAAAGGGACATTGAGTAAAAACTAAAGAAATCTGAGTAAACTCTATGCTTTAGTTAATAATGAGATGTCAATACTGCTTCATTAATTTTGTGACAAAGGTACCGCATTAATGTAAGGTGTTAATAATAGGGAAACTGTGAGGACTGGAGGAGGTATATGGGAACTTGACTCTCTGCTGAATTCTTCTATAAATATGAAACTGTTCTTTAAAAATTCATAACAAAATCTATCAATTTTTTAAGTGAAAGAAAAGAGGCAGGACCAGGACCCAGGACTGCTGGTTTTCGGGGAGGGCTGCAGTGATCCTGCACCCACCTGGCTTCTCACGGGGCTGTCTTCTGGAATTTTTCATCTCAGCGCTACAAGACTCCCTTAGCTCTGAGATGTAACCGCTGGCACTCAGCCACCAGAACCTTCCAGAGCACAAAACAGAAGCTCTTCTTAAGTGGCACCAGGAACTTCCAGAAACCCTCCAAGCAGTTGGTGTGAGGGTTTCGCAAGGTATCAAAATCACTTAGGGGCTTTAAAGGAGCAAATGAAAGATCAAAGCGCACCCTCATCCAAACGCTCCATGAAAAAAGGTCCAGGAGCAGAAAGGAGTAAAATGCATTCTCCGCTTCTCTGAGTCTGTTTCCTAGGGCAACCCATCTCTTTTTATTGAAGTCCCTGAAGGCAAGGAGCCAAACCTGGGGAGAGCCGAGCTGCCTAGCTGCTGGAGGAAAGGAAAGCGGGGCTTGAGGCAGAGCCACTAATTCTCGCTAATTAACACTGTCCCTGGTTACCATCTTGCTGTGGTCCCTGGCTCCCTTTCTAAAAGTCTGATTCCTACTCAAACACCTACGTGCCGCTCGGAAAAGCAAGAAACAGGCATAAGAAGAGATCGGTGAATTATGAGGAGGAAATGAAGGTATCAGGTCAACCTCAAACACTCCTTGTCTTTATCTTCCTATTTTTCAGTCCGCTCCCCCTAGCCCCCTTGGTACCAGGGATTAAACTCAACCACTGAGCCACATCCCCAGCCCTATTTTATATTTTATTTAGAGACAGGGTCTCACTGAGTTGCTCAGCACCTCGCCATTGCTGAGGCTAGCTTTGAACTGGCGGTCCTCCTGCCTCAGCCTCCCGAACTGCTGGGATTACAGGTGTGCACCAATACACCCAGCTATCTTCTTGTATTTTTAAGAGTTAAAAATATTAAACACAAAGTTGTATATAAAAAAATTACTTTTTTTAAAATGTGAAACTGTGCAATCTGTTTGTCCTTTATGGCCTTCACTGTGAAGCTAAAAATAACAAACGCTGCCAGACATGTCTCAAGGCTGACGGGCGGCTGTCACAGGTAGGCAGAGAGCCCCACCAGGCAGCCTGGCCCGGCCTGGGCAGCACTCCCTGAGAATTCAGTGAGAGACTCAAGACTTCCTGGCAGACAGAAATGCCGAGTTCCAGAACTTGATCCCTCCCTCAGGTAAAATCCTTGATAACATGACTATTATGAAACTGAAAATACAAGCCCAAATTGGAAATAGATACATGTACCAAAAAACAGAATGATTTAGTCAATACTTGAAACCACCTTAACCAAAGTGAAAAATACTTACAGGATTTGGTGAGAAAAGATACTGAAATTCAGTTGGATCTGAGATTAGCAAGCTTTTGCTTTAAGGCCCCAACAGTCATCGTAAGGCACCGGTAGGCCTAACATTGTAGACCTTCCAGTTATTTGGGCAACTACTTAATTCCGCCCTTGTGGCAGCTGTAGAGAGTCCATAAAGGAATGTGTCTGTGTTCCAATAAAACTTGATTTACAAGAAACAACAGCAGACAAGTTTTCATCCACAGGATGCACTTTTCCATACCCTAAATTAGATCATTCCATTTTTTTAAAAAAAATAAAATAGAACATTCAGATTTCATTAACAGAGCAAAACCTCATTCAGTTATAAGTCAGGAAAAAAATCAAAATGAATAGAAGTCTCCTTTACACATTCCTTGAAGAAACTCAGTTGAAGCTGGACACAGTCTGTAATCCCAGTGGCTGGGGAGGCTGAGGCAGGAGGATTTTGAGTTCAAAGCCAGCTTCAGCAACAACAAGGCGTTAAGCAACTTATTGAGACCCTGTCTCTACATAAAATACAAAATAGGGATGTGGCTCAGTGGTCAAGTGCCCCTGAGTTCAATCCTCAGTACCAAAAAAAAGAAAAAGAACTCAGTTGAAAGCAGCACAATTGTGAACAGTACCTAGAGGTAACCAAACAAAACCCAGCCAAGGAGAACCTGTTGGGGACTTATTTTTTTTCTAAGAGGAAGCACTTGGAAGAAGTATACACCATATGGAAGAGACCAGGCTTAATGGGCTTCAGAAGTTTATTTTTTCTGTCCCTCTCCTCCTAACCCACTCCCTTGCCTGGGAACGTTTTGTTTACTCCTAAGTTGCCCAGAACAAACTCAACCTTTATAATGTGACATAGCCCACTCTCCAAGATCCTCTGGAACAGTCCCAACCTTGTCTCCAGCCACCTGCCACACCCCTTCCGGCTCCCTAAACCCCAATCTGAGGACGTGAACTCCCTGAACCTCAAACACATCATTTGCCCACGAACTTTAAAGTCTCCAGGCTTCTAACAGAGTGAGCATCTGATTTATTATTCAAAGTAGGGCATTTTGAGCTCAAAAAGGGTGCTATTAATAATTATGCTGGAACAAAAATTATGGTGCAACGCAAACAATAATGCAGAGTCATTAGCCTTTCTCAGGATGACTTTTCCATTGTGAAAGCTGGTGCAAAACGACCCTAGCCAGCTCCTACTCATCTATCAAGGCCTGGATCAAGGACCCCTTTCCTGGGCTTTTACTGACATCTTTCTGGCAAAAGTAACCCCTCCTGCATCTTCATTTCAATTGTAGCTTTTATCACTTAGTATTTTATTTAATTGTTCATGTATATGTTTCCTTTGAGACTAGGGATGCTTCCCTTGTACTCTCAGCTTTATGCTGGAACTGGCTCATGCTTTGTGCTTGGCAAAGGTTTATTCACTTTCTATTTATTTATTTATTTCTGATACCTGAGATTGAACTCCAAGGGTGCTTAACCCCTGAGCCACATCTCCAACCCTTTTTATTTTCTGAGACAAGATCTTACTACGTTGCTTAGGGCCTCACTAAGCTGCTAAGGCTGGCTTTGAACTTGCAATCCTTCAGCTATTCACTTTCTTATGATAACATGAAGTATTTATTTTCCTCAAAACCACCCTTTGAATAGCATAGACTGTTTGTTATCAACCATGGGTAATTTTGCTCCTTCCCCCTGAGGATATCTTCAGTCTGATGACATTTTGGGTTCTCACAACCAGGGGAGATGACATTCGTGTCTGGTAGGTAGATGGAGCTGAACACCCTACAGTACACAGCAGAGTCCCAACACCCCACTCCCACAATAATCTAGCTTCAAAATGCAAATAGTGCTGAAACCCTGGAGAAAACTTTAAACCTCAGCTCACTTCTTCATAAAATTATCATAAATTCTGGAATATGGAGATAAAAAGTCATGAAAATTTCTAGCACATATGCCATAAACATATTCAGAAAGCCAAGACATTTGAAGATTTAGAGTACTGTAAGACAAGTAAAATTGGCACAGGCTTGTTGTGAGATTCATGAACTGGTCTGAAAACTGCAGGGACACACACGATACACAGAGTGCTTTGAATGCTACTCTCATGACAGGTTATTAGCTGGACATATGAATCCAGCCACACTTGCAGCCAAAAATAAAAATATTACCCATGGAACATCCTCAACCATGCACAAAATCAAGGGTAAAGTAAAAGCTTTACTCTGGATCCTTCTCAATGTGCTGACATTTGGAAACCAAAGTAGATGAAAACCGTATTCATTGCAAAAAGTTGAATTTGAAACTTTTTCAACTACCAAGAGCATCAAAATGCACTATCGTATGTAAAAGAAATTCCAGAATATCTAGGGGATACTTTCAACCACACAATCTTATAAAATCCATTTCTAAAGAAAAACTTGGACATCACCTACTTAACTGCTTCCATTAGAATGCATCTTTTACCCTTCTTTGGTAACAGAAATCTGTACTCTTTAACATGGGCTTGGTAAATTTTCCTGATAACAGTCTAAAATATAGCACACAACTTCCTCCCTTCATGAACAGAACAACCTACATCAGATTTACCTTTCCTGCATGCCCAGAGCCACCTTACTGAATTTAATATTATATCACACTGATACAACCTTCACAGCCCTCTGCAAAGGAACACAGACTCACCCTTCACTGAATGGTCCCCACAGGCCAGTTTTGGAGAGTCTGTCTTCTACTGTTAGAATTTTCAGAGTCACCCATTAAGCTGCAACTCATTTCTTGCTGCAGTTGGTGTATGACTGATCTCTGACCTTCATCTTCAGTTAGGCTTATCTAGAAATCTAGTATAGAGTAATTAGCCAGAAACATCTAAATCATGGGTGCTATAGTGTGGATCCAGAATGTCGCTCACACTTGGTTAAAGGTTTAGTCCCCAATTTGGCACTAAGGAGAGGTGGTGAAACTTTAAGAGGTTGGGCCTCGTGGGAGGTCTTCTGATCACAAGGTGAGTATTCCCTTAAAAGGGATAATGGATCCCAGCCTCTCCCTCTCTTTCACTTCCCCATTGTGAGGTGAATAGCTTTGCTCCACCACACAGTCCCCACCATGATGCACTGAATCGCCACAGGCCCAAAAGCAAGGGGGCCAACCCACCATGAATAGAAACCTCTGAAACTGGAAGCCACCTTTACTAAGTTGGTTCTCTCGGATTTTCTTGTCATAGCAACAGAAAGCTAACTAATACAATAGGTAAAGACTCTGAGTTTCATGGAGTTCTTCTACTCGGCAAGGAGCTTTGCAGCCTGTGAGTTCTCATACCTGGGTATGTTAATGACTTGGAGTCTTACCCCCACCCTCTAACCCCTTGAAGTCAATAACAGGGAGGCTGCCATATACCTAAGGAGTAAGAAGCTTTAAAAGACACAAAAAGATAATTTACACAGAAAGCATGAGGCAAAAGAAAGAAGAGAAAATTAAACATGAGCCACAATCAGTAAAATTAGGTCATCAAACTCCCAAAGGTGGAGTTTAGGTTAGTTACATTATAACAATCACCTTCTACTCCTAAAGCAAAAATACCTTTGTTAAAAATAACTGACATTTGCAGATGATATTTAAGACTCTACAGAAAATGAGCACTTAGGAACTTACAAAACTTTAATTCAGATGTATTGATTTTTTTTAAAACAACCAACATACAACCAAAACATCCTGTCCATTTAATGGCATCTATCTTAGGAGGAAAAACCACTAATTGAGAATTTCAAGAACGGCCCAAACATCAAGGTGACTTTTAAAAGTTTATCTGCATGCTCTCAGACAGTAACTATTGTTCATGATGTCCCTTCCCACCCCCAACATCCCACTCTTGATTCAGAGGCCACAACCCCTAGGCATCGACCTCAGATTTGCACAACTAGGAATGTCCAGAAAGTACATCTGCACCCACCTCACAGCATCCAAACCAGAAGTCAGACTTGAAGCTACCAAAAGGTGTGGAAAGAGGAAGGCAGAAATATAAAAATCGCTCCCCAAGGTCTATTATCGGGTGCTACAGTTGGGATCTTATGTGTCCCCCAAAAGTCCACGTGGTAAACGCCTGATCTCAACATGGCACTACTGGAGGTAGTAGAACATTTATGAGAGCTTATTAGGACAACTTGAGGTCACAGCGGACATGTCCTTGAAGGGGACCATGGGACCCCGGTCTCTCCCTCTCTCTCCCCCTTTCACATCCTGGCCATGAGGTGGATGGTTTTGCTCCTCCACAAGCTGGGCCATGATGCACCACCATGGGCCCAAAGCTACAGAGCCAATCCTCATGAACTGGAATCTCCAAAACTGTGAGCCCAAATAAACCTTTCCCCTAAATGAGTTAATTATCTCAGGTGTGTTGTTATGGTATTGGAAAGCTAATACGCCAGGTCTGTGTTTATGAAATATTGGTAGCACTGTGATAAAAGAGCTGGGTTGCACAACAGAATCACAAATGCATCCAGCCCTGGACCCGGCTCTCTCTCCCCCTCTCTTCCAAGCCTGCCCCTCCTTCACATCCAGCTAGGATTAAAAAGAAATCCTTTAGATGGTGGGTCATATATCATTGCCATAGGCACTGAAAAGTCACCTGAGCATACTCAACATCCATTCTTGGAAAAAAAAAAAAAAAGAAAGAGATAGATACTTTTCTAACATCATAAAATATCTCTACATGAAAGCCAGCATCAGAGAAATTCTAACAACAATCTACTGAGGAACAAAATCATATTGATATCCCAAGTATTTTTTTAACATGCATCTGAAGAGTCTAGTCAATGTAATTAGACAAGAAAAAAATTACTAACACAAAATTTACATAGGAAATATGAAAATAGGCAGCTTGATTACAGGCAAAATAAAATACAATCAATGAAAAGATCACACATGATGATTACAAAATAAAAAGGAAAATAGCCAGGCACATGGCTGTAATACCAGCAACTTAGAGGCTAAGGAGAGATGATCACAAGTTCAAGGTCAGCCTCCATAACTTGGCAAGACCATGAGCAACTTAGAGAGACCCTGTCTTAAAATAAAATATAAAGTAGACTGGGAATGTAGCACAGTGCTAAAGTGACCCTGGGTTTAATTCCAATACAAAAAATAAATAAATAAGTAGAGGAAAACACCTGGCAATAAACTCAACAAGAAATGTACAAGTATTCTCAAGTATTCTATGAAGAAAACTTTAAAATACTCCAAGGCATCACTAAAAAAAAAAAGACTGCAAGTAAATAAAAATGTATGATGTTGTGGGATCAATTTGACATTATCAAGATGTTAATTCTCCCTAAATGATAAATCCAATATGATTTCAATAAAAGTGCTATGGAATCTTTTGGTGGGGAACTGGCACTGAATGAACATATTCTAAAATGTATATGGGGAAAAATAACAGGGAAGAGTAGCCAAGAAAATTTTGAAAAGACAGATATTAAAGAGAAAGTAGCAATAAAAATATTCAAATATAAAATAAAGCTATAAGAATTTAAAGTATGTGATTAAAGCCGGGCACGGTGGCTCATGCCTATAATCCCAACAGCTCAGCAGCTGAGGAAGAGGGATTGAGAGTTCAAAGCCAGCCTCAGCAAAAGCAAGGTGCTAAGTAATTCAGTGAGACCCTGTCTCTAAATAAAATACAAAAAAGGGTTGAGGACATGGTTCAGTGGTCGAGTGCCCCTCAGTTTAATCCCCGGTATCTGCCCCCCTCCCCAGCAAAAAGTGTGTGGTTAGGACTTGGAAGAATGAGTCAGATCAATGCATTACATTAAGTCCAGCAATAGATCCAAATGCATATAAGAACTCAGAATATCAGAGAAGTGGCATCTCAAATCAGTAGAGGATTCATGGCTGCTTCAATAAGTGATGTGGTGCCAAACAGGGTCATCTGGAAGAAAAAAATAAAGCTGGATCCATACCTCTTATCTGATAAACATGAGGTTAAACATCCGGATAACCTCAGGACAAATTCTAAGTACATCAAAACTTTAAATGTGTGTGGGGGGGAGGGGGGGAGTATCAATGAGATCTCACATAGAACCTGAAGTGGTATGGGTTCTTTCCAACTGTGGCATAAAGAATTTGATTAACACAATTACACAGAAATTGAAAGTTCTGCATGATTTTTTAAAAATATCTACCAAAAGCAAATTTGAGAAAGCAAACCATTGGCCGGAGGTATAGCTCAGTGGTAGAGCACTTGCCTACCATGTGTGGGGTCCTGGGTTCAATCCCCAGCACCACAAAAACAAACCTACAAAAGGTAAAAAGTATATGCACGAATATTCCTAACTTACACAACTCCTGCTTAAAAAAAAAAAAGACCAATAACCAAATATAAAAATGGTCAAGTGATATAAAAAGTTCACAGATGAGGAAATATATAGAGTTTTGATGTATTAAGAAAAAGGTTCAACTTCATTTACAATAAGATAAATGCACACTAAAACTGAACTAGGCAATCATTTTTACCTCTCAGATTGTCAAGAATTCAAAATCTTAACAATACACCTGGATGATACACCTTTCCTATTTTTAAGTAGAGCTATACAACCTTTATGAAGGGTAATTAGGTGACAATATATCAGAATAAAAAATGTACACTCAACATTTATACCACAGGAATAAGGATACATGTGAGAATAAGGAATAAGTATACATGTGAGAAATGATGTATCTACAGGTACTGCAATTAACGTTATTTATAATAGTAAAAACTGGAACCAACCTAAATGGGCATCAACTGGGAAAAGATGAATAAACAAGTAAATCCATACAAGGTACTAACATGTGGCCATAACAAAAGAAAAGAAGCCTTTTACCTACTGGTATGGAATGATATTTTAAAATTCTGTTAGGTGAAAAACAAATGGCTACCAAATAGAATAAAAAGATGGAAGAAGATTCTTACAGTAACTACCATATCTGTTCATACCAGATTAAAGATCTCTAGCAAAATAGTCAAGAATCTGGTAATGCTGACCTTCTTTGGGGAGGCCTCCTGTGAGACTAATAGGGAAATTACTCATGTCGTACTCCTTTGGTAGTAACTTATATGAGCAGAATACCAACTAAAATATGAATTCAAATTAAATTATTTTAAGCCCTTAGTAGCACTCCCATGCACCACCAGTTACTATGCTCTGCCAATCCCTCTCCTAAACATCTCTTGTTTACGCATCTCCTTCCCAACTCTGTGGCTATAATCCAACTTCAACTCCTTGGGCAATTTCCAGGAATCTCCTAACGGATCTCTGCACTCCCTCCTGGCTTCCGCATTAAGAACGCACCCGCTCTGGCTGCCAGATTCAGATAGGTCAGGAGATTCGCTTTGCCCAGATCTGATGAAGCGCAGCCTCCAGGCATCAGAGGATGCGCTACCTGCAGAGGGCCCCGCCCCTCAGCCTGGCATTCAGCTTTGGTGGGAAAGGAAGTTTACTGGAGTGGTCAGTCCTTATTTTTTAACTTTCCAGTTATACCTAGAACTTTCCAATTATACTCTTTCCTAAAGATTAGTCATTATCCACGCTATCTTTTTATTTTAAAAATTTCTACAACAGCCAGATATGAGGTGGTGCACATCTGTAATTGCAGCAACTCATGAGACTGAGGCAGGTGGATAGCAAATTCTAGACCAGAGAAGACAATAAAATGAGACCGTGTCTCAAAATAAAATTTAAAAAGGTGGGTGGCGGGGTAGGGATGCAGCTCAGTGGTACACCACTTGACTAGCATAGACAAGGCTTTGGGATCAATCCCCAGCACACTCACAAAATCCTAGAATGGTGCCTTGCACATAGATGTTCAAGAAGTGTTCTTCAAATAATGAATACAGGAATGAATAGTAATTATAATTTATAGGATTTAAATATCTATATTATATGAAAAAATAAAAATGAAAAGCATAGTCTTTCATTCAAGTAACTTGAAGAAAAAGATGTTTAAGAAAACCAAATATCATACAGATGCTAATTCACAATAAGGGAGACAGTTAGGGAAGAAAAGAGGTACTTTGTATTAGACAGAAGGGAGCACAGGGAGGGGAAGGCATATGGGAGTAGGAAGGATAGTAGAAAGAATCAGACATTATTACCCTATGTGCATATATGCTCACATGATCAGTGTGATTCTACACTATGTACATCCAGAAGAATGAGAAGTTATATTCCAGCCGAGCACGGGTATGCATGCCTCCCAGTGGCTTGGGAGGCTGAGGCAGGAGGATCACAAGTTCAAAACCTGCCCCAGCAACAGCGATGCACTAAGCAACTCAGTGAGACCCTGTCTCTAAATAAAATACAAAACAGGGCTGGGAATGTGGCTCAGTGGTCCAGTGCCCTTGAGTTCAATCCCCAGGCCAAAATAAAATAAAGATTTTAAAAAAAGAAAAAGTTATATACCATTTATGTATGGTGTGTCAAATGCATTCTACTGTCATGTTAACTAAGTAGAACAAATAAAGGAAGAAAATAAGGAAAACCGAATATCATTATTTAACATTAACAACAGTTGATGCTAAAATAATCCACTTGCCTAGAATTTCCATCTCCAATCATATGCTTATTGCCACCCCCATCCCCACCTCCCAGTCTCCCCATGACTTAGTGCTGTCATTTGGATGTGGTATTTCCCCCAAAGGCCTATATGCTAGAGGCTTGGTCCCCAGCCCTGGGTAGAATCTTTAAGAGGTGGAGCTAAGTGAGACATCCTCAGATTTCTGGAGGACATAATTTTGAGGGGGATTGTAGGACCCTGGTCTCCCACCATAGGGGCACAACACAGACCCAAAACAATGGAACTACTTAACCATGGACCAAAATCTCTCAAACTGTGAGCCAAAATAAGCCTTTTCTCTTATAAATTGACTGTCTCCGGTATTTGCCACAGTAAAGAAAAGCTGACTAACACACTTAGGTCTTTTTCCTCATTTCCCAGATGGAACTGCCTCAAATTCAGTAGCCTAAGTAATTTGACTTCCTTCATCTCAAATGGAATACAAACGGCTTAAGTACCTTGCCACTGCTTTTTCTGATAATGGCCTTAACAATAACAGTGTAAGAAAAAAATAACAATGTTAGAAGTCATACAATTCACTTTATTGACGTAAGTTTCTGTTTCCCCATTACGTGAATGTAATAAACAACCTATCTCCCCAAATCCACAGGAAATCTTGTAGAGTTTTAGATTACACCGAATAAAAATAAGTGAGTCTACACAGAATAAATATGTCACTCTACTCTTTTCTTAACTACCTTTGTTTTTCTACCTGAATACTAAAGGAGATGACATACTCTCAATATCATGAAGAGGCAATTTAATATTAAAGATGCTGCCTCTCCTCCATCTCCTACTTTTTGGTGTCAGCAAAAAGTAGAAATCAGAAGTTAAAACAGTTTACTTGAGAACAAGGAACTATGTGGATTTTCAAAGTCATGTTAATATTTTTTTCTGAAAAAATGTCCTTATTAGAGATAATCAGAGTATTATTTCATATTAATCAAAGGAAAATAAACTCACCTTTAAGGGTGGTAGAAATATTTTTATTTGTGGTGATGGTTTAGCAAACCATATACATTTATCAAAACTCATCAAACTATACAGACAGGGGCTGAGGTCCAGTCCTTGGCAGAAGCCTTTGGTAAATTCTCAGTCCCTGCAGCTGTGAGATGAGGCTGCACCCATTTGCTAAGGTTCAAGAACATTCTGATTTTATACTCTAAAGACATTAAATGTACTTTAAATGTCTTCTAAGGAAAAAGAAAAAAAAAAACACTGAAATTATTTTATCAGAAAATGGTTAAACACTATAAGAAAATCCCAGGAAAACCAATTTACAGAACGAAAGCAATCACGGGGTGTTCAATCAAATTACAAAAGACTTCCGACTTTACACAAAGCATTCACATTAGGAGAGTCCCTAGGACATTCAGGTACTGGCTTACAGAACATTAATTTTAAAAGGAAAGAAGAGAGAAAAAGTGTTAAATGCTATAGTCAAGAATAAAACCATTCAAAAGAAACTAAACACCTCTGATATTACGATGGAAATAAATGTACATCGGAGTAGATTTACCTATAAATTTTTTAACAATTCCACTGTGTAAAGTGTGTGAATAGGCTAATAAAACCATCTTGGGTTTTTTTTTGTTTTGTTTTGTTTTGTTTTAATCTGGCATAAAAAAGTGCTTTGGTAAGATTCATTTTTTAAAAAAAATCATAAAGCAAAAATTTCTCATGAAAGTGATAAGAAAAGAAGAAAAAGTCAAAATTCAAAACCTAATTTCACACACACACATACACACACACACACACAAATCAGAAAATGCAAAGGAAAAACGCTATTATCTTTCAATTCCTACCCTTTGCAGTACTGGAGATTGAACCCAGGGGTGCTCTGCCACTGAACTACACCCCCAGCCATTTTAATTTTGAGACAGGGTCTCACTAAATTGCTGAGGCTGACCTTGAACTTGCGATCTTCCTGCCCCAGACTCCTGAGTTGCTGAGATTACAGGTGTGCACCACCACACCCAGCTCTATTCATACTTTTTAAGGCTGCATTTCCGAGGCTTTTTTGTAAGTATAAAGAAAGGAGGGGGCATCCATGGTTAAAATAAATGCAGTTACTGCTTACTGCACCACTCTGGTGTGAGCCAGGACTGTATCTGCCTAGTAATAGTAACAAAAACTCAACTACAATGAATTAACCCATCAGGCCTTTTGTTTTCTCTAATAAAATAATCAGTAGAAAATTGGAAAGTCCAATGTTGGTAGCTTTGTGAAACTATGAAGAGTCCCTTCAATCTTGCAACTCTTAGCAAATGGCTTTGCTTTTCCTGGTGTGAGATGTCTTCGGCTCCTTTAGGCAGGAGGAAGATAGCAGGAACAAAGCAAGTGAACCAACATCATTCTATCAACTTTAATCAAGAAGCCAATAGTTTTCCCAGAGCCAGGTGTAGTGGCACGAGCTGTAATCCCAGCAGCTCCAGAGGCTGAGGCCAAGTTCAAAGCCAGTCTCAGCAACTTAGCAAGGCTCTAAGCAACTCAGTGAGACCCTATCTCTAAATAAAATACAAGAAAAGGCTGGGCATATGACTCGTGGTTAAGTGCCCCTGGGTTCAATACCCAGTACCAAAAAAATAAATAAAATAGTTTTCCCAAAAGCCTCCACCCTGCAGGGACTTCTACTTGTATCTCATTGGCTAGTTCTGTGTCACCTCCAGCAGCAAGAGAGTGGGAGGTGAGAAATTTATTTTCACTTTTTTTGATGCATTGCAATTATAATATTACTGGAATTCATCATTACATATTCACACATGCACACAACATAATTCAGTCAACTTCATTCTCTAATTGGGAGATGAGAATTTTTAAGGAGGTACACTTATCATTCAGAGCAAAACCAGAATTTCATTAAAAGAAGAGAGACTGGATGTTTGGTTAGCAAACTAAAAGGACTATCTCATTTATCTTAGACATTCAAAATGCATATTTGATCTTGAGGGCTCTGCCAAGCTGTGCAGTAAATAAGCCTGTTTAGATTTTCCTTAACACAGAACTTCCCAAACTTAGTGGAATGCAAAACTACTTCCTTTGAACAGCCTGTTAAAACAGCATTCCGTGCAACATAGCTTAGGAATGCTGCTTTGGGAACTCAAGGAAGAAAAAAAAAATCTCGGAGGAAAGTATAATTTGTTTTCTATTTATAAAGGTAAAGGTCTTGCATTTAAGCAAAGGGTTCTGGAAATAAAATTACTAAAGCTATCATAAGTTCAACAAGCTGGCTCTGGGGAATTTTCACTTTTTCTATTCTATCACAGTTCTGGTGAGAAAATCTCTTCTATTTCCCCTTTATGCTTTTTAGAGGTTGGGCTACCCCTCATCTCCTCCTCTTCCTCCTTTCTCAATCCCCAACCTATCACTTCTTCAGAACTCCTGTTTCAGCCTGGCCAAAATGTCCATTCAATAGTCTCTGTCTCACCCATCCTTTGTTCAGACACTCCTGCACAAATTACTTTTCTTTCTTCTCCCGATTTCTTATGATTCCATCCAAACCACGTGGGGCTTAGCATTTATTTTCTGCATCAGTCTTTTCTGTATATATTACATCCAATCTGTATAAAACAACCATTTGATACCTCCTGTCAGCTGTTAATTGACTGCTGTGACAGAATCTATATTACTTCTAAGAGGAAATGTTCATAGTTTTAGGGGGGGGCGGAAATAGGGAAAAAAGCAAAACATAATTTTTCACTCCAATTCTAAAGCTTACAAAGGAAAGCCATTCATCAAAGCCAGTTGCATTGAAATATTTGTTTCTTTTAATTAACTTCAATAATTTAAAAAAAGGGAGAAACTGCATTTTTCACATTTCCAAACACCATCTATTTCCATGGAACACATCTATCTCTCCTTGCCCCCCCAAAAAATGGTTTTCTGTTTCTCCCTCAAAGGAAAAGAAATTAAATAGGTCAAATATATAAAACTCTCATGAAAAAAGCAATACTTCATTTAAGCCATTAAAATGAAATGTGTTTAAACTCCCCAGTGGAATTCCATGCTCTATACTGTGAAAGGTTTATTCTCCGCAGACTTTGAAAGAACCAGAGTGGCCCATCACACCATTTAATGAAGAGAATGAAGAGAACCAAACCCCAAAGAGTCTTCTTACCCTTCTGCTACCTAGAAGCCAGGGGAAAAGCAGCTGAGACTCTTCTCTCCTCTGCTAGATGGGCTTCTACAAAGTCAAAACAACAGGAATCATTCAAGGGTCTTTTAGTGCCAGTTCTTGGCTCCATAGATTCTCCACACTCAGTTGTAATCACTCACAACAGAGGAGGTGCCACCATCTTGCTCCAGGACAGAAATCGGGACAGAATCACCTCCATCCACAATACTTCCCAAAATGCTTCCAGAGAGACCACGGGTCCTCCCAAACCCCAAGGAAACTGAGAACCCTACAGCTACTCAATCCCTGGTGCCTTCCAGCCCATCCAAAGCTTAAGCCCTCCTGACCCCCAACATCTTGCCCACAAAACACTCCCATACTCTAGAACAGCCCTCTGCTCCCATCTTCTTACACCTTTCTCCTATACCCCTAGAACCACCTCTCACCCCAAGCTTTCTTACTCTTTGGCTGAAATATGGAACTTCTGATGGTCACACAGCAGCTTCTTCTCATTCCCCAAAGCAGGTTCCAAAATAAGACTCCTCCATTCTTGTGTGAAAATCCCCACTCCCTCTCATTCACTGAAGACCTTGTCCATGGCTCAGCCCTCCCTTGGTACCAAGTCCAGCGGTCAAGTCTGAATACCTTAGGATCCACCAAGCAGGATGCCTAAATGGTTCCTTGCCCTCACTCTATAACTTCATCCTGACTTTCCCCGTTGCCATACAGAGCTTCTTCCCCACCCCACACAGCACCCCTACATCCTGCTCCACATCCTTCATCCTGTATCAACTCTGGCCCCTTCAAAACTCTCTCAGAGCTTCTCCTCTACACCAGCTCTTCCTTCTCAGCGGATTCTCCACGTTGGTCCCCTCTGTTTTCTCCTCCTCTGACATATTCTTTTGTCTTCACCAACTTTTTCCTCCATCCTAACATCAACAGCTGACTGGCCAACAGCTCAGCTCCACACTCCCATACGTATACCCAGCCAACCAAATCCCAACCTGGATCTTTCTACCCATCATCATCTCTGTTCCTCTCTCCAGCAGGGCATCAGAGTTGCTGCTGCTTCACAGCCCTGCCAACACTTGTTGATAAGACTCTCTTATTTTTGTTGATGATCTGGGATGCTCTGTCATTGTGGCCTTAATAGCATTCTCTAAGAAGTAGTAAGGTTGATTTAGCTTGATGAGTTTATTGGCGATCTTGTTTCTCCATCTGAGAGAAGCCTCATTTTATCATTTGTCCTTTTTCTACTAGACTGCTTACCCTTGTCTTACTGATTTTGTTTTTTTGAGCCGGGATCTCCCTATGTTGCCCTGGCTGGTCTCAAACTCCTGAACCTAAGTGATCCTCCTGATTCAGCCTCCCAAGCACTGGAGTTATAAGCATGTGCCTTATGCTGGCTTTGTCTTACTTATTTTTCTTTTTTCAGTGCTGGGGATTGAATCCAGGGCCTCATACATACCAGGCAAGTGCTCTACCACTGAGCCACATCTCAATGCTGATTTTTAGCAGTGCCTCAACATAGTCCAAAACCAAATACTGTGTCAGTTTTGATGTGTCCAGTGTCTCCTCCTAGTCTGTGGGTCCTTCTTCCCCACTTGGTCACCTCCAGCCTCTGTTACCTTCTCCAAGGTGACCACCACGTACCCCATTTCCTCCAGGCCAGATCTCTCTTGTGGCCTCCAGATCAAAGAGCCAACTGCCTCTTGGTCACCCCCCTGCCTGCAGCACCTCAAACTCAACTCATCCCAAATTAACCCCTCATTCCAGTCCTCCTCAACCATGTGCCTCAGGGCAAAACATGGCCTTCCATTCTCAGGACCCCAGATCCTTTTTCCTCTCTCATGTCCATTCCCTTAGTCAACTTGTTGTGTAAAGGGATATTTTCCTTTCACTCCTGCCCATACTCAGTTATTCTATGCTGAACACCCTCATTTCTCGCTGGGATTGTGCATATGTCCTCAAAAAAAAAAAAAAAAAGACTTAAACAAGAATGTCCACAGCAACTTTATTCATCAAAGTAAAAAGAGACAACACAAATGGTCCTCAACAGACGAATGGACAAACTGTGGTGACCCATACCGTGCAATACTACTCAGCAAGAAAAAGGAACTACTGCTGATAAATATGACAAAGGGCACGTGTGAGGCACTGGGTTCGATCCTCAGCACCACATAAAATAAATAAATAAATAAAGGTATTGTCTCCATTTACAAGTTAAAAAAAAAAATAAGGGCGGAATATGTGGCTCAGTGGTAAAGCACCCCTGGGTTAAATCCCCAGTTTAAAAAAAAAAGAGAGAGAGAGAGAGAGAGAAAGAAAGAATGCATGAATTATGACTAAATTATATTTTTATATTGTGTGCATGAATACATGTAACAATGAATATCACTGTTATGTATCATTAAAAAAGCAAAAAAAAAAAAACAGAATAAAAAGCAGTCACAAAAGAAGAGATTATGATTCCACTTACATGAAATATCTAGAACAGGCAAATTCACAGAGACAGAAAGTAAACTAAAGGATACCAGGGGCTGGAGAGAGGCAAGGGGAATTATATCTCAAAGTTACCTTGTTTTAGAATTATATAATTAATTAATTTTTACATTTTAAACTCTGTTTGACATTACTGCTAGGAAGGCAGATGGGTACGACTTCTATAGGTAAGAGTTTTTATGGGTCATGAAAAAGTTTTGGGAATACATAGGAGTGATGGTTGCACAACAATTGTGCATATAACTAGTGCCACTGAATGATACACTTAAAAATGGCTACATGAATGGCTGGCCATAGTGGCGCATGCCTGAAATCCCAGTGACTCAGGAGGCTGAGGCAGGAGGATCACAAGTTCAGGGCCAGCTTCAGCAACTTATCAAAACCTTGTTTCAAAATAAAAATTTTTAAAGAAAGGGCTGAAGATGTAGCTCAGTGGTAAAGTACTCCTGGGTTCAATCCCCAATACCAAAACATAAATAAATAAATAAAAAGTAAAAAAAAAAATTAAAAAGACTACATGCAGATGTTTTATATATGTTAGCATAATAGAAAAATTCAAAACAGAACAAAATCATGCTAGCCAGTTGTACTGTGTGTTTGCTCTGAATGACAGAGGTTGTCACTTTTGGGTCCATTTATTTCGCTTTTCACTTTTCATTTTTACCCCTGTAAATACACCTGCAGTGAAATGGGTTGTTTTGAAGGTTTCAGGTGCCAGGGTCAGACACTGACAACGGAGCAGGTGGTTAATGAGGCATCTAGGAGGGTTTAAAAAACATTCATGAGGGGAAATCTGTCACCTCTTTTAAATATGGAGCCATTCACTGAATTCTTGACTGGGAGCAGGAAGAAAGAGAAGCGTGGTGTTAACCAGCACTGATGATCATTCTGGAATGTTTAAGAATGTCC
This sequence comes from Marmota flaviventris, assembly GCF_047511675.1. Classification (NCBI taxonomy): domain Eukaryota; kingdom Metazoa; phylum Chordata; class Mammalia; order Rodentia; family Sciuridae; genus Marmota; species Marmota flaviventris. The sequence continues at coordinate 191,492,377 of NC_092498.1, forward strand.
TGGCAAATCAGATAGCACTTGGAAGAAATACAGCCAGCACTTTTTTGCTTTGGAGATTTATTTGGCAGCAAGAAGTGCTAAAAGAAGATCTTTACTTATATTCTCTGCTTCCTGATATTTAAGATTCATTTCACTTGCAATTTAACACTGGTCTATTTTCTTTCCCTTATGAAGTCTGTGTCCCTCTGAGACATCAAGGATGGCAGTTAGCTGAGACTGTTCTCTTAAAGGTGCTTCTTAGCAATCCATCTAAAAATGATTATGGAAAGCAAGAAATTGGGGCCAGCAGGGCTCTTGGAAATGGGCAAGCAGCCAGATCCCTCTTGGGGGAGTTTGAGGTGTCTAGACTTGGTGCATTTGAACTTTTGGTTCGTTTCCAGATTATTGTTTGGCTCCTCGCTGCTTCTGTTGGAATTTACACAATTCAGGAAGGTTTGTTGAACTAACCCTTCACTCTCCTTAAATCAACTGAAAAAGTGACCAGTTTTATATCCATCAAAGACCCTTCTCTTGGCTGAGTATGCCTTCCCTGAGATTTATTTATTTACCCAAGATGATTTCCATTTTCCTTTGATCTCAGCTTTTGGAGTAAGAATGAGCAGAGTCTGTCTTCGTCTTCCTTTTTGATTGCAGTCAATCTCGATACAACATAGTCTCCTGTATATATGTGATTACTTGAAGTATTACATATAAAATATTGACTTCATTTTCCTTTGAAGTTGTTTCCTTAAATATTGATATTGCAAGTGTCCATCCCTCTGTGTTTAGCCTGGGGAGAACACATTCTTTTTTAATGTTTCACTCATTTACTGAATAAATGTTCATGGAATACAGCACCATCCTTAACCCCTGGTGTAACCAGCAGCAAATAATACACAGACTCTGGGCCCTGGGAGTTTCCATTCTGCAGAGGCAGATGGACAACTGAATTTCAGAGTTAAAGGGGCTGTGGTGTTGATCAGTACAGGGAACCGCAGAAGCCCAAAGGGGAGACCTTAACGCACCTTTGGGGAAACTTATGAAGGGTGACATCTGCACCACGTCTTGAAAGACAGTAAGTAGGGCTTGGCCATTTGAAGGGGTGTGTGGTTGTCTAAGCAGAGGGAGGCCAGAGGTGAAGGAGGACCTCATCTGTTGGGAAAACATAATTTTAGTGACAGAAAAGTGTAGCCCATGAGGGAAGGTGAATGACAGGGTTAAGATTAGACTTTGGAGAGGTAAATAGGAATGACATTCTAAAAGCCTTTGGCCTGACATCATGGGGCTCTCAGGAAGAAAAAAAAAATCTAAGAAGGGAAATGAGTTTTGAAAGTTGTTGTCATTCATGTTGTCACTACCCCAAACCAGACAGAAGACACTGCCTTTACCCCAGATAGTTCCCCCACACTCATTTCTAGTCAGTCCCCCGACATCTAGAGCCACTTTCTGGTGTTCACTGAGCCACCACCCCAGCACCCCAGCCCTTATTTTGAGACAAGGTCTCACCAAGTTGCTAAGGTTGGTCTTGAATTTGCCATCCTCCTGCCTCAGCCTACCAAGTCACTGGGATTACAGGTATATGCCATAGCTCCTGGCTTCATAAATTATTTCTTGGGCACTTCTCTGATTACTATTTTAAGATATCTTACTACAAGTAGAGTCACTGGGCCAAACAAGATGAACATTCTTTTAAGGCTGTTGATAAAGATTATGCATTTATCTTCCATAAAAGTCTTACCCATCTGCCTTCCTCGTAGTAATGTCAAACAGATTTTAAAATGTAAAAATTAATTAATTACATAATTCTAAAACGATGCAATATAAAAGAACTGCTTCCAAACTGACAAATCATGTAATAACAGTGTCCTTTTCTGTTAAATGTTGTGACCAGGCCGGATGACCCAAGGCTTTAGATGTCTAGGCAAATGTCAAGTTCTCAAATGACAATCCATTTCTTAAATAGTCAGGCCTGCTAAAGCTTTACCCACTTACACACAGACACGTAAAGAGAAAGATTTCTAGAAAACCGCCTCTCAGCTCCCAATTTTCCACTCTTGCGTTCATCCAGGCTACAGAAATGAATGGGCAACTCTGATACTTAAGTTAGGGAAAGTCCCAGGCCTTGGGTTTGGGCAGTTCTACCCTCTACTAACAAACACATTTTTTAAAAAATGGCAATTTCTAAATGCAAAAAAAAAAAAGGTATAGACCTTTGGGATGTCCCCAAGCCAGTACACTGATCATGTGAAAAGAAGGAACCACACCCAAAAGAGAAGCTCCAGAGTCACTGAGGGAGGAAGGAAGTTACCCAAAATTCCCTCCTTCCCCAGTCAACGGGTGTCACCTTCCCACCTGCTGAGCAGGTACTAGGAACAGGGCATGATGTTGGGAGGTTTGGTGAGATCTACAAATGAACAACACATTAAATCAGCGCCTAAATGAACCTAGCAGGCCAGGGAAGGCCCCAGTGGAAATACTCCACATGCTGAGCAGAGGGTAACGGCCAGGGAAGAGTGGCGGGAAGGGTGTGGCTGAGGTCCAGTTCTCCAGAAGCAGAGTGTGCTGGGGGGACTTCTGTGCAAGCAAGTGCTCCAGGAGTGCTCTCAGGAGAAGCAGAAAAGGTGAAAGAAGCTGCACAGAAAAAAGGAAGATGGGGACTGACATAAGCCCATCCTCAGGCTAGTCCCTCAGAGTGCTCTGGAGGAAATACAGCCAGGCTTTGACTGCCGGCAGGTAAGAGGCTGAGCAGAGAGTGCCAAGCCACTGCCAGGAGTTGCCTAGTGACGTCAGCCACTAGGAATAAGGCCACACCTCCTGGCTCAAGGGCTCCACCAGCAAGGTGGAAGGGTGCAGGGTTGAGACGTTAGAAATGAACCCTTGCAAGAGTCAAAGGACCCGGGCAGGGCACCCACAACATTGGCTACATGGTCCAATGCAGGTGTCCACAAGAACAACCCGTGGGTAGGGCAAGAGGGAAGGACTGTGTACCATGATGAGTCTTTCCATCTTTTCCCGCCCCTGGACGCTGGCCAGGATCTTAAAAAATTCATCTCCACAAGGGGGCTGACCACCTTTGAAATGCCCTGAGCACAGAATGCGGTTTTACAACCCGGGCTGCAGGCAGGCTTCTGGCTGCTGGGTTCATTATTCCCTATTAAAGCTGCAGCCTGCAGTCCCACCTGCCTTCCACCCAGGAGCGCTTGTAGCCTCAGAGTCAATTTCTATGACCACACTCAAGCCATAAACGGGCCGTCATCCTCGGTCATATAACTGACAACCTTCCTCCCACGTTTATGGCACCTTTTATGTTCACTTTATAAAGTTTCATGTTTTACTTCCCAGATTTCATTGTGTGCACTCACCGCGCCCCAGGAGGGGTGGCTAAGCAGTGTTAATTTCCCAGGAAGTTTCTCTCTGCCTCTTCTTTCCACCAAAGCATGGCTAAGAAATTGGAAAAGGGCCCCTGAAGAGATTTTCTGCATGGGTGTACAATGTGATCCAAGCCATTCAAGAAGGGATGGACTTGAGAACTTCAAGTGGAGCACCCCCACCCACAACACCTATCTTAATGTATTTAGAGGGCATATCTATGGAATCCAGACAAATTTTAAAGTAACAAAATTAACCTTGTAATAAAAGTGTTGAGAGCCACAGCAGAACCTGCCCCAGCAAATTTCCAGCTGATTGTCTCAACGGCCCCAGCAAACTTCCAGCTGATTGGCTCATGGAGGCCCCAGCAAACTTCCACCTGCCAGCTGATTGGCTCCTCTATGGTGATGCTCACTGGGCTGTTCCCCCCCCCCCCCCCCCCCGCCCTTTCAGACCACAGAGCTGCTCATTGGGGGACTCTTTTGGCTCCGCCCACGCGACCCAGCCAATGGCCTCAAGAGCGGGAGGAGTGGGGGTTGAGAGGCTGGCTGGAAGCTGGTGGTGGCAGTTGGGCTCTGAGGGAATTATTGAAGAGCTCCCGTGGTGGGGTGTGTGTTCTAAAAATAAGGTTTGTTTTTGCTTGACAAGTGGCTGGTGAATTGTGCCCAGGCAGACTGCTACATAAAAGACTACCTGGTTATTCAGGGTGAAGGGAGCAGGTAATTGGCTAAGGTGCCAGAGAAATTCCTGAATCCTCAACCAAGTCCAAAAGGAAATAAATACTCAAACCAATTAACTCATTAATTATGATGCACACTATGATTTAACTTATAGACCAAGCTTCTGTCAAAATGCTAAAGGGGTACTTGGGGGTAAGGAAGTTCCAGGTTGATTTCTTAACCAATGCAAATTGGCCTCAATTGTCTTTCCTAACCACAGTAATTATTTCATGAAAGCAGTACCAATCAACTAAAAATTAGCGAATCAAAAGTTAAAATAGAAACAGCTAACCTTTATAGTTCACCCTCCATGTGCCTGGTACAGTGCAAGGAACGGAATGCATACATTATTCTCTGTTCTCATGAAAACACTGTACAATACAGGAACTATAAAAAGATATTGGGTTCCTACCTCACACCATACTCAAAGATCGAGACAGACTAAAGACTTATTTGAGAAAAGTAAACTTTTGAAAATTTCAGCAGAAGTTTCGAAAACATCTCTATAGCTAACTATAAAAGAAAATACTGCCACATTAAAATTAAGAATTTGTTGCCCTGAGGTGCTATCTGTGAACTGTCTTGGTTGGATCACAACTGGGAGATCCTCTCAGTGAAAAATTTGAATCATCAGTTCTGCTGTGGGGTGAAGTAGCAATTTGAGAGTCTGCAAAAAAATTTAAGAGGTCTCTGTGCAAGTCCTACTTATGTATGCTCATGTTAGTTTGCTAGTATCTGAAAAGGTCCTATCAGAAGGAATAGCTATTTCTGACCATGAATGGAGCCACACACAGCACAGTTAAACATCATGAAAAAGAGATAAGAATTTCTGTTTTTCAAAAGCATCAAAACTAAAGTAAAAACACAAACTATGAAGTAAGAAAAGATATTGACAACACATATATCCAAAAAAGAATAAGCATGCACAATATGTAAAGAATTCCTAAAACCAATGTGAAAAAAAAAAAAAGACAAAAAACCTAACAGATAACTGAGCAAAGGATTCAAGCTGGGATTTCTCAAAAGAGGAAGAAAGAATGAACCTTGAGCATATGAAGATCCACTTTCTTTCCGATAATCAGGGATAAAAACGCCAAGGGGATACCATTTATAACCACTGCTTTGTGTAAAATTAAGGAGTCTTACAGTATCAAAAACAGAAAAAGATCTCAAACAATGGGAATGCTTATACTGTGCGGGTAGGCATTAAACTGGTACCCCCACTTTAGAAAACAATAGCATAATCCTGTGAACTTGGGCATCTAGATACAATTAAGCTGAACAATCCTATTTGCACATAAATATAACAGAGAAATCCTGGTACCTCTGTAGGGGACGCACAAACTAACACAAGCACGGCAGCAGTAGTGCCCACAGGGCAAGACTGAACACCTAAACACCATCACCAGGAGGAAAAGTGGTGGCAGGGTCACACAAAAGAGGGCTGTTCAGCATCAAGGCCCAATACACCACAGCGAAGCACAGTCACAGGGAGAAAATTTGAAACCACAATGAGAAAAATAGAAAAAAAAAAAAAAAGCAGTTTCAGAAACACTATATATAACCTGCCTTTTTGGTTTTTGTTTTGTGTTGCTTTTTCTGGTACCAGGGATTGAACCCAGAGATGCTTAATCATGAGCCACACCCCAGCCCTTTTTTTAACTTTTATTTATTTATTTATTTATTTATTTATTTATGGTGCTGGGGATTCAACCCAGGGCCTTGTGCATGCGAGGCAAGCACTATACCAAATGAGCTATATCCCCAGCCCTTTATTTTTTTATTTTGAGACAGGGCCTATACTAAGTTGCTGAGGCTGGCCTGGAACTTGCGATCTCCTGCCTCAGCCTCCTGAGCCACTAAGGTTACAGGCATGCACCACAGCACCTGGCACGACCTACCTTTTTGAAAAACATAGAAAACTGGAAAACAAAACTACATGACATATAGGGATAATACATATTTTATATGTCTATGTTAAAAGAAGTTTATTTATGAAAAGACAAAGGAATGATATACTCAAAATGAAAACATTAGTGGTAGTGGTGACCTGCAAGGGTGGAGGAAGGGATTACTTTGGAAAAGAACAAGTGGGCAGAGGAGCTACTCCTGATCATCATCCCTCCTGGAAGGAATGGTGAGCTCCTAGTCATGCTCATAATGTTTCTTAATATGCTTTGCAACATACATAATTGCATATATTCTCTTGTATAAACCAAATATTATATTTTTTAAAGAAAAAAAAGGTAATCGGATCTTACCTGTTCGTTCTATGACACTCTAAAATTACAAAAACAGAAACAATAAACAAATGATGGTTTCAATTATATGATTATGAACTCAACTTATATTTAAACTACATAGAGTATTTCTTAGTACTCACATTTTAATGATAAGGAAACTTGAGTTTTAGAAAGGAGATAATTTTACACATCCAGTTAAGTAAACATGACAAAGCTGAGCTTTTAATTAACTTAGAAATCCATGTTTTTAACACTAGGTTAAACTGCTAAGGTTTCCACCAGGGAAAGAGAAAAAAAAATCTAGAAATAATTCACAAGATTCAGGAATCCTTGCCTAAGACCCATTTGGCATGCAAGGGGTCTTCTTATAGAACCCTTCTTGTCATCTGTACCCTTCTTGTCATCTGCGTCATCCAGGAAAGAAATGAGCATCACTGATTGAGGATTTCTTGGCTTTAAAGTTGCATTTATTTACATCTTAACATATGATTATGTTAAACAAAAAAAAAAACAACAAAATACTTTAAAATTCAATGAAATTTGCAACTTATAGAAACCCCATGGCAGCCAGGGGCGGTGGTGCACACCTGTAATCCCAGCTGCTCGGGAGGCTGAGGCAGGAGGATCGTGAGTTCAAAGCCAGCCTTGGCTAAAAGCGAGGAGTTAAGCAACTCAGTGAGACCCTGTCTCTAAATAAAATACAAAATAGGGATGGGGATGTGGTTCAGTAGCAGAGTGCTCCTGAGTTCAACCCCTGGTACGCACTCCCCACTGGGAGAAGAGAAGAGAAGAGAAGAGAAGAGAAGAGAAGAGAAGAGAAGAGAAACCCTATAGCAAAGCATTTTGTTTTATTTTATGAATGCAAATTAAGAATCCTGTTGTAAAGTTTTTTTTTGTTTTTTTTAAATGCCTCAGCTCACACTGTGCTGAGGAGTGAGTGGTCCTCAACAAGGCACATCCAGTCACGTGCTTGGAGTAGATCTGTTTCCTGGTTCTGTGCTTTCTTGCTTCCAGCTTCTGAGCCTTTTCCACTCCCCCACCTCCACTTCCCAGAGTCCATGCTTCCTCTCTCACACCTCTAGTTCTCAACGAAATGGATTTTCCTCCAGATAGAGCCCTGCACTGAAGCGCAGACTGGGTGCTTCATCACACTCTCCGAAAGCACTCAGGATGCTGCATCCAACACCTGTCCCCTGAGGCTCATCCTAGCCCATCAGCTCCCTGGGATGGGGCTGCAGCTACACTCCTCCTCACTGTGCTTCCAAGTACAGTACAGCAGAGGTTAAGCAGTGCCTGAGTGAACCACTGAATGAAGGAATGGTCATGCGACCATGTGAAATCCATCCCCATAAAGGCAGGAGAGGGAACATAGGATAACTGGAAGAATGTGGCACCTGGAATCAGAATGTCCACTTCAACATCAGTTGGCTCAGCTAAAATAGCACTGAAACCTCCCTGCCTTGATGCTACTGTTGCAGAATATCAAAGACTGAATAATTTATTAAGGATAGAGATTGATTTCTTAAAATTCTAGAGGCTGGAAAGTTCAAGATCAAGAGGCTGGCATCTCATAAGGACCTTCCTGCTGCATCACATCATGACAGAAGGTGTCACACAGTGAGACAGAGCCCAGCATCAAGCCCGTTCATAACATTATTAATCCATTCATGGGGCAGAGTCCTCCTGACCTAAACACCTCCCATTAGGCCCCACCCCCCAGCAGTGTTGCACTGAAGATTAAATTCCCAGCACATGCTTTGCAGGGGCACATTCAACCCACAGAAACAGTTATTTCCGTTAGCAATGATAATGTCCATAAAAAAAAAATGGGTCCCTGAGGTACTGATTTTAAACTATAGCTACACACTAGAACTGCTGGCTGAATGGGCCCACATTCTGATTCAGCTGGTCAGGACAGAATCTAGTGGTAGTATTTCTGAGTATCTTCCCTGATACATCCTAATGTGCAGGCAGGTTCCAGAACATCTGCACAGCACAGAAACAAAGAAGGATATAAGCTTTGCTGTGTCCAGCTCTCAGCTGCCACACATCATATTATTTAACAACTCCCCCTGCTAGCATGGGCACTGCCTCCTCATTATCAAGAAGTGGCCATTCTTTACCAATCCTCTTCCTTCTTACCCTCAACATGTTAACTGCCTTCAAAAGAAGATCCACCTCAACTACCTATGGCTGGGGATGTAGCTCAGTGGTAGAACACTTGCCGAGCATGCTTGAGGCCCTGGGTTCAATCCCCAGCACTGCAAAACAAAACTATCTAAACCGTTGGATAAGTCATTATCCATAAATATCTTTAAACTCAGTTATGTGTGTGAGAGAAAGAGAGAGAGAAGTTGAGAGAGAAATGGAGGAAAAGGGAAAGAACTGGAGATAAGAGATAATTTTCCATTAGAGAGTTCAGCAGCCTCAATGTTCTGGTTAATTCCTTTATACAAAAGCTAAACACAAGATTGTTTACAGCTCCAGCTGTTGCAGCTGACTGTCCCTATAATATCTAGCATGGACCAAGCATAAGAAAATCCTCAACAACAAAAATCATTGAGAGAAGGTTGGGAGGCTGGGGTTGTATGTAGCTCAATGGAAGAGAACTTGCCTAGCATGTGTGAGGTACTGGGTTTCATTCCCAGCACCACATAAAACTAAGTAAATAAAATAAAGGGGGGGAGGAGGAGGAGGAAGAGGAGGAGGAGGAGGAGGAGGAGGAGGAGGATAGTTGGGAGCCAGGTGCGGTGGTGCACACCTATAATCCCAGTGGCTGGGGAAGCTGAAGCAGGAGGATCACGAGTTCAAAGCCAGCCTCAGCAATGGTGAGGCACTAAGCAACTGACATCCTGTCTCTAAATAAAATACAAAATAGGGCTGGGGATGTGACTCAGTGGTTAAGTGGCCCTGGGTTCAATCCCTAGTACGAAAAAAAGAGAGAGAGAGAGAGAGAAGGTTGGATTCCTTTGTCTAACCCTAAAACAATTAAACATCTGAGGTGCCCATGTGTAGACCCCCTCGTTCCTCCTGCACATGATTCCCACTAATGCTAGTCCCAAAAGGGAGGAAAACGGGGTCAGAAAGATGGCTACCACAGCCAAGATGCCACAAAGTAGGAGGAGCAGGGACTGAATTAAATGACCCCTAAACCCCGGCAACTCTAATCATCTACAAAGAGCCTTTGTGCATTACTAACACTAGGCTGAAAAGCAGAAAGAAGAAATAACCTCCAAGTTTCATGGAGAGTGTATCTGTCTCCCTTCTTGCAGTCATCAGGCATAATTTTAAAGCTAGCCATCCCAGCAATGAAAAGGAATCCATGACTGATAAGACATGACTACACAGATGTATCTAAAAACATTATGCTGACAAGAGAAAACCAGACACGAGTGAGCACATGCTGCGCCATTCCATTTATATGAAATGCTAGAAAAGGAAAAATTAATCTACAGCTGGCGGTGGAGAGGGAAAGAAAGGGAATCAGGATGGGTTGCCTAGGTGGTAAGGGGCAGGGGTCACAAGAGAACTTTCCAGGAAGATGGTTCTATTCTGTACCTTGATGGGTAAAAGATGCATGCAAATTGTCAAAATTCAGCAAATGCATACTTAAGATTTATGCATTTCATTGGGAAATTGGGCATCCAGAAAAAACCTACAAACAAATCATGTTAATAATATTCACTGATAATATGCATGCTGAAACAGGAATGAGTAAGTTCACTGATGTTAGCAATTTACTTTGAAATGTACAAAGGCACTGTGCTGATGGATGGACACACGTGTGGTATAAAAGCCAAGTATAATAAAGTGTTAGTTATAGAGTCCAGGTGGTAGATATATGTGCTCACTGCACAATTCTTTCAACGTTTCTGTAGTTTGATATTTTTCATGATAAAATGTTTATGGGGGAAAGTAAGTCATAGAGCAGGGTAGAAAAGGTAAGCTAATTGCTAAGAAAAATCATACTGAAGCTATTGGCAGGAAAAAAAATCATACTGAAACTGTTCATGCGGCATAGGACTGGCACCACCAGGCTTTAAATCAGCTGTAAGCTGCTCAGCCAAAAGAAAAAAGGAAAGGAAGATGGTAAAGCTGAGCATCAAAGCAATAAGTTATTGGACAACTGCCCTATATTAGAGGTGTGTGTTTGACAGCCACATGCTGTCTGATTTTAGTTTCAAAACGTCCCACCCTGCAAGGTAGGCATATCATCCTTTTACAGATAAGCCGACTGAAACTCAGGATGGCATAGCAACTTATCTGAGGCCACACAGTCTAGGATTTGAAATGGGTTCTGCAGCAAACTCCTAGCTGCATAGAAAAAGAACCATGAGTTCAGCACTTTTCCCTTTTGCTAAGGTCAGGACCATGCCATGGGCACAGACGTGGCACAGCAGTCACTCCTACCCAGCAGTGCCTTCCTAGTTATATGCATGGACCCCTCCTTGTCATTTAAGTCCCTCAATAGTCTTTGCAAAGTCTCCCATACTCAGTCCTCTTTCATCTTCTCTTTTCACTACAAGGGGATGCTACCCACGAGGGGGTTAGCCAGCATCTCTGGGCACATACCCTTAGTAACAGGAAGTGCAAAGGGGCTCATTTCACCACCATCAACAGCTTTCTAGGCATCGGCCCCATCTATAGAAGCCAGAAAGCTAAAAGTTACACTTCACTGACTCCTTTGCAGCTAGGTTCTTCCAAGCAGACACACACCCCTGCAAGACTGGAAAAACACAGGGTAACAACAGGAAGCAGCAGCCATACACTGGGAGATCAGAACAGCAAGACAGCGAAAGGTGTGTTGGACTCCTCAGAGCAGCTGGGGCAGATGTTTCAATGTCCTGCCTCTCAGGTATCAAGGCAGAGGTGGATTTAAGAGAGCTGGTTGGAGACAGGCTGTGTTATGCCTAAAAATACAGCATCCAGCTTGGTTCTCCCACAAATACTGTAAATGCTCTAATAAATCCCCTCCTGTTTAGCCTGCTTAGAAGGAATCGGTTGTCTGCAGTTATGATCCTAACCAGAGTATCTTCCCAAGGGCTCTGCCCCTACCTCCCAAATTTTGATCCTACACAAATGACTGTAAGCTAAAACAGTCAACCTCCCAGTACACGACATAAGCTTCCCATCTTCCACAGGGGAGGACACGAGGAGTAGAGAGAACATACTACGGTTCATCAGATTTTATCAAGGTACACAGGGTGTCCCAGAAAAACAAACCTAGAACAGCTTTTCAAATTTCCCAGGGAACAGAGACAACAGAGCAAATAATGATGTCAGACTTTCCCAGGCCCTGGCCTTGATCCCTAGAGTGGGATTTGGAATAAAAGAGGTTAATCCTAGACACCAGTCTGTGAAGTAATGATCTCATTCAAAAGCCCTGTTGGCATGGTGGTCCAGGAACAGCCTAATGATGTGTAAAGATGCAACTGACTTTTCAACTATTACAACTTACACATAAAATAAATATATCTGTACCCTCTAGAAAATACCTTAGAGGTTCCTGGCTTTGTGTCATTACCCACAACCTTTAGCTCAGGTGAGATAACGCCATCCGCTCTGAGCATGGTTAGGAGATCCAGGAACGGCTGGAAGCAGCACATAGTCACAGGTGGCAGCCAAGGAGAGCAAGTGGTGCTGACTAGAACCATTTTTAGTCAAAATGAGGAAAGACTACAAAGCAGGCAGACTTCTGCAGCAGCTAGTAACTTATCACATTTCATTGCATAATCACTGTACCCTGGTTCTTTTTTCAGACCAAAAATTGGTTTATTACCTTTTATCTCATAATTTTGTCACATGGTATAATTCCATTTGTCACACTGCTTAAAAGGTAAACAAAGCTGCAATGCATCCACTGGTAGCATGTGGACGTGCATTTGTCTTCTTGCACACTATGAATCCTCAGCCCACACTCTGTCAGTCAACATCCATGGTTTATTTAAAGTGCTGCGGCACTAATGGTAAACACATCTTACCAGAGGGCTGAGGACAGCATGCCAGATAACACAACCAACTATACAGAATCTCCAGACCCAGAAAATTCTTAGGTCCATATTTTGCAACACTGTAGCAAATTTTCTCAAGTGTAATATTTTGACTATAGTGCACAAATCAATAACAACTCATTTATCAACTTTATTTTTCAGGCCAGAAAAATGTTCATTAAACTTTCACAGACATGATGTACATCAATTTGGACTATTTAATTTTAATGTATATTCATGAGTAGCATGCATACTAATGTTGCACCAAAGAAAGTTTAGTCATAATTGATTTCTAAATAATACCAGCACATTCTTTCTTAAAAAAAAAAAAAAAGCTTCACATAATGATCACACCTCACTGTTTTGCAAAAAACAAAAAAAAATGGCATATAAAATCTGCACTGATTATGGTATGAAATACAGTTTTCTGAAGGTAATTACAAAAAAGTATCTTTGAAGTATTTTGAGCAATGACAATACTATTGCAAAAAAGAACATTACCATTCTTGTATAGACATATTTGGAAATTCCTATTTGAAAAATACAGCTTTACCTAGGTGCAGGGGTGCATACCTGTAATCCTAGCAACTCAGGAGGCCGAGGCAGGGAGATCACCAAATCCAAGCCTAGCCTGGGCAGCTTAGCAAGACCCTGTCTCAAAATAACATAAAAAGGACTTGGGCTGGGGATATAGCTTGCTTCTCATGCACAAAAACCCTGGGTTCAATCCTCAGCACCGAAAAAAAAAAAAAAAGACTGGGTATGTGGCTCAGCAATAAAGTGTCCCTGGCTTTAATCTCCAGTACCAAAAAAAAAAGAAAGAAAGAAAAGGAAAATGTCCTTTAGAGAGATGTTATGCACAGTGAGACTGAATTATTGTCCTTTTCTTCTTGGTTTATTGTGTGTACATCTGTTAAGAAGGAAGAAAAAATTAAGCATCTGCTATGCTTTAGACTTTGTGGCCATGTGCAAGGAAGGGCACAGACTCAAGCCGCCACCTTACCCTGTAGTTTAATGGCTTACCTGTGATCACAGCCAACTTAGAGCCAGAGTGGGACTTTGACACTGACCATGTGTTGGTCCCTGAATAGCCAGTGGCCTGCTTTCCTTTAGCCCTGGCCTGATTTCTATCAACAGTTAGTCCTCTGGGTGTTGTTCTTTTGCAGGGCTAATATAACAAGTGAATTATAACTCTTATTGACAAGGTGAAAACCACACAAAATGACAGTGTACCCTACCAACTGGTGCTTAGAAACATCTTCTCTGTTGAGTCAAGTTTGTGTCTTTAGACCCCACTTGATCCTGATACACTTACAACTGTCAGATCTGGGGGGCATTATGCTTTTTAATAACGCCAACTGGTAACATACATACATCAGGATGTCACAAAAGTACATATGAAAGATGGGACTCAAAAAAAATGAAGAAAAATAAAGATACAGTTGTAACGAGAGTGGTGGGATTGGGGTCCTTTTTATTTCCCCAAAGAAGTTTTTATTTTTGTTGCATCAACTTTTTGATAGACAAAGGCATCTTTCCCACAATGGATGTTAAATCTCACCTGAGATGTTTATATTTGAATACTGGATTCTTCCTTCATCACCTGTAGAACCATCAGCCTTATTCTCCAAAAAGCCATTAAACTAGGGGTCAGCAAGCACTGGCCCATGAACCAGGCCAGCCCAACACTTGTTTTTGTAGATAAGGCTTTACTGGAACACAGCCACCCTCAAGGGCACATAATTGTTTACATGTCTATGGCTGCTTTTAGACTATAATGGCAGAGTGGAAATTATTTACTATTTATCCCTTTACATGAAAAGTAAATAAACACTACAGCACATGGTAGGTTCACTAACGCATCATCAGAAGCATTCCCAAAGGTCACATACCATCTCTGAAGAGCCAGGGTCCTAAAGACACTTTTAGTAACAGTGGCTCTGTTCCTCAGGAATGAAGGCGTGTCCTCAGTATCCTAAAGAATTAAAGTCAGTATGCTACAGCAATCAGGCAAACCCTTGTTTATAGAAGCACAATTCACAATAGTTGAACTATGGAACCAGCCTAGGTACCCATCAACAGATAAATGGATAAAAAAAAAAAAGTGCTATATATACACAATGAAGTTTTATTCAGCCATAAAGAAAAATGAGATTATGCCATTTGCAGGAAAATGGATGGAACTTGAGAACACTTTGTTAGGCAAAATAAGCCAAACCCAGAAGGTCAAGGCTATATGTTCTCTCTCATATGTGAAAGTCAGAAAGGAAAAAGAAAAAGAAATATGTGTGTGGTGGGGAGAATCTCATGAAAATCAAAGGGAGGTCAGTAGAACAGAGGGAAGAGACCAGAGGAAGGGAAAAGGAAAGAAGGGGAAATATGGGGGAATGCCATTGGCCAAATTATATTGTTATATTATGTGCATATACACATAAAATCTCACCATTATGTACAACTAAAATGGGCCAATAAAAAACACTGTGCCCCCCCCCCCCACAAAAAATGAAGGAAGGAACACACCATAGACTCAAGCAGCTACATTTACCAACTAAGCCATAGTCCAGGCAAGAACTCACCCCAAACAATCACTGAAAGCACTGTCCTAAGGAACGGCTAGGAAGTAAGTAGCTCAAGGAGAAAAGTCCTAAATTTTGAATGCTGGCTCATCCTAGCAAGCCAGGTACCTACCTTCCATTTTTTGCAACACCATAAACAATGCACTATCTAGTGACAGATCCAACATAGTCCTAAAGGCCCGTTCTTTGTTCATCATCTAGAAAATTAAATAAAAGCAACTCTGGCCAACGAAAGCTGCTATTAAACACCAGTACGCTTTGCTATGTATTTGAGGAAATCAGCGTCAGAGTCAGAGATAAGATATCCCAGACACGATCTTTTAATACCCCAGGAACACAGGGTTCCAGAAAAGCTCTCTGCACATTTGGACGTTTTCTCCATCCCTCAAAAAAACAGCTAATAAATAAACCAGAACATCAGATGAGTCTCAGGGCATCAGCCAGTTAATGTGAGCATCCTCTGCTATTTAACAAAACCACAGAGCAAGAAGACCATTTTTAGCATCACCTTCCTGGAACTTTTCCAATGTGAGGAGCAGAGGTTCGATTTCTGCTTCTAAGTCAGCCACAAACTCTGGGCATAACTTTGAACTAAACGTCATCTCCTTGGGACCATTTCCTCACTTGTAAAATGGAGCCTGGTCAAGTTCCTCTGAGGCCCAGCACAAGGCCCTATGAAGGAAAATGTTAGCCTCCCCTCCCCTTGACGGGTATTTTGATTTATTTTGGAAAATGCTTCCAGAAAAAAGATATAGGGAAAAAAAATGCCAGGATTATTCCTGGGCTGTGACATGTGGCCGCTCTGCTACTTAAAATCAGCTTCTCTCAAACACAGAGAATGAAAGCTGCCCATCAGGAAAAATACCACGCTCCCTCCTGAGGCCTGACGTAGGCCGCTGGAAAAAGTCTTTTTCCAAACTCCTGGAGATGGGAAGGACCATTTTGGCACTTGGCTGAATGCTTAAGGAATGACACATTGAAAAGCTTCCCTGAGCAACAAGCAGCTCAAGACCCAGGCATCCTGCAAATAGGGACCCTCAGAGATGCCTTCCTGCGCTTCAGTCAGCTTCCCGGTTAACGGTGCCACATTCCTGGAGCTCTGGATTGCCAGAGGAATCACTTGAAATGAGACACACACACCAGCCCCCACGGGGCTTGTCCTTCAGATCCTCTGCCACCCTCCCCACATTCAATAATACCATGTAAAATTAAACAAACCAGAACTCTGCCTTCAGCTCACATTCATGATAACAACAGCATTTACATCAATTAGGATTATAAACAGACATGGAAATGAGAGGCAATAGGGGAATCAGTTTAAATATTTTGTCATCAGGCCAAATTCCTTCTTCAGCTCCAATTGACCTAAATGAGAAAGCAAGGCCAGAAT
The DNA here is from genome assembly GCF_047511675.1 of Marmota flaviventris. Classification (NCBI taxonomy): domain Eukaryota; kingdom Metazoa; phylum Chordata; class Mammalia; order Rodentia; family Sciuridae; genus Marmota; species Marmota flaviventris. Next base: position 191,508,643 of record NC_092498.1, read on the forward strand.
GGACACTTTAAGGTTATGGGTGGGATTACGTGTAACAGGGCCCTTCCCCACCTCACCTCCACCCATTTCCAAGTAAGAATAGGAGGCTCCATCTTTCCCTTTCACCACCACAGGAACCAAATGAGTACCTATGAACCTTCCCAAATCCCTGAACACTGTCACCAGAGGCTGTGAGGCCTATTTCTCCCTCAAGGGCATTAGCCATCTAGCTCCCTCTCACCACCCCTGGTTGCTCCACCGTATGCTCATTAAACAATATGCTGCTCATCACAGGCCCAAAGCAACAGGGCTAAGAGATCACGGTCAGAGCCAAACCTTTTCTCTCTTTAAGTTAATTAGCTCAGTTGTTTTTTAATAGTGATGAAAAGCTGACAAACACACCTGCTTTCTTTCTTACCCAAAAACCATCCTCCTTAATCCTTCCCAGAAAGGGAAAATAGATTCCAAGATCCAAAAAAACTCACCAAGAAAGTTTAAAACACAACATACTTGTAAACCAACCTTGCTCCCCCAAAATGGTGTAAACCACCTAGCAACTCACAAATGTCTTGCCATGAAATGTTTAATCAAGAAGCATGCCTTTATTATTTTGTTTGCCAGAGCTACTCTACATAAAACATCCTTCCACACCATAAAGTATGATTCTAAGCCAGTCTGTAACAAACCAAGTTCTGAAACTGTGCAAATCCACTCATTGGCTCAATAATCAAACACTGAGCACTTACAAGCAAACACCAGCCCATGGCTGCCCTGGTCACATGACTATCACAAGCCACTCAACAGGAGGGAACACCTAAGTGTGAGGGATTTGCAAGGCCAAGAAGCCAGAGAAGGCTCTAGAACAGAAGCATCCGCCTACTGTGGAAAGCCAGCACCACTGAACTTTATTTTAGGAAGCAGATACTATTTTTAAAATTTATAGTAAAAGAGGGTGTGCGCACTGTGTCAGAGCAGGGGACACATGGGAACTCTCTGTACTTTTGGCTCAACTTTACTGCGAGCCTAAAACTGCTCTAAAATGTAAAGTGTATGAGAAAGAAAGAGTGCACACTAATGTTTTGGGGGGAGAAGACAGGGTAATTATTGATGTCTTGTTTTTTCTTTGATCTTTGCTGAATTTTAAATTTTTTCCATAAAGAGTATACAACAATATTTTCATAACCAGAAAAAATAAGTCATTAAAACAGAATAACCGGGGCTGGGATTGTGGGTCAGTGGTAGAGTGCTTGCTTAGCATGTGTGAGACACCGGGTTAAATCCCCAGCACCACATATAAAAACTAAATAAACAAAATAAAGGTATTGTGTCCATCTACAAAACTAAAAATATTTAAAAAAAAAAAAACAGAATAACCATCACCCCCTCCCCCCAAAAAAGGAGGCAATGATATTTGTATTAAAAAAAAATTTGCCCAGCATGGTGGCGCATACCTGTAATCCCAATGGCTCGGGAGGCTGAGGTAGGAGGATTGCAAGTTCAAAGTCAGTCACAGCAAAAGGGAGGCATTAAGCAACTCAGTGAGACCCTGTCTCTAAATAGCATACAAAATAGGGCTGGGGATGTGGCTCTGAGGTTGAGTGCCCCTGAGTTCAATTCCCAGTACTCCCCACCCCCAAAAAAAAATCCAGGGGTGGGGTTAGATCAGTAGTGTAGCATGCTTGCCTCCCACGTACAAGGCCCTGGGTTCAATCCCCAGCATTACCAAAAAAAAAAAAAAAAAAGTCATTGAACTATATACTGAAAACAGGTACACTTGGTCTGTTAGTTACGCATGCGAGGCAAGCACTCTACCAACTGAGCTATATCCCCAGGCCTAAAGTTAATTTTAAGTAGTTGGAGGAAAAGTTTTAGAACTCATGCATTTCACTATTAGTACATAGTATAAAAGGTCTTTCTATGGAAGGAGAAGACATGCACACCAGTTAAATTCAAGTCAATTCTCTAATGTGGGCCCCACCCATTTCACAGCTGGGATCTTGTGGCCGAGTTTTCCTAACAATGACGTTTGTAATTCTATTAAATAAATGATTTTCGAAGCAAATGATAATCTTACTTTTTCGTGGATATAGACTTTCAGCTTGGGGAGATGAAAAAGGGGTGGTGAAGGTCTCCCAACACCATGGATGTACATACTGCCCCCCAACTAGACACTTACAATGATGAGAAGGGTAAAATTTATGTGATATATGTTTTACCATAACAAAGTGATTTTTTTTTTTTGGAGATTCCATCCCTTTCCAATGGGAGAGAAGTCTTCAGCGCTCTGCTTGATTCTCCAGGTGCCTTTTCTTATAAGAAGTTTAAAGTGAGGGTTTCAATCACTTCATCATTCTAACTGTAGCATGAGTCCCCTGTGACAAAAATTTTCTATTTGGTGATTTTTCATGAAGTCCACAACACGGAGAGGTGGATCTGGAAAACAAATCCACATTTCCTAGATGCAAGGCCCATCCATGCACATGGGGGAAACTAGCTCCAAATCACTGCCTCTTTGATTTAATTCATTAAACAAAAATTTGCTGAGCACTTACTTTGTGCCAGGCAGGGGACCAGGACTTAGGTCCAAGACTTAGGTCTAATGCCTACTCTCCTGAATCTCACAATATAATGACCTGCTTTCAATCAAAATACTTCATTTCCTTAGCAATTTCAAATAACATGACAAGACATGGTATGACTTCTGTTTCTCAAAGGAGCTATGTGTTTTCTTTCTTTCGTGTGTGTGGCAGGAAGGTATTAGGGATTGAACTTGGGGATGCTCTAACCGCTGAGCTACATCCCCAGTCCTTTTTATTTTTTGAGAACATGTCTCACTAAGTTGCTGAGGCTGGCCTTGAACTTGTGATCCTCCTGCCTCAGCTTCCTGAGTCACTGGGGATTACAGGTGTGTACACCACTGTGCCCAGCTCTTTGTTATTGTTCTTTGAAAGAAATCAAACTTAAGAACGACAAAAACATTACAAAGAACTCCTCTATATACCTTCATCCAGACTCAATCATTATTGATGTTTTGACACGTTTGCTTTATATGGGCTCTGACCATCTCTCCCCTTCTTTCCTCCATCCACCTCCTCCCCTTCCCTTCCCCTATCTCCCGCCCCTCTCTTCTCCCCTCCCCTTCCCATTCCCTCTCTCCTTATAAAAAGTTTTTTTCTTGAGCCATTTAAGAATGAATTGGAGTCATCTCCTTTAATCCCTAAATATTTCATCAGGTACTTTCCAAGTACATTTTCTTATATAACGACAGTATCATTATCAATTTCCGGCAGTTTAACACTGATTGAGTAGTATTATTAATGTACAGTCCACACTCAACCACTGCCAAGGGTCCAAACAACGGGAGGCAGGGGGTGCACGGTGACTCAAAAGCTCACCCCTCAACCACCAAGTGAACTGGAGACAACAGCAGGAGATACCACCTGCAGAGACACCCCCCACGGGGCCTTTCCTGAAGGATCCCAGAGAGAAGGAGCATCTCATGACCTTGAAGTTCTTTAAGGAAGCTGACACCAATAACTACCTCACATTTAACCTGACTTTTTCATGACTCATTTTGGTCCTATTTATTTTTGTTCTATAGTCACTGAAGATCTTAGTTAAAAATATGTCTTGTAATAAAATTCAGTAGCATCACGTTCCACACCCTCCCCATTAGAAGCTACTCTGAATCGATAACCCTCCTGATTAGTACCTCTTTGAGCATCCTCAGTTTTCGCCCTTATCTGTCCCCTAAGGAGACTTTCCAGATCTTTGTGTGTGGGCAGGAGGACATTGGGGATTTAACTGAGGCCCTCTACCACTGAACTACATCACCAGCCCCCTTCTTTTTTTTATTTTATTTTGAGACAGGGTCTCACTAAGTTGTTAAGGCTGGCCTCAAAATTGCGATCCTCCTGCCTTAATCTCTCAAGTTGCTGGGATTACAGATGAGCCACAGATGTGGCTTGGGTGGGTTCCATGCTGCCCCCAAGAGAGGCTCAAAATATGGAAGATTTTGCATATCTACCCCAAGAGTAGAAGTCTCAGGGTATATAATTAAATCTCCCTCTTCAAAAGGAGGTGGGTGAGACTTGGTGGTCCCACAGTTCCTACGGTGTGCTTGGCAGATCTTTCCAATGACAGTCTACCCAGCACTCTTAAGGGGTGAGCAAAGGTGTTAGAACCCCTTTGGTCACCAACCACCCATCGTTAGAACCAATTCATAGTTCTTCATATCAATCTTTACTTGATGAGGCCAACAATATGTTTATATGAAATCTGAATTGGAGTTTGGTAAGGTAACCAGCACAGCATTTCCAGGTGAGCCTGGAGCAGATTTTTCAGGTATTTGCCTAAAATAGCAGCAGATGCCTGGTAAAATACCTTAAAAAATCAAAAAAATAAAAAAACTAACAGCACCTGTCCTGAGCTATTTACATGCTTACCAAAAAAAAAAAAAAAAAAAAAAATGAATGAGGACCAAGTCCCCATGACCCATCATTTTTTGGGGATGGATACGGGAGATTGAACTCAGGGGCACTCAGCCACTGAGCCACATTCCCAGCCCTATTTTGTATTTTATTTAGAGACAGGGTCTCACTGAGTTGCTTAACGCCTTGCCATTGCTGAGGCTGGCTTTGAACTCTCGATCCTCCTGCCTCAGCCTCCAGAGCCGCTGGTATTACAGGTGTACATCACTCGACCACTGGGAATACAGGTGTGCATCATGCGACCGGCCCAAGACCTATCATTTGATTGACAGCCTGCAGTGATATTAAGGAAAATTAAAAATAAGTCAGGGGAAAATCTGAATTCCGCTGACTTGATATGAGCTGGAGTTGTACTTTCTTCCCAGAGCCCAGCTCCAAAATTCTAAAATACAATTTGAAAAAATGAGGATATGGAACTGAATGACACCTTCAACCACCTGGACCTAAGTGACATTTACAGAACAGTTCGTGCAATGGCAACCAAATGCATATTCTTCCCAAGTATACACGGAATGTTCACCAAGACAGAACACAGCAAAGTTCATAAAGCAATACTCAACAAATCAAAAGGAACTAAAATGGTACAAAAATATATTCTCTAGCCATAGTAAGAAAATTGGCAAACACTTGGACTTTAATACACTTCTAAATAATTCATGGGTCACAGAGAAATTCTCAAAGGAAATATGAAAATTTTTTTGACCTAAACTAAAATGAAAACACAATCTATCAAAATTGGTAAGGGCAACCAAAGTAGCGCTGAGAGTGAAATTCATAACACTAAACGTTTTTATTAGAAAAGAAATATTTTCCTAATCTAAATATCTACCACTAGGCCCCATCTCCAAAATGTGGCACCATGTTCCAATAGCACTATAGGCTGGCAAGCAAGACTTTACTACATAGCCTTTGGGGACATTTCAGATCCAAAATATAACAGGTTATTAAACAGGAAAGGGCCATCTGGCCAGGTGTGATGGTACACATCTGTAATCCTAGCAGCTTGGGAGGCTGAGGCAGGAAGATCACAAGTTCAAAGCAGCCTCAGCAACTTAGCAAAGCCCTAAGCAACTTCATGAGACACAGTCTCTAAATAAAATTTAAAAAGGGGGGGGGGGGCTGGCAATGGGACTCAGTGGTTGAGCACCCCTGGGTTTAATCCCCAGTGCCAAAAAAAAAAAAAAAAAAAAATCTGGTCCTTTCTGAGCAGCCATTCATAGGAAAGAAGCCCTGTGCACTGACCTCTACCTGCCTGGTGAATACAAAAGCTCACAATGAGCCTGTAATCCCAACGGCTCAGGAGGCTGAGATAGAAGAATCTCAAGTTCAAAGTCAGCCTCAGCAATGGCAAGGTGCTAAGCAACTCAGTGAGACCCTGTCACTAAATAAAATAGAAAATAGGGCTGGGGATGTGGCTCAGTGGTCAAGTGCCCCTGAGTTCAATCCCTGGTACTGCCTCAAAAGAAAAAAGAAAAGAAACAAAAGCTTACAATGCCAAGATCCATCAAGTACACACAAATGGGATATCAGAGCCCAAAGAGACAAACAGGACTCTGGTGTTTTAATTTTTTTGTTTGGTTTGGTTTGGTTTGGTTTTGGTACTGGAGATTGAACCCAGGGGTGCTTAACCACTGAGCCACATCCCCAGCCCTTTTTTATATTTGATTTAGAGACAGGGTCTCACTGAGTTACTTAGCCCTCACTACGTGCTGAGGCTGGCTTTGAACTCATGATTCTCCTGCCTCAGCCTCAAGAAAAGAGCACATGGGAGTGTAGTCCCAGCTACTCAGGAGGCTGAGGCAGGAGGATCACTTGAGCCCCAGAGTTCAAGGACAGCCTGGGCAACATAGTGATACTGCATCTCAAAACAAAAAGAAAAGAAAAAAAGAGCAAGATCCCCGCTAAAAGGTGACATCGCTGATGGCAAAGACGCATGCAACACCACGAGCCTGGGAGGCCAGGGGACAACTGAACTACAGTTCCCTGGGAATACCTGCCAGCTTGATGGGCAAGCCAGCACTTGCTGTGGCCTCAAGCCCCACAGTCTTCATCCTGCAGCCCGACAGGGATAAGGCCACCCAGGTGCATGGGAGCTGCTCTTAGAAAGGGGATGTGGCTCAAGCGGTAGCGCATTCGCCTGGCATGCATGCGGTCCGGGTTTGATCCTCAGCACCACATACAAACAAAGATGTTGTGTCTGCCGAAAACTAAAAAATAAATATTAAAATTCTCTCTCTCTCTCTCTCTCTAAAAAAAAAAAAAAAAGAAAGAAACTGGCCCATCAAGCCAGGCACCCTGGCACACGCCTGTAATCCCAGCAGCTCCGGAGGCTGAGACAGGAGGATCATGAGTTCAAAGCCAGCCTCAGTAAAAGCGAGGCACCAAGCAACTCAGTGAGACCCTGTCTCTAAATAAAATACAAAATAGGGCTGGGGATGTGGCTCAGTGGTCGAGCGCCCTTGAGTTCAATCTTCAGTCCCTCCCCCCACAAAAAAGGTGAAGAAACTGGCCCACCACCCCTGGAAAATTCCAAAGTCACGTTCCACTGGCCCTCTGTGTCCAGAAACGTTTTACAAGCAATGTTAAAACCAACACCACATTCTAGATAATTACAGCCACAGAATGAAGTTATGGGTTTAAAATCGAGTATAAAAGATAGTTCAGTCAGATTTTCCCATGTTGCAGCAAGGCAAAAACAAGCAATATGCTTCCCCCTTCATCCCATTTACAGACGAAAACCCAGTGGAGGGTTATGTAAGAGAAAACAACTAAACAGAGAAGGGATAAATGCACAAATCTCCCAAGCCTCGGGTTTAATGGTCCCTTCATAAGCTGCAAATATGCTGGCTTTACCTAGTTTAATGGACAATTGCTCGTAGGCACTAACAAATTCAGTCAATTCCACTGTAGTTAACGTCTGGAATTGTCTAAGAATCATTTCTACCACACCTGGGCATCTTCCAAACCTGTCTGAAGGGGCCTACAGAACAGGGGCCTCGGTGGCCACTTTAGAAGACTAGAGTTGAGGCCAATCAGATCAATTTATTACAGATAGGCTACATTCAGGCAGGAAGATACTGCAAGCTCCACAGGCTTTTTGTTGTTAAGTTTTTAATATAATTTCCAGTTCACAGAGAAGTGACAATAATATACAGAACTATTTACTACTAAAAAAAACTCATAACATTTGGCCACAGTTGCTTTATCATGTTCTCTGTATGTATTTATTTTTCCTGGAACCACTTAAGAGTAAGTTGTCGACATATGGTGCCTTTAAACCTCTGAATAGTTCAGGGTACAAATATTGCAATCAAGTAATGAACATGAATGCTGTCCTGTTATCTAATCTACAGAACTTATACGCACGTTGCCCATCTTCAAAATAATGTCATTTACAGGGAAAGAAAACTTCAGATAACGAGTTATATTTAGTTGCTCCACAAAGGAATTGTAAAGTTTTAAACTAATGAAACAAAGCAAAAATAAAGACGGAAATAAACAAAGCCCCAAAAGCACTAAAAATAACAATAACACTACGATGCAAGAAAGGAAAAGAAAGCAAGCCTTTAGATAAACAGAAATTCAGACAATTCCACGACACGAAGAACTGCAATTTAGTTTTCATCCAAGTTAGGTCATGCTCTGTTTTTTAAAAAAAAAAACTTCATCCAGACTTAAACTTGATTTCACAAACATGAGTTGAGTCCTTTTTTTTTTTTTTTTTTTGGTGTTGGGGATTGACCCCAGGGCCTTGTGCATGTGAAGCAAGCGCTCTACCAACTGAGCTAGAGGTATATCCCCAGCCTCGAGTCCTCTGTCTTTGTTACAAAGGTTTTTTGGTGTTTTTTTTTTTTTTCCTGAACATATCTTTATGTCCAATCCATAAAAATGGCCTATCCTGTTATTTAAAATAAGAATGAATTGTGCAGTTTGGGTTTCCTAATACTATTTTCTGCATTTTGGCTGACTCCAAAGGAATCGTGAAAACTGACATTGGACAGAACAATTTCAGTTACAGGAAACTCCCGAATTAACCAAGCGACCATAATAGTGTTACGATGCACTTTAGGCCAAGGTATCAGCTGCAGACTTCTCGTAAAAAGGAATAAGGCACACATTAGCCAAGCTAATAAAAATTACCACAAAAGTGATTTGCTAGAGTAAAGAGTGGCATCAACATGAAATGTATATAATAAACATCCAGCAGGGCGCTCTCAACAGCCATTACTAGCACCAACTAGGCTTTTTTTTTTTTTAATATTTATTTTTTAGTTGTAGTTGGACATAATACCTTTATTTATTTATTTATTTTTATTTTTTTTTTACTTATTTATATGTGGTGCTGAGGGTCAAATCCAGGGCCTTGCACATGCTAGGCAAGCTCTCTACCCCTGAGCCACAACCCCAGTCCCCCCAACTAGACTTTTGCCCTCTTCAACTTCTTCTGGACCAATATACTAAATGAATCCACTGCAATGAGTGTGAAAGAAAAGTCCTGAGTGGCATGGTGAGCAGAGCGGGGTCAGGAGGCCCATTTTTAAGGTATTAATAATAGGGCAGAACTCAGATTCACAAGAATCCCAAAGCCAAGTGCATTCGCAAACACATCTCCCGGTCTCAGCAAAGTCCACAACGCTCCATGATCTGGGAAAGGGGCTCTGCATAAAGCCAACATTCATCCATCAGTGCCTACAAATTGTCACAGGGCCTAAGAGCCTCCTCATCCAGCCCCCAGGAGCCCAAGTGCAAAGAAAGCCAAGGCAGGCAAGAGAAGGTACAGAGCGGCAGCCCAGAGAAGGCAAGAGCCAGCAAGGGGGTCCAAGGAGAAAGCCCTGAACACACAGACCGGAGAAAACTCACCAACCATCACCTGCCCACAGTAAAGCCATTCTGCTCATTAAATCACCTACTTCTTTTGGAAGGCCCTGGCTAGAGAAACAGAAAGAGGGAGAGAGGAAAACAGAATATTAATCATCTTGCTGTGGAATGAGCTGGTACTGGTCTATCCTGAGACTAATCTCATCTCATTTGTAAAATGAGGGGGTAGGTGTCCAAGTTCTTACAGAGTAGTGAAAAGAAAAAACATTACAGTCAGACAAATCCTGGCTCCACAACTTTTTTTTTATTTATTTCTTACAACTTATTAACTATGCACTCTATGTCACTCAAGACCTCCATTTTTAAAAAATATTTATTCTTAAGTTTTAGGTGGACACAATATCTTTATTTTACATTTATGTGGTGCTGAGGATTGAACCCAGTGCCTCGTGCATGCTAGGCGAGCACTCTACCACTGAGCCACAACCCCAGCCCCTCAAGACCTGTTTCTTTATTGTAAAACAGAATTCCTGTATCCAGTGAGATTAGATCTGTGAATAGATGCTTATAAAAGAAACTTATTCCCCACTCCCCATGGAAAATTCCAGTTGTTAGGCCCACGATCTGTGCAATGGCTCTGATCCACAAAGTCTCAGAGACCAGGTTTCTTCTGCCTTGATGGCCTTCATTCCAGTCACCTCGAGGTTCAAGGTGGCTGCTCAAATTCCTGCCGTCATGTCTATATTCTAGTTTCTGTCATCATGTCTGTATTCTAAGAGGATAGGTAAAAAATTGGAAGCGACAGAAGAAAGTTCCAGGAAAATACCATAAAACAACTCCGCTTACATCCAAAATATAATCTCATGGCCATCTCTACCTGTAAGGAGGAGACAGGGTGTGAATATAGTTTTATTTTAGACAGTCACATATCAGCTAAGAACTGGGGTTCTGTGACTGTATAAGAAAAGGAAACTGAATAGTTCTATGACATCCCCACTCTCGTTTTAAGGATTAAGTTGAAAAATAATACAAAGTGCCTAATGCTTCCTAGGTTCACAAATAGTGGGAGGGCCAACATTCCCTATGGTAATGTGGACATGTTATGACCAGTGTTCCCAGGAGCCTTTTCCAACCTGGTCCACCCATCATTGTCTCTTCTCTGGCCACCCCACACACAACCTACAACCCGGCCACACCAAACCCATCTCCTCCTTTCATGCCTCCAAACCATTGCACTACTCACAAAACCTTCTGCTAGGAAGCCCTCCTCAAGCCGTCTGCAGGAATCAGCGCCTCTCGTCAACATTCCAGAATGTTCTAGAAGGTTCTTCACCTCACGGCTGCTCTCCCGGTGCCAGTGTTCAGTTCATCCGAACAACACTAGGACACAGACACTATGTTGCTCCCATTTTACATGTTCGGAAACTGACATACGGGGAGGTTAAATAGCTCATTTGAACTCACACAGGTGGTACAGAGCAGAGCCGAGACTCAAACACAGGGAATTTATTGGACCTGAGTCTAATCTCTTAGCCAGCACAACAGGCCGCCTTAATTACCTGCATTAGGGGTACTAGGATTATTCTTTTTTTTTTTCTGGTGGTGGTGCATTATTATAATAGACAATAGCAGGATTCATTTTCACATATTCATACATGCACATAACATAATTTGGTTAATTTCATTCCCAGTACTTCTCCTTTCCTTTCCCTCTAACTCGTCCCTTCTATTTTCATGAGATCCTCCCACCCCTCCCCATTGTTTTTCTTTTTTTTCCTCTAGCTTTCATCAGTGAGCAAAAACATACAACTCTTGACCTTCTGAGTTTGGCTTACTTTGCTTAACATAATGCTCTCAAGATCCACCCATTTTCTTGCAAATGACACAATTTCATTCTTCTTTATGGCTGAATAAAATTCCATTGTGTACACACATCACATTTTCTTTATTCATTCATCCGCGGATGGACACCTAGGCTGGTTCCACAGTTTGGCTGTTGTGAATTGTGCTGCTATAAACACGGTATGCATAGATCCCTGTGGTATTGATGACTTGAATTCTTCAGGATAAATGCCCAGGTGTGATAAAGCTGGGTCAGTCAGTATGTAGAAGGCCGGCTCCATGCCTAGTCTTTTAATGATCTAAGTGTCCTTTTAGTTCAGGGATGGTCAAATTCTAACCCACACGCTGTACACAGCCCACTGCCTGTTTTTACAAATAAAGTTTTATTGGAACACCTCTGCTCCCACTTGTTTTCAAGGGGAGGATTGCATAGCACCACAGAAACCATATTGCCCATCAAGTGTCAACGCTTTCCTATCCTACAAAAGTCTGCCCTCCCCTGTTATGGACTGGGCTCAGTGAGCGCCTCAAGGCAGGATATCCTCTAGGCCTTTGTCCTCTGTTGTTCCCAGATTCTCACATGGCATTTGGCTCACACACAAAAGGCACACAGGACATACATGGGGTATTAGCACTGCATCAGGCCTCTTTACATGCAAAGAGGAGTGTGTGCGACAGAGGATGCTGCAGCTCTCTCAGGACCTTGCACTTCCTCCATTGTGTTCAGAGTGGACTTCACAGCCCGAAGGCCCAGGGAACTGTTGGGGTGCATTTCATTACATTATTAGCAGCCCACCAACACCCCAAAGGACTGACCACCATAGAGAAAAGTTGGGGGTCATCGGTATTGTTCACCTCATCTACTAACTCCCCTGAACACAGGCCCAGGCAGAGCCTCCAATTCCACCATGCTCAGAGCCCAGGGTACCTTGTAGCCTCATGTGGGCCAAGTGACAGTCTCACAGATAGATACATAAAATCCCAGAAAAGAGTCACTAAAAACTGGTACCTCAAAAAAAAAAAAAACTGATGCTGATTGCCTTTCACTTTTTTTATATTTCCATTGATACATTTATAGAAAGGGACAAAACCACACAAAAACATAAATAGTCCCCCTTAAAACTACAACACAAGAAGAAAAAGTTATTCATGGCTCAAAGGCTTTCTCTGACCTTCAACGAACAGAACTGCCACACAAAGTCCTGTAGAACGTTCCCTAATTTTATCGTTGTTACTGATATCATGGCAAGGGACACGAATAAAGCACTTTCCTTCTGGGCTGTAACCACATTCAATCCAGTATGGGTTATCAAAAATCAAATTTTGGACTGTTTTCTTTTTAATTCAGACTTGGCCTGGCCCCAAATCACATCAGCGGGAGCCAGAAGAAATGCAAAAAGCCTCCCGCGTTTCCGACACAATCATTTCAACCTTCTTTCAGGACACAAAGGCCCAAATTGCTTCTTTCTTCCCAGAGTCCTCAGACGACCGTCCCCAAGCTGACTGTGAGGAATCTCAGGCTAGGCAGCAGAGATGGCCTTCTACTGTGCAAACCAAAGCACTTCGGTCACCTGGGTCCTCACTCATGGGAGGAACAGCTAAGACACACCTGCAGATTTGCTAAATCTAAACCGACCTGCCCATTCATACATACTCGAGTCCCACAAAGACATATACTCACTGGCTTGTCTAACACAAGACTCTCGATCCACAAATGTCTACTGAGAACCAATGCTACAGTTTGGATCTGGAATGTTCCCCAAAGTACCATGTGTTCAGAGGTGGGTAGTTGTGGTATGGATGTGAGGTGCCCCCCAAAAGCTCACATGTGAGACAACGCAAGAAGGTTCAGAGGAGAAATGATTGGGTTATGAGAGTCTTAACCCAATGAGTGGATTAATTCCCTGATGGGGATTAACCGAGTGGGTGTGGCTGGAGGAGGTGAGAATTGGGGGCATGGCTTCGGGGTGTATATTTGTATCTGGCAATTGGAAACCTGTCTCTCTGCTTTCTGATCACCATGTGAGCTGCTTCCCTCTGCCACACTCTTCCTCCATGCGGTTCTGTCTCACCTCGAACCCCAAGGAATGGAGCTGGCCTTCTACAGACGATGACTTCTGAAAATGTGAGCCCTCAAATAACTTTTTCTTCTCTGCAGTTGTTCTGGGAGTCGCAGCAGCAAAAAAGCTGACTAAAACAGTGGGACTTTGGGAAGTGATTGGATCCTGAGGGCTCTGACCTCCTCAGTGGATTCGTCCATTGAGAGGAGGATGGACTACTGGAGGGGGGGGGACCTTGTGGGAGGAAGTAGGTCACTGGAGGCTGTGACCCGGAAGGGTTTATCTTCTCTCTGACCCCTTCCTCTCTCTGCTTTCCAGCTTCCATATGAAGAGCAGTTTCCCTCCACGATGCCCTTCCGCCATGCTGTTCTGCCTCATTTCAGGCCCAAAGCAATGGAGTCCACTGACCATGGACTGAAACTTCTGAAACAGTGAGGCAGAATAACTCTTCCCCTCTTCTAAGTTGTTCTTGTCAGGTATTTTGGTCATAGCAATGAAAAGCTGACTAATAACCTACTACATGCCAAGCACCAGGCTAGGCTGGAGCCTGAGGGAGCCTCGCAAGGCTACAAAGTTGTTATCTTTTATGGATGAGGAGACCAAGACCTAGGGAGTTAACAACTTGCTCAGGGTCACTTAGCAAAAAGAGGCAAAGCTGGAACGTGAAGGAGGTCCACCCAACTGCACCAGCCTGAGCGCCTGCCCATGGCCCCTCTGAGAAACACTGCAACTGGCCTGAGGAACAGGCAGTCGCCTGCTTTCCAAAATTGGCCAGAGTGGGGCACAATCCATCCACCTGTACCCTGCCACTGGGTTCAGCCACTCTGGAAAAGAGCCAGCCCCTTTTTACATAGAATGCACCTATCCTATGACCCAGCAATTCCAATCCAGATATTTACCCAAGAGAAATAAAAGCATATGTCCACACAAAGACCTGCACACAGAGAGCAGTTTTATTTATAATAGCCCCAAACTGGAAACAACCCAAATGTCCATCCACAGGTGAATGGATAAAAATATTATGTATATCCACAGGATACACTATCACTCAATAACAAAAAAAAAATTATATACTACTGATGGGCAGAGCAACACGATGCATCTCAGAAGGTTATGCTGAGCTAAATAAACCACACTCCAAAACAGATATTCTGTGCGGTTCCATTTACATGAAATGCAAGAACAGACAAAACCAATTCACAGTAACAGAAATCAGAAGGGATTGCAGAGGGAAGACCGCTGGATGGAGTGAAACCCAAATAAAGTTCCAGGCAGGGAGGAAAGTAGAAATATTCTGTGCCTTTTGGGGCAGTGGTTACCTGACATAAACCACTGTCCAAACACTAAAGATCTGAGCACTTACTAAACCACTGTCCAAACACTTAAGACCTGAGCACTTATTTCATGTTGATCGTTACCTGTAAGGAAAGTCGTCAGGTTAATTAGTGAGTCATTCTGATGATAAAATGGAAAACGTGAATTATTTCACGTACATGTCTAAGTGTGGTTGCTCAACAGTATTTAAAGAAACCCCAAAGAAACTCTGATTTGCCCATTAAAAGGAAATTAGGCTTATTGGCTGGCATTAGAAACAATTTGCCTGACAATATTACGTACCTTGCATTTGCCCAAGGGGTCTGTCTAGTAGACAGAGATGAATGAGTCCACCAACCCTTCTTAGCAAGCCCACTAACAGTCATGACAGTTCTGTGGGCCCTCCCAAGGAAGAGATGCTTGTCACCATGGCAACCACTGAAGGGTGGGAAACGGGGACGAGGAAAGAAGGCAGAGATCTTAAGAACCAGCTTACAGCTACCATGTGGGAATCTGAATAATGCCCTCCACCCCCAAGATGCCCAGATCCTAATCCCTGGAACCTATAAACATTGCCTTATACGGCAAAGACTCTGGCATGTGGCAGATGTGATTAAGGATCTTGAGATGGGAAGATCATCCTGGATTATCTGGGTGGGCCCTAAATGCAATCACAGGAGCTCTCCTAAGAGGGAGGCGGAAGGAGGCCTGGCACACACAGAAGGCACCTAAGGGATGTGCCGAGGCAAAGACAGAGGTGATGCCATTACAAGCCAAGGACCGGCGGCAGCCACCAGGAACTGGAGAAAGCTTTTCCCTTAAAGTCTCCAGGAGAAGTGCCAATATTTTGTTCTGCCAACACCTTGACCATGGCCCAGTAAAACTGTTTGACACTTCTGGCCTGCAGAACCGAGAGAATAAATGTGTGTTGCTTTAAGCCACCAAGTTTGTGGTCATTTGTCGTAGCAGCCATACAGAACTGATAGGGACTAGAAGCCCTAACTACTCGGATAGCTTTGGCCAGTGGTCCATGTTTACCCTCTGTCAACTCAAACCTCTAATAAATATTCAAAATAACAAAATCCATTTTATTTCTTGAAAGAAAATATCAGAAAAATATCTTCATTCACAGGGATAGTAAGCAAAGATTTCCTAAACGGGAGTTTAGGAAATTAAAACTGAAAAATGTGGCTATATGAAAATTCACGATTTGTGTTTATCAAGAGACCTAGGAAGAAGCTGGGCTCACTGAAGCACGCTGGTAATCTCAGTGACTCGGGAGGCTGAGATAAGAGAATGGCAAGTTTGAGGCCAGCTTCAGCAACTTAGCAAGACTCTGTCTCAAAATAAAAAAAATTTTAAAAAGGACCAGGAAGGTAGCTCCATGGTGGAGCACCCTAAGTTTCATACCCAGCAAAAACCACCTCCCCAAAAAAAGAAGAAGATGATGACGATGAAGAAGAGAAGCAAACACACCAGTAAGAGATGAAATTGCAAACCACTGAGAGAGGAAACTACCTGCTTTGTGTGTATATGAGGTGCCCATGCCCACATGTGCACATACCAAAAAGAATTGGTTCCAGAATATATAAAGAATGCCTAAAAAAACACCAGATGTGGTGGTGCACACCTGTAATCCCAGCAACTCAGGAGGCTGAGGCAGAAGGATCACAGGTTCAAGGCCAGCCTCAGCAACTTGGTGAGACCCTCAGCAACCTAGCAAGAACGTATCTCAAAATAAAAAAATTAGAATCCTGGAACCTATAAACATTGCCTTATATGGGATGTGGCTAGGGATGTGGCTCAGTGGTAGAGTACCCCTGGGTTCAATCCCTAATACCAGATAAATAAAAGAATACTTAAGATTCACTAAGAAAAAAGCAGACAACCAGTTGACAGGTAGGCAAAGGGCTCAAAGAGCACCTCACGAGACATGACGTCCCAATGGCCAATCGACACGTGGAAAGTTGCTCAACGTCATCAGTCATCAAGGAAAAGGCAGGTTTTATATCTCAAGGAGATACCACCACTCTCCCATCAAATGGCTAAAATGAAAACAAAGAAATCTGTCAAGGGTGGATAAGAATGGAGAGCTCCCAGAACTCTCTCACACTCCTGGTGGGGGTATAAACGAATCGGACCACTGTGGAAAGCTCTCAGGCAGTATCCACGAAGCTGCACAGTGGAAACACTGGATCCCAGTATTTCCACTCCTAGGTTGCACACCCACAGAAATGCACACTTCTTGTCTCCAAAATACATGCATGAGAATATCCACGGCAGCACTATGCAGAAGGACCCCAAACTGAGAAGTACTCATATCCTCAAAGACCAGACCTCACAATTATACCCAGAAACACAGACGAGCCTCACAAACATGTTTAAAGAAAGAATCCAGACATGAACGATCACACGGGTCACATACTGTATGCTACAAAACTAATTCAAAGGGAGGCCAAACCAGTCCATGCTGTTTCAGCGGAGAGGGTGGATAGTCTGGGACAGTGGCCGTTAAGGGACAGCACGGGTGGCAGGTGTTGGCTGCCATTCCTAGATCTGGGTGTGCTCCTTTGTGAAAAATTCATTAGCCTGTGTTTGCTCCTGATTTGTGTCCTTTTCTAAATGTATGTTAGACTTCAAATGTATGCCACCACTTACAAAGAGACGATGTTAAAAAAAAAAAAGCATGACTTTGTTTTTTCTCAACAACTTTCTCAAACTGCAAAATAGATGCAAGTTTACCATACAACAAAAAAAAGAGAATAAAGTAAAAAAAAATCACTCATCATCCCACCATCCCAAGAAAACTAGAGTAATCATTTTGGGATAAATTTCCTCTAATACACATTTTTTACACCATTTAAAAGTCAGAGAGGACAAATCCTGCAGGGAGTAGCTAATACAAAGCAGGTGCTCAATAAATATTTTAAACCATAAGTGAATAAATCTTATTATATGCTGTTTTGTAACCTAGGCAACATCCCTTTATTATTACTGTCCATGAAGCAATCCAGTGTCCCTAAAGGATTTTGGTACGCAGCCTCAGAACAGTCTGGTAGCCCAGGCAGCAAGATGCAAATACTTCCTAAGCACACACGGGCAAGAAAGTAAAACCCAGGGCAGTGATCTTCAACTTTGATATGGCCAATTACCTCAAAAAACACTCATTTTAATTCAGTGTGGTTCAAAAAGTTAATATATGCCCCAGTGACTTTCTTTTTCTCATGTGTGTGTGTGTGTGTGTGTGTGTGTGTGTGTGTATTCGTGCGCACACTGGGGATCAAATGCAGAGGCTCTGTGCATTGCATGCTAAGCAAGTGCTTTACCACTGAGCCACACCCACATCCCAGCTGCTCCCCAGTGGCTTTTTTTTTAAATGGGACAAGTAGCCCCAAAATGCAGGTGGCTAACTTGCATTTTCAAAGCATGTTGTTAACCAGGGTGAGCCAAAAACAAGCCCTGGATATTTGGTCACTAACAGCCCACCTGGGTGGGTGGGCCCTTCGCCAGCATAGACACGTAACAAGGAAAGTCAGAATCTGTGACCCAGAAGAAACAGGCTAATGGACAGAGTGCAGGACAAATGATATACTTATTAACGCAAGGACAAGCTGGCAAAAACAGGTACAAAGTCAAAAATTACAATATTAATATTACAATATTAATGATAATGTACTATATATTATTTTACTATTACTATTAATATATTATTAATTATAGTATGCATAATTATAATAGCAATAATGTTAATAATAACTAGCATTGGCCAAAATAGAACTAAATGTTGGCTTAATTACTTCTCTTATTAAGTTGATATTACTACCATGGTTTGGATGTAGTTTGTTCCCTCCAAAATTCATTTTTGGAGTAACATTGCTGAGAGATAATGGGACTTTAAAGAGGTGTTTGGGGCATGAGGGATCCACTCTCATGAAGGGACTATTGCCATTCTCCAGAGACTAGATTAATTCTGGAAGAAGCAAGTTCTTGCCCTTTTGTGATTGAATTAGTTGCCATAAGAGAAGGCTATTATAAAGCCAGGCTGCCCTTCATTTTCTGTTTCTTCTGTAGGTGCCTGACTGCCCTTCCTTCTTCCCACCATATTATGACTCAGCACAAGACCCTCACCAAATGCAGCCACCATATCTTGAACTTCCAGTCTCTAGAGCTCTGAGCCAAATAAACTTCTTTCCTTTATAAAAACAAAAGTGTTTTGTTATAGCAGCAGAAAACAGACTAAGACACTGAATCAACATGGGAGATAGCAGTGACCAAGAGAGAAAAAAATTCCCTGTCCTCCGGGAGGTTACAATCTAGTAAGGAAAAAAAAAATTAAGTAAAATATGGAGCTTGTCACGTAGAAAGGAAGATACAGATATCAGGCTGGGGAAGGGAAGCTGTAATTTGGTTCCAAGTTTTAAAATGATTACTTCAAGGGCTGGGATGTGGCTCAAGAGGTAGCACGCTTGCCTGGCATGAGTGCGGCCCGGGTTCGATCCTCAGGACCACATACAAAGATGTTGTGTCTGCCGATAACTAAAAAATAAATATTAAAATTCTTTCTCTCTCTCTCTCCCTCTCTCACTCTCTCTTTAAAAAATAAAAAATAAAATGATTACTTCAAAACAAAGTTATCATTTCCTCCCCCAAAGAACTCTGTGATAATTATGTTAATATGGTCCCTGGGCAACCACAGCACTCAGGAAAAAAAAAAAAAAAAAACACGAATTTTATGGAAAGGGTCCATTTAAGAAGAGAAAAATTAAAGATCCAATAATTGCTACCATTTCTGGTTTCTTGCTATGTACTATTTTCAGTCCCTTAAACACCAGTAGTCTCATTTTCTCCCCACACCTGAGCTATTGAGAACAGCAGCATGGTTTTCTCCAGAAGAGAGCATGAAGGACCTGACCCAAGGTCACACATGCACTAAGGGTGGACGTTGAGATTCGAAACCAAAATCTACAGGACCCTTCCTCCCCAGTAAATGTCCCCTGGTGGCCTGATGATTTTTCCTTTTGCCAACACCTCTTTCTTACCCTAGTCAAGATTTGCCTTTCAGTATTTTACAGAGTTCTTGCATCCCCCAAAAAAGACCACCAAATCACCCAAAAAAGAACTGGAGGCTAGCTCCATATTTATAGTGTCCTCTTCTCTAAATAACAAAAAGTGAATGGCAGAGAAGAAGGTGAAATATTTACATAACAATGTCTAGATTCAGTTAGAGATTATTTCCTCAAAACACCAGACATTATGAGCAACCCCACTGCTCATAATGTAGTTCCATTTGGTTTGTGAATAAAATTAACCTTAAGGCAAATGAGAGTTCAATTTCCTACTGGGTGTAGGCATCTCAAGGCACATAATCCAAAGAGAACTCTTGGTTGTCCCTCATCCTATCCACAAAACACATTTTTCTCTTGTGATCTTTGCCTCTGCAAAGGACACCTCAACCTCTCAGTCTAAAGCCAGCAATTCAAGGGTTATACTTTTTTTTTTTTTTTTTGGCTGGGGGGAGTACCAGGGATTGAACTTAGGGACACTTGACCACTGAGCCACATCCCCAGACCTATTTTGTATTTTATTTAGAGATAGGGTCTCATTGAGTTGCTTAGTACCTTGCTTTTGCTGAGGCTGGCTTTGAACTCATGATCCTCCTGCCTCAGCCTCCTGAGCTGCTGGGATTACAGGCATGTGCCACCGAGCTCAGTTCAAGGGTCATCTTTGACCACTCTCTTTCCAAACCTTCACATCCAATCCAATAGCAATTTCTATGCTCTCCATTTCAGATATATTCCTTCTCTTCATTTCTCTTTCCTCCCCAAAACCAAGTCTCAGCATCTCTAGACCACTGGTCTCCCTGCCTCATCACAGGGTCCCTTGAAAATCTCATCACAGAAGCCAGAGTTTGAACCAATTACCATGTCACCTCCCTGTCTAAAATTCTTCCGGCAACAACAACACAGTCTGAGATTCCTAGCCTGGCCCACACCAGGTGCTGTGTAACCTGGCACAGCCTGTCCCCCCAGGTTCTGGAGGTCTGTTCTCCTTGATTCCCTCCACATGAAAACCATGTGAGTGATAAAATAGCATTCAACAAGAGCCAGGCACAGTGGCGAACACCTGTAATCCCAAAAGGCTCAGGAGGCAGGAGGACTGCAGGTTCAAGGCCAGCCTCAGCAACTTAGTGAAGCCTAAGCAACTTAGTGAAGCCTAAGCAACTTAGCGAAGCCTAAGCAACTTAGCAAGACCCTGTGTCAAAACAAAAAATAAAATAAGGGGCTGGGGATGTGGTTCAGTGTCCAGTGCCCCTGGGTTCAATCCCAAGTACAGAGAGAGAGAGAGAGAGAGAGAGAGAGAGAGAGAGCACATTCCACATGAAAATGTGAATAGCAGGAGACCCAGATCCACACATAAAATGGTTCCCACAAATATCGGCCTTTATCTCCTCATCCCCTTTTTTAACCTTCCTGACACACTTCCTAAATGTTCTTGTTCCTTTGTTTAGATGCATTTACTCCTTAAGGCCATCCTGCAAACCTAAAATGTTTTCTTTAAATATGTATAAGAATGAGTTAGACAAAACCCTCCCACCATGTTTCCCTCCTGCCGTGGTCAGTCTCGCCCCGTGCGTGTGAGCCAGGCATTCTGTGCACACTCTCCTGAGTATATTCCAAAATATGAGTTTTCTCACCCATGAATTCTCTTTGTGTCATTTATCTTGTGTTTGGCCCTAACTGCCTTCCTAAGGCCATGTTGATGAGGCTGGGGGTACTACAAATAAATTAAGGCCTAATATACCACTGAATGTTAAGATGTAAGCTTTACAAAAGCAACTTAAGGGCAGGAAAGAGGACACCAGCGTAAAAACTCCATGGGTGACATTCAAGGACTGGGGCACACCTTTGGCCTGTGTTTTCTACACTGGTGTGTTAACTCCAACATGACTTTCTTATGTTCCATCCTTGTGTTTTATTTTATTTTATTTTGTTTTTTTGTCTTAACTTTTTCCTTGGCTGCCAAGTTCTACAGTCATTTACTTTCTTTTCATTGACATAATCAAGATGATGAAGGCTCTTTATGCTCCTATCCATAAGCTGTGACTGGTACTGTCATTTCACAATCAATGTGTTTTTGTTCATGTTTTAAAATTTAAAAAAAAAAAAAAACATGTCATGCGTGACTGATATTAAGTCCCAGAAGCTGGTAAGGAGCATTATCAATGGCACAGAAACTTAGAGAACTCACCAAGAATTCTGTGGCTGGTGGCTTGTCATTAACTTGCAAGTAATTTGAAAAGAACTGCCAAAGGAAGAATCTGTGAGTTCCAAAAGAAAGGTGGCATGAATTAGCCCAACTGTTTGCACAAAGACATTTTCCTGGATGAGAGGAGTGATAGACTCACTCTACTGGTCAATTCAAAGTTTCCTCCGTAAGAATACACCCACAGGTTTTGTTCTCTGGAGTAACTCCAGCTCAAAAAACATAACCTGGCACACAGTAGATGCTCAACAAAATGGCCTCTGAACAAATGAATATATTGTCAAGGTTTCTGTCTTTATCCTGCTCTCTCTTTCTTCTCAAGGAGGCAGATTTCCCTTTTCCCCTGGAGAAAGAAGTGTATGATCACTGGGTAATCATAAATCTTCTCCAGACCTCTAAGGGACCCTCAGCCATAGTTCAGAGAACACAATGTGGGAAGATATAGACCCTGGCACAGAGACATTAACCATTACACACAATGCCTTTGCAGTCAATGGGAGACTTGGAAAATGGGTGAGTCCACTGTGACAAGAACAAATATTGGCAGACAGCTATAAATCACAGTACTCAAACTCAATAAAGACGAGACTTCCTGTAGGCATGGTCAGTAGTATACCAATATCGCACTTTACTTAGGTAGCTTTCAACAAGATAGGTATGTTATCATCATGATCATTATACCTGGCTATTTTGCTTCTTCTTAATCTTACCTCCAATCTAAACACCACAGTAAGTTTAAAACTATGCAAAAGTGCCAGGCATGGTGGCAAACACCTGTAATCCAAGCTACTAGTGAAGCAGAAGAGGATCGAAAATTCAAGGCCAGATTCAGCAACTTATTCAGACCCTGTCTCCAAATATAAAGGGCTAGGGGTATAGCTCTGTGGTAAAGTGCCCCTGGTTTCAATCCCCAGAACCAAAAAGAAAAAAAGCTATTCAGAAAGAACATTACTCCAATTCCTCTTAAATCCACTCAAATAAAAAATCCTTTAATGCACATTGAAGGCAAAATACTGTATTCAACCAAGTAAAACAACTATAATCCAGGGTTAAAGCTCTGTTGACCTCATAAACTACCTGAAGAAAAAAACATTAAAATTGATTACCCAACAAACCAACAAAATGCTGTTGCTGACAGGGTAGCTTGAGGTGTCATTAATAAGACACGATTTCCAAGAACCAAAAGCAGACTTAGTCATCTCAACTCTCTCCCATCCTACGCACTCTACCTATTCTTTTTCATCTTTCAAGAATTGAAGGGAGAAAGGAAGGGGTAAGAGCAGACACTGAGACTATTTTGAGAAATTAAAAAAAAAATTCAAAAGTTAAGTGCCGTTTCTACTAACATAGTAACACATCTCCCAGGAAACCCAGGTGACTCTGAAACTTCTATATCTAGAACATCAGCAGAGAAACAACTCAGTTTCCATACATCCAAAGTCCTCTTCCTCCAAGCTGAGTTTCAAGTAAAACAGCATGCTGTTTCTGCTGGAAGCAATCTGAATCTTTCCAGTTTCCAGGAAGAGACAACCAAAAAATCTGGTCCACCCAGCAGAGATAAGCAAGACTTTGCAGGATGTGATTCAAATCTGCTAAGAGCCATGGACTATTGAAGGGAGGCCAAAGGATCTCACCAAAGAATCTCCCTAGTGCCCTTGCATGGCATTTGTGTTTTTGTTCCAGCTTGTTTTTCAAAAACCAAGTTAAAAAAAATTAGGAGTAGTGCCATATCTGATCCTTATTAAGTTATTCCTCACAATTATAGTCCACACATTTAAGATCACCTCGAGTACATAGGCAACACCTTTCCTTGACATCCCCATCCTTCCATGTGTCTGTCCATAAGTCGGCTTCCCAATTTTGAGGCCAAAGGGGAGAGAGCAAGAAACTTCAAAAGGCATCTAAAGGGAAAAATAATAATTTAAACGACAGAATTTCCATTTTTGAAAGTGGGAGAGGGTCTTTTGGATTTTTTTCCTTTTTTTTTTTTTTTTTCCTTTATTTTAAGAAACTTGCATTGCAGAGATTGGAGGTTGGAAGCTGCGAACTAAGGAAGGGGTATACACGCCCGCCGGAGGACACTGAGAAAGACAAGTGGCAAGATCTGTTGGTGGCACTGCTGTTTTTAAACACCAAAGTTTAAAACTACGTTATGGGGAGAATTGCTGTGCTCGGACCGGAGGACCAGATGTGCTGTTTCAACCGGACACAAAGCACGCCTTCCCTGCCGGCCTTTCTCATCCATTCTTAAGGGTGCGGGAAACTGCTGGCAGACTAGGCAAGGGAATCAACCAGCACGCTCCTCCTATCACTCCAGACCCTGCAGGTACCAGCACAGAAGAAAACCAGGGCTCTCGCCTCCCTCCCCGCCACTGCGGTGCGGTCCCAGGGTGGGGCCCCGGCGCACCCTATCCTGGGCACCCCACCTGGAAGGGAGTAGGGACTCAGAAAGGGCACGGTGCGGAGGCAGCACCGCGATCGCGGGTGGCACCATCTCGCGCGCACACAAACACACACTGAGCAGCGCGGGGAGGGGCGCGCGGTGGCGCGGGCGGTGGCGCAGGCGGCGGGCGCGTTACCTGTTCTGCCAGCCCTGGAGGAGGTTGGTGTATTTGCTGAGCACGCCCTCGAGCGCCGGCTCCCGCCTGCGGCTGCCTCCCCCGGACGGGCTAGCGGCCACCGAGCCCGGGCTGCTGCGGCTGCCCCCGCCGCCCAGCCCGGCCGCCGCCGATCGGCTGGAGACCCCTCGGCCAGCCAGGGAGCAGGAGGGCGAGGAGCCCGCCGAGGTAGCGCGGCTGCTGCTGCGGCTGCTGCTGTTGCTGCCCCCGCCGCCGTCTGCGCCCTGGGCCGCCCTCTCCATGGTCCCTGCGCGCCCGGGACGCGGGTGCCCGCCGCGGTGGCGGCTGCCGCTGCTGCTACAGCTCCGGGCGCCCGGGCCGCGCGTGGCTGCTCCAAATCCCCGGGAAATGCCTGACTCATACAGGAGGAAGAGGAGGAGGAGGCGAAGGAGAGCTGGGAAGGAAGCCAACGGGGCTGGATGCAGCTGCGGCCGCCCCTCCTCCCGCCGCGGCCAGGGCCCGGCCCCTCCCTCCCTCAGCACTAGTTTCCCGGGCAAGTTCGGAGCTGGTGGCCGGCTCAGCCAGCCCTCCTGGGCTTCCTCCTCTTCTTTTGCTTCTCCGCGGCCGCTAAGGCTCGGGAAGGTGGAGAGGGGTGCTCCCCAGGGCCGATCGACAAGGTGGGCACGCCCTAAATCCACGCCCTGTCGCCCTAGCGTTCCTTCTGCCGCCCCCTCTCGGATCCGAAGGGGCGTCAGGGAATCTCCGCGCGTCACTCCCCACCCCCAACCCACCTCGGGACCTGGAGGAGGGACGGCCCCACCCACCCGGTCCACCCGGATATGGACCCGCCCGGCCTGACTCGAGCACATTCCCTCTCGCTTTCTTCCGCACACAAGCAGGGGATTGACACGTACACAGTAACCTGGAAATTGGCCTCACCGGCAGAGCAAAGTAACAGGACAGCGAGGCCCTCCGAGTTCTACCTACGGGTCTGGAGGGGGAGGGGAGGACAGGTGATTCTCGCAGGTGAGCTCCCCTGGGGTGTTATCACGCAAAGAGGGCAAATGCATAACGGACACCAGGTTAAGGGACTCTCGTGAGATGAAAGAGCTCTCAGGTTCGTGCAACTGCTTCCTTAAATCGAGTGACCTAGGGAGCTCACTTTGCCCATATTAATCCCCCCTCCCTAAAGGACACATAAATTAACAAATCAAAACCTCCCATTGTTACCAGACTGCACCAAGCACTTTTGGAAACCAGAGACTGAAACCGATGAGACTACACGGAAGGCAAGTGAAATGAACAGACACTTAACGAATAAAAAAGCCCTCAAGATACACTGCACTTCAACTCGATTGATTTCAACTCGGTTGCTCGATCCAAATGTGTTGCTCTTTAGCAAAAGTAGATGAGTTTCACTGTCTCCTCTCCACTCATAATTTTTTGAATATAAATATTCATTGCAATCTGGAAGTTTCTAAAATTACCTAGGAAAAAAGCTCTGAGGAGCTCGGACTCCTTCCTACACACACACACACACACACACACAGAGAGAGAAAACACAAAACCAAAGGTGATAGATGATAAGTGATCCCTTTCCAAAGCATCTGCAAACCCCTAGAGCAGCTAAATAATTGAACAGTTTAAAAAGTTAGTAGATGGAATAGAAGTAGTTCTCATGGGGGCAATTCCCCAGCCTGAGCCCTTTCCTGTCTCGCTCAAGAAATATTCATGGAGAAATTTCTGGGACCGATGAGAAGTGGTTTTACAGCCAAATAAACTATAATCCCAGATGTCTCTACACTGTAGAAGAAAAAAAAAATTTTTTTTCCAGGAAAGAGAGTGCATAGACCGACACTGAAACCAGACAGAGCTTATGTTAACCTATGACTTTGATCAAGTTACCTCTTAAGCTTTAGTTTTCTCACCTGCAAAATGGAACTAATACTGGCTGTGATGAACTCTGAAAGAATGTATATTTGTTCAAAATATTTACTACCTCTTCTAATAAGAGGAGCCTTGACCTTAGACTTGCCCTTGAAATTGCTCTGGACAGTGGAATATGAACAGAAGTGATATGCCACATCCGAACATAAGCTTCAAGAGCTGTCATGCAGTTCCACCATTTTACTCTTTTCCTTTATATCATGTGAGTAGCATGTCTCAGATAAGGGCTCTCTTTAAGCTTGGATCCTGGAAGTACAAAATATGGACTGTAGCAGAGCCAAAGCCAGTTAGCCCTGGCCAGGCCGTGTTCACAAAATATTTGTTTTAAGCGATTGAAGATTTAGCATCATTTTGTAAAACAGCATAACTTTGCCTATGCCACCTGATACACTGATCAATATGTGAATGTTCATCCAAAGTCCTTCATTGACATCAAGACTGAGCAAGTGGGAGCACACTGAATGATAAATGTCAGTCATCCCTCTTTTTTTTTTTTATTGGCGACTACTACTCCAAGCTCCTACTAAAAAGGGAGATGTGACATCATTTTATTTCATATTGTCTAACCTATACCATCATTTTTCCATCCTACCCAGCCAATCTATGACTGGTTGAGCTACCACAGTAAATTCTCTCACCTTGGGCTAAAAAACTGAAACCTTGAGACAGTCCAGTTGAAAGGAGGAAAGAGCTAAGTTGAAAAGAATTGTCAAGACCAGAATGGACCAGGGGCAAGCCAGCTGTGTGGGATCAAAAATAGCCTAAGAGAGCTGGGGCTTCGGCTCCTTGCTAGAGTGCTTGTCTAGCATGTGTGGGGCATTGGGTTTGATCTGCAGCACCACATAAAAATAAATAAATAAAATAAAGGTATCGTGTCCATCTACAACTAAAAAAAAAAAAAAATCTTTTTTTTTTTTTTCCCAAATAGCCCAATAAGTCAGTCAGTGACAAGAGGGGAGTGGAAGGGATGTGCTGACATGGGTAGGGACAATACCATGCAAGACTGATGAAGCACATGCTGGTCCCTCGCTTGCAACACTCTTCCCTGCTCACTTCACCTGGTTTGTGCAGGGAACACAAACTTTTGAATTAAAAGTCACTTATTCTAGGAAGTGTTCCTGTACCTACACTAGTATAGCAAGTAAGGAAAAAATACCTTCAGAATTCTCTTCAGAGAGAAAATGTCTTCATGTCAGAAAATCAATTTGAGAACAAATACATAATAAATTGTCAAAAAATACTTGTGATACATATGATTAAAATTATTTACAAAATATATGTGTCCAATATCAGAGTCTTTTCTTTAATTTACCAGGATTGCATAGATCATTAATAAAAATTGAAATATAATTAGGATGGCTGGAAATCTAACAGCCATCTCGGGTCAGGTGAAGACTTTGAGAATGGAAGCCATGCATGATGAGAACAAGAAGACAAATCTCTCAAAATAATGGACAAAATCAGTAACCCCAGGAGGGAGCCAACCCCTAACCCCTCACTTTGTCCTCCACATGAATTGGACAGCTGGTCTGAAGTTTACAGTAGTTCTGTTATACATATGTTTTATTGTCTATTTGTTTGCTTTTGGTACTGGGGATTGAACCCAGGGTGTTCTACCACTGAGTTACATCCTCAGCCCTTTTTTATTTTTTATTTTGAGATAGGGTCTCACTAAATTGTCAAGGCTGCCCTCAAACTTGCAATCGTCCTGCCTCAGCCTCCGAGTCTCTGGGATTACAGGTGTTCATCATTCCACCCAGCACTAGTAATTGCTTCTGAAACCCCCTCCTCTTGCTGAATGTCATTCATGCTGATGACACATAAAGCCTTAGGAGGAGTAAGTGGACATTGACCTAACATTGACCTAGTTGGCCAAATGAGGTGACTAAAGCCTGCCTCAAGTAGAGAAAAATTTATCACAAGCAGGTCATCCTCTGATATCAACTTGGTCATTTCTATGTTAGAAACACCTTATCTGATCTGTTCTCTGCACCAAATAATAGAACAATAACAGCTAATATTGAGCACTTACTGTGGCTAGACACTGTATCAAGTGTTTTACACACAGTGACAGTGACCCACAAATCCTCACAGCAGCCACATAAGGAGGCCCCATAGTTTTTACTCCTATTTTCAGGTGGAGGAAACTGAATCAAAGAGAAGTTAAGCAACATGTTCCCTAATTCTCCTGGAGTCAGGATTTGAAATCAGGCAATCTGATTACTGAGCTTGGGTTCTTAACCATGTTATTCGACCTGTGATGACGTTTCATAATGGATCCAGTTTCATTTCCTGTACTTAATGAAACCACTGAAAGGACCACTCAGCGCCTGGAATTCCATTTCCTGTTATATTTTTGCTCACTTAGGAATTGATTCTCCCATCACCAACAGAAGTGGGGAGGTGCTTAGGCTCCTAGAACCCAGCCAAGGGCCTGTACACAATGATGCTCAATAAATGTTTAGTGTTCAAAACCCAGAAACTCAGAGAGGAGGAGCCAATACTGAACCAAGGTCATCTGACCGTGTTCTTACAAATATATTATACTGCATGAACTTGAGCTATGATGTGCAAGAAGACAATGCAAGAGGATTCAGAGGAGAAATGATTGGGTTGTAAGAGTCTTAATCCAATCAGTCATTTAGTTCCCCTGATAGGGCTTAACTGAGTGGTAACTGAAGTGGTAGAGTGTGGCTGGAGCATTGGGACGTGGCTTTGGGTATATATTTGTATCTGGTGAGTAGAGTCTCTCTCTGCTTCCTGATCATGACGTGAGCTGCTTCCCTCTGCCACACTCTTCTGCCATGATGTTCAGCCTCACCTTCAGCCCCAAAGAAGGGAGCCGGCCCTCTATGGATTAAGATCTTTGAAACTGTAAGCCCTCAAATACACTTTTCCTCCTCTATAATTGTTCTGGTTGGGTCCTTTAGTCACAGCAGCAAAATAACTGACTAAAATGAGGAGAAGAAAATGCCAGAATTACAGTACAATCTGCCATCGAGTAAATGAGCAGCACCATGAAGAGAGAGTTACATCCAGGGAAACCAAATAGCTGTGAAGGTCATATGCAGCTCTGTGGTACAGCTAAATATGCATTATATTAATATTCTTTGAAAATAATATCACTGTTTTTATTGTTAATTTTATTTTGAAAGATGCTTACTTTTAAAAATTCACACATACCAAATTATACATATCTACATACTGTGGGGTCGGGCTCCAAATTCCTCAATAGGACACCCATAGCACAAAAGTTAATAACTAGAATCAACAAATGGGACTTACTCAAACTAAAAAGTTTTTTCTCAGCAAAAGAACAATAAGAGAGGTAAATAGGGAGCCTACATCCTGGGAACAAATCTTTACTCCTCACACTTCAGATAGAGCCCTAATATCCAGAGTATACAAAGAACTCAAAAAATTAGACAATAAGATAACAAATAACCCAATCAACAAATGGGCCAAGGACCTGAACAGACACTTCTCAGAGGAGGACATACAATCAATCAACAAGTACATGAAAAAATGCTCACCATCTCTAGCAGTCAGAGAAATGCAAATCAAAACCACCCTAAGATACCATCTCACTCCAGTAAGATTGGCAGCCATTATGAAGTCAAACAACAACAAGTGCTGGCGAGGATGTGGGGAAAAGGGTACACTTGTACATTGCTGGTGGGACTGCAAATTGGTACAGCCAATTTGGAAAGCAGTATGGAGATTTCTTGGAAAGCTGGGAATGGAACCACCATTTGACCCAGCTATTCCATTCCCCTTCTCGGTCTATTCCCTAAAGACCTAAAAAGAGCATGCTACAAGGACACTGCTACATCGATGTTCATAGCAGCACAATTCACAATAGCAAGACTGTGGAAACAACCTAGATGCCCTTCAATAGACAAATGGATAAAAAAAATGTGGCATTTATACACAATGGAGTATTACTCTGCATTAAAAAATGACAAAATCATAGAATTTGCAGGGAAATGGATGGCATTAGAGCAGATTATGCTAAGTGAAGCTAGCCAATCCCTAAAAAACAAATGCCAAATGTCTTCTTTGATATAAGGAGAGTAACTAAGAACAGAGTAGGGACGAAGAGCAGGAGAAGAAGATTAACATTAAACAGGGATGAGAGGTGGGAGGGAAAGGGAGAGAGAAGGGAAATTGCATGGAAATGGAAGGAGACCCTCAGGGTTATACAAAATTACATACAAGAGGAAGTGAGGGGAAAGGGGAAAATAATACAAGGGGGAGAAATGAATGACAGTAGAGGGGGTAGAGAGAGAAGAGGGGAGGGGAGGGGAGGGGAGGGGGGATAGTAGAGGATAGGAAAGGCAGCAGAATACAACAGACACTAGTAGGGCAATATGTAAATCAATGGATGTGTAACTGATGTGATTCTGCAATCTGTATACGGGGTAAAAATGGGAGTTCATAACCCACTTGAATCAAAGTGTGAAATATGATATATCAAGAACTATGTAATGTTTTGAACAACCAACAATAAAAAATTTAAAAAAAATTAAAAAAAATTCACACATACCAAATTATAAGGCAGAAAATGAAAAAAAAATAATATTCCCTCAGAGGAAACTACTGCTAAAAATTTATATATGTATATATATGTGTGTGTGTGTGCGTGCACGCGCGCCCGTGTGCGTGTATATGTATGTGTGTGTGTGTGTCTATATATATACACACACACACACACACACACACACACACACATATATATATATATATATATATATATATATATATATATATATATCTTTCCAGACACTTTTCTATGCAGAGATATGTATCATTTTATTCAAAATCAGGTGTGTACAATAAAATACCTAATATTTTTAATGTGCTTTGTTCACTCACTGAAGAATGCAGTGTGGTCAATTTCCTTTAAGCTGTGCAATCCTTTGTAACAGTTTCAGAGTGGTCTGCTGGATACATCTACCCTGATTTAATCATTCCACTACTTATAAACACTAGGATATAAAATTTTTGCTATTATGAAAAATGTCCTTTCTATTATCTTTTACCTTAGTTTAACTATTTCCTTAGAATAAGATACAGGAATTGTCATCACTGGGTCAAAATCAAAATATAAATATGGCTGTGTGCTGCAGAAGTACCTCTGGAAAGTGTGAGTCAGTTTTTACTGTGCTGATCCTGGCTCCATGTCACACGTTTGAGCCTTGGTTGGATGGCCTAGGTAGGCCTCGGCTGGGATAGTCAAGCTCTCTCTCCTCCATAGCTGGGTCTCCCATCCTCCATAGCTGATCCGAGGCTTGTGCTCAGGGTATGGGAGGGATCCTGAGAAAGGAATCACAAAAGACCTCTGGGAGCCTGAAGTCACTTCTGCCACATTTCTACAAGCAGTACTGGAACAATTGGACGTACATGTGCGAAAATACAGAAAGACCTATAGCTCACACTGTATATAAATATTACCTCCAAATGGATCATATACTAAAATGAGCCAGCGCAGTGGCACACGCCTGTAATCTCAGCAGCTCAGGATGCTGAAACACCAGCTTCACAAAAGTAAGGTGCTTAGCAACTCAGTGAGACCCTGTCTCTAAATAAAATACAAAATAGGCCTGGGAATGTGGTTCAGTGGTCGAGTGCCCCCGAGTTCAATTCCATGTACAAAAAAAAAAAAAAAATACAAAAATGAAAAATAAAAAAAACCCTAGACTTTCATAAGAAAACATAGCAGAAATATTCATAAACTTGGGTTAGAAAACAGAGCAAACACATGTTGCCTTTTATGCAAATGGAAGGATTGAGAGGACAAAACCAAGGTCCTGGGGCCAAGAACCATGGAGAATTATTCCCAAGCTTGAGAACTAATCAAGTAATTCACCCACTGTGATTTCAGTTGCCATCGACCATCGACTCCTTGCCATCTGTTCCCCACTTTTTTAAAAATATTTTTTAGTTGTTGATGGACCTTTATTTTACTTATTTATATGTGGTGCTAAGAATCGAACTCAGTGCCTCACACATGCTAGGCAAGCACTCTTCCACTGATCTACAACTGCAGCCCCTGTTCCCTACTTTTGAACAGGAATATTGATAGCAGTTACCCCACACCTGTTGCCCCATGGGAAACAGAGTACAAAGGGCACAAGTAACAGTGTCTTAGCTTCACAGGCTGATGGAAGGGACTCCTGGAGGTAAACTTAAAAAGACTCTCCTCACCTAGATCCAACCTGGATAACAAGACTGTGGCTTCAGTCTGGTGCTGTGATGATAGAGATCCTTGGGATCATCAAGAAGTGGGATGAATGTGTTTGGCATGTGGCAAGAATAGGAATAACTTGTGGCCAGAGGGTAGACTGTAATAATTTACAAGATAAGCTCATAAATTCTGTGATCCTATTTCCCTCAATAGGTGGAGTGTGGGATGGACTTAGTGACCCACCTCTAATGAATACATTGTGACAGCAGTGGTGACATATTATGTCCAGGATCACGTTTATGATAAGACAGTGTTTTTCGTCTTAGGCAAGTTTTCCCTGAATCTGTCTCTCTGACTTTTCTTCTCTCGTTATTCTCTCTAATGAATCCAACTGCCCTGTCTGTCAGAAGGACACTTGGGTGGCTTTTGAAGAGGCCCATGTAGGAGGTATTAGGGCATGTCAGCCACTATCTAAGTCAGCTAGGAAGCAGATTTTCTGGCACCTGCTAACAGCTACCTGAGTGGCCTTAGAAGCAGAACATCCCCCGGTGAGACTTGAGAAGATGACAGTGCTGTCTCTCGGCTTGACCGAAGCCTCCTTACATAAATAGTTCTTAGAAGTTTGTTTATTTGTTTTTGGGTTTTGGTTTTGTTTTGTTGTTGTTGGTTTTTTTTGTTTTTTTTTTTTTTTGTTTTTTGGTATCAAGGATCGAACTCAGGGGCACTTGACCACTGAGCCACATCCCCAGCCCTATCTCGTATTTTATTTAGAGACAGGGTTTTACTGAGTTGCTTAGTGCCTCACTGGCATTGAACTTGTGATCCTCCTGCCTCAGCCTCCCTAGCCGCTGGGATTACAGGCATGTGCCACTATGCCCAGCCCATAAGTAGTTCTTAGATAACACATCAACAGCAGGATACATGTTTAAAAGATATTTATAGTTGTAGATGGACACAATACCTTTATTTCATTTATTTATTTATTTAATTATTTTTAATATTTTATTTTTTAATTGTAGTTGGACACAATAACTTTTTTTTATTTATTTTCATATGGTACTGAGGATCGAACCCAGTGTCTCACATGTGCTACGCAAGTGAGCTACAACCCCAGCCCACAATCCATTTTTTTAAATTGGAAAATTAGACAACAAAAATTAGAAATTTTTAGCCGAGTGCTGTGGTGCACCCCTGTAATCCCAGCAGCTGAGGAGGCTGAGACAGGAGGATCATAAGTTTAAAGCCAGCCTCAGCAAAGGCAAGGCACTAAACAACTCAATGAGCCCTTGTCTCTAAATAAAATACAAAATGGGCTGGGGATGTGGCTCAGTGGTTGAGTGCCCCTGAGTTCAGTCCTCAGTACTCCCACCCCAGAAAAAATTAAAAATTTTTAGTCTACAAAATACAAACAAGAATGAAGTAACAAGCTAACCCCTGGGAAAATAGTTACAACAAATCATGTCTCCAGAATATACAAAGACTCTTGAAATCCAGAAATATGTAATAAACTTTATTTTTAAAATGGCTAAAAAAAATTTAATCAATTCACCATAAAGATATGGGGTTGTGGCTCAGTGGTAGAGCGTTTGCCTAGCATGCATGAGGCCTGGGTTCGATTCTCAGCACCACATATAAGCAAGTAAATAAGTAAAGGTCCATCAATAACTAATAAAAATTAAAAAAAAAAACAAGTACCCTAGGTTTAAGGGGAATATATATATAGCGCCTGGCCTGAGCTGGGGAAATAGCTCAGTTGATAGGGTGCTTGCCATGCACCATAAGGCCCTGAGTTTAATCCTCAGCATCAACAAAACAAAACAGACAAAAAAGCCCTGTCCAAAAATGAAGTGATACATGTGTAGTGTGATCTGAGCAGCACAGAGCCACTGTGAATGACCATCCAACACACCTTCCCTCCCCAACTTGTCACCTGACAAAATGCTCAGTGAAGGCTGGAAACAGAATGAATCCAATCTCAGCATTTTCTTGATAAAGAAAATGAAACTCAAAAATAAGGAGGAGACTCCCCCAGGGTCACACAGTGAGTTGGAGGAAGAGTTGGGGAATGCAAATTAAAACTACAACTGCCCGTGTTCCGTAGAATGTTCTTGACTGGATTTCATTTCAATGGCAGTTTTAAGTGGTGTGCAAAATAATCCTTCCAAGTTCCTAGCAAGTAGGCCAAAGCAGCAGATGACCAAAACAGCAGAATACTCCAGGGATGTGAAAAAGGAAAAACAATTCAATGTTCCTATAATGAAAATATCTGTCCAGAGAAACCTTTTAAATTTAACTAAGAATTGTAACTTTCTTTGGACTGCAATCTACAGGGAACATCTTGATTTCCCTCAGCTCTCCCATGCAGGAGAACAATGGCATGATTGTGGATTATTTTGCTCAGAGTGGTTCTCAGCTTCTAAATAGGAGCCAACTTGTGTAGATGTGAAGAATTTTTTTAAAATATAAGTTGCAGGAGCAGGGAGCTGAGAGGCACGGTTAGTGGACCTTGAGGCTTTTATCCACAGATCTAAGAACTGGCTTTCCCAAATTTTAAAAAGAGAAAAGAACATGCCACAGAAAATCTTTCATACATCCTTGTGCTCTCCAGTGTAAGGAAAAGAGAGGGATTTCAAAAGAAGCACCTGTCGCAGGTTGATGTTTCTTTTTAATTAAACCTAGCATTCAAGTCAATTTCCATAAGTTGACAGACCAAAGGAAGAAAACAAAATTGCCAGAAACAAAAGACCAAAACGCAGCAAAGAGATCACACTCTCAACTCCAGAGTACAGAATTTAGCAGAGCCAGGAGGCGCACGCCTACAATCCCAGCGACTCGGGGGTCTGAGACAGGAGGATTGCAAGTTTAAGGGCAGCCCCAGCAACTTAGCAAAATCCTGTCTCAAAATAAAAAGGACTGGGATGTGGCTCAGTGGTAAAGCACTCATGGGTTCAATTCCCAGAATAGCAAGGAGAAAAAAAAAAAAGACGCTTGACAAATATCCTTGAACAGTAGAAAGCTCTGTTCTGTGAGAACTCCATTCCAAATAGCAGTGAGACTGCAAATCTTAGGAACAAAAGCCAGGGAGAGGGACTGGGGGCATAGCTCTGTAGTAGGATGCTTGCTTCACATGTGTGAGGCCCCAGGTTCAATCCCCAGCACCACAAAATAGTCAAGTGAAAGGCTTCTACTCTCCTCCCCACTCACAAGGAAAGGAAATGATCATAGAGATTCATCCTGATGCAAAGGTGGGAGCCTCTATTTATAGACACCGTGTCCTTCTTACAGCTGTATGCTTTGCTTTCTGACAAGACACATTTAGGATCATCACATTCTCGAATTTACTGGCAGACATTATGCAGTAAATTATTTCTGGCTATAAATGCATGCTGAATTTATGTGCATAGCGGAGCCCTGTAAGTATGACTATTACAATGTCAATAGATGGTGTTTAAGTCCTAATAGTTTCCCTATGAGCATTTATGTGCATCATTCATTTTTATTAATTTACTTATTTCACATCAAACTCAGGGCCTCATGCATGCTAGGCAAGTGCTCTACCACTAAGCTACATCCCCCACCCACATCATTCATTTTTAAATAGGGGAGTTAGTGACTTGGCAGGTGTCAGACAGAAGGAGGATTTTTGTTTTTATTATCTATATCAAATGGTCTCTTTTTTTAAAATTTTTTATTGTTGGTTGTTCAAAACATTACAAATTTCTTGATATATCATATTTCACACTTTGATTCAAGTGGGTTATGAACTCCCATTTTTACCCCGTATACAGATTGCAGAATTACATCAGTTACACATCCATTGATTTACATATTGCCATACTAGTGTCTGTTGTGTTCTGCTGCCTTTCCTA
This sequence comes from Marmota flaviventris, assembly GCF_047511675.1. Classification (NCBI taxonomy): domain Eukaryota; kingdom Metazoa; phylum Chordata; class Mammalia; order Rodentia; family Sciuridae; genus Marmota; species Marmota flaviventris. Next base: position 191,544,970 of record NC_092498.1, read on the forward strand.
TCCTCTACTATCCCCCCTCCCCTCCCCTCCCCTCGCCTCCCCTCTTCTCTCTCTACCCCCTCTACTGTCATTCATTTCTCCCCCTTGTATTATTTTTCCCTTTCCCCTCACTTCCTCTTGTATGTACTTTTGCATAACCCTGAGGGTCTCCTTCCATTTCCATGCAATTTCCCTTCTCTCTCCCTTTCCCTCCCACCTCTCATCCCTGTTTAATGTTAATCTTCTTCTCATGCTCTTCGTCCCTACTCTGTTCTTAGTTACTCTCCTTATATCAAAGAAGACATTTGGCATTTGTTTTTTAGGGATTGGCTAGCTTCACTTAGCATAATCTGCTCTAATGCCATCCATTTCCCTGCAAATTCTATGATTTTGTCATTTTTTAATGCAGAGTAATACTCCATTGTGTATAAATGCCACATTTTTTTATCCATTCATCTATTGAAGGGCATCTAGGTTGGTTCCACAGTCTTGCTATTGTGAATTGTGCTGCTATGAACATCGATGTGGCAGTATCCCTATAGTACGCTCTTTTAAGGTCTTCAGGGAATAGTTCGAGAAGGGGAATAGCTGGGTCAAATGGTGGTTCCATTCCCAGCTTTCCCAGGAATCTCCATACTGCTTTCCAAATTGGCCGCATCAATTTGCAGTCCCACCAGCAATGTACAAGTGTACCCTTTTCCCCACATCCTCGCCAGCACTTGTTGTTGTTTGACTTCATAATGGCTGCCAATCTTACTGGAGTGAGATGGTATCTTAGGGTGGTTTTGATTTGCATTTCTCTGACTGCTAGAGATGGTGAGCATTTTTTCATGTACTTGTTGATTGACTGTATGTCCTCCTCTGAGAAGTGTCTGTTCAGGTCCTTGGCCCATCAAATGGTCTCTTTATAACAATTTTATCAAACAAATATTTGGGATGAAAGAAGAACTGTAGTGTAGCAATTTTTCAGAGGACTTGAGTATTGGCTTTTCCTCTTCTTTTTTTTTTCTTTTTACTGGGGATTGGATCCAGAGACTAACACTGAGCTACATCCCCAGACTTTTTTTTTTTTAATATATTTTTAGTTGTAGTTGGGCACAATACCTTTATTTTATTTATTTTTATGTGGTGCTGAGGATAGAACCCAAAGGCCTCACACAAGCTAGATGAGCACTCTGTCACAGAGCCACAACCCAGCCTCGTCCCCCAACCCTTTTTTTTTTTTAATTTTTGAGACAAGGTGTCCCTAAATTGCTGAGGGTCTCACTAAGTTGCTGAGGCTGGCCTTCAACTTGTGATCGTCCTGCCTAGGCCTCCAGAGTTCCTGGGATTACAGGTGTGCACCACCACTCCCAGCTCTGGTTTCTCCTGTTCTTGTCATGGGACTCAGTGTTATCATCTGAATAATGTGGATGGCAGTACCCACCTCAGGGTGCTATCATAAGGCTTTGTTGTTGTTGTTACTGAGGATTGAACTCAGGGGCACTCAACCACTGAGCCACATCCCCAGCCCTATTTTGTATTTTATTTAGAGACAGGGTCTCACTGAGTTGCTTAGCACCTTGCTAAATTGCTGAGGCTGGCTTTGAACTCACCGTCCTCCTGCCTCAGCCTCCGGGAACTACGGGGATTACAGGCATGTGCCACCATGTCCAGCTCATAAGACTTAAATAAAATATTTGGGATTGCACTTGAAATCAGTCAAGTATACAAAATAAGGGAGTTTTTAGGAGTTTGTTTTCCTTTCAGCATTTTTTGGTTGTTGTTGTTCTCAGATGAAAGGGGAAAATGAAGAATGTCCTCAGCATCAATTTATACTCCCCACCAGCTCGGTTCACCTCTGGTGGCTCACCCTGTCAAAAGAAAACTACTCACAAAATATCTGCATGAACGCTGAGTCAGTTGATTTTTTGCTAACAAGGGAGAATGGTTACAGTCTGAGCATATGGTTGTCACCCAGCCTTGGGCTTATTTGAAATTTAGCAATGGAACTTCACAACTGTATTACTTTGGGATTACAGTGATTGAGATACTTCATTCTGTCACTAGCAAAACCTACCCCAAAAAAATCCATATTTTTTCCACTGGAGTTTTGATTGCTACATGCCAAATGCCGTCAGTAAGCAATTTGAATCTCCCCTTTGACAGCTGTTTTGTTTCTGTTTTTTGTTTTTTTTTTTCAATAGAGCACTGCTCAATTCAGGCTATATTGAGATCTCTGCTCTTTCCTTATCTGGCTCTAAGATCCTAGACCTATTATTCTTTATTGACCCATGTCTATTGGCTTTTCAGTCCTTATTGAGGTTTTTCCCCTTAGTTATGGTAGATCTACACCAACTATCTCAGTTATTTTTTTCCACTATTGTAGAGAAATAAAATATATCCATTCATTGGCCTTGATGAGTCATTTCACATTTTATATAAATGAGTCCTGTAAACTATTTAGCTGATTTGTTCACAAGAACATGACTAGTTGAGGAACATGCATAAGGCAGATAAAAAAGAGGGACATATTTTGAAGCTTTCAACCAGTCGGATGTGTGTGGTAATCTGCTGTAAAAGGTATAACTCTTAACTTATCCTGGGCCTCTTTGTGGTCAGCACTGTTCTGGGGGCCTACAGGTCTGAGCAGCTGTCTCTCTTCTATTCTCTAAAAGCATTATTTTAACTCCAGAAACAGGTTGACTTGGGGCAGTAGTGCCATTTGGGGTGTGGCACCTGGGAAAGATATCAGTCTTCCCTGTCTTGCCAGCCCCCTTCACCCCCAACCTGATTCCTCTGTCTGTGGTTCAGATGGTTCAGATGGTTGTTTTTTTTTTTAATTCTCTCCCATCCTCTGTACTAAGGATTGCACCCAGGAGTTCTCTACCACTTGACTACATCCCCAGCTCTTTTTTTTTTTTTTTTTTTTGAGACAAGGGTCTCACTAAGTTGCTGAGGCTGGCCATTAACTTGTGATCCCCTACATCAGCCTCCCGAATGGCTAGGATTATAGGCCCCACTAACTTTTTACCTTTCTTTTTTAATAACTGCAGTTATCTATTATGCTCTGAAAGGTTTTTCAGGAAAAGACATCAAAAATTGTTCTGTGAAACTCCTGTGCCATCTGTTTAAGTCTTTCTTTGAAGTTCAGAAAAACTCTAGCGGCCCCAACTCTGGCCATACATCAGGAAAGGGATTGCCTTTCCCACGTGCCCACTGCCTGGGGAAGAGACTGAGGGCATGTTGCTTTATAAGGAACTCTCCAAACTCTGATCCACAGTGGTTTTCCTACTGTCACCGAATGGGGCCTGAAGACAGGGTGTTGGGAGCCATTCCGTTCCCTTCCCTTAGGTCAGTGCTGTTCACAAGAGCTGCTTCCAAGGCTAACCCCTTTCACTTTAAGTATCTACTGATGCCGCCTCCCTGTCTCTCAAGGTCTGGTTCACAGGATGTAATGGCTTCTTGGTGGGAAGGCCATGGTCCTGTCAGAGGCCTCAGCCTTCATCTCCCTTCCTTAATCACAGCAGCAGGCTCTCTCCCAGGCTTTCTTCCTGTTCTAATAGATGAGCATGCATTTTCCTGGGTCTTCTAGAAGGATCAGCACTGGCCATACAATTTCACCATGGCATGATCACACAGGACAGAATAACATGATATACCCCTTCAAACAGAGAAAGAAACTAAGATCAGAGTCACATCTAGCTTGCATCATAGTATGTGCGCACAGACGCCAAAGGTCCATATCAGACAGTATTTAAGATCAGCCTGTCTCCAGCTGGTTCCACTGATTCAGAGCAAGAATTTCTCTGGACTTCTATCTGGGCCTTGTCTACCAAGCGATGGTCACTGGACGTCCCCAGTGGGCTTCCGTGAAGGCTACATTAGATCAGAATGAGGCCAGCACGTGAACTCACACAGAGAGGATGATCAGCCCTTCATAGAAATCTGACTTACTTTACAGGCACTTATACAACCGACATCTGTGCAAAAACATGGTGCTGTTCTTGTTAGTTAGGTTAGTCAGCCACAAACAGGTGGGTAGGGGGAGGATAAGGAAGGATAGGAACATACAACATCAGACATGTGCATTAAAAAAAAAATCACGAATCACAACACGAAAATCACAGGGAGTCTTGTTGGACAAGCACGCATCTGGATGATGCGAGCTAGAATGTTCAAGCTTTCCCAAGCCTAGATCATTACAATTCTTTACAGGAATGATTGCTTAAAGTCATGGGGAACTTCATTGAAGCAGACAAGCTTCAGGAAAATGGGGTCTAATATGTCAGAATCTCCCCCAGCCAGAGTTGATTATAATCCCCTTAAAGGAATTAAGGCAGTAATTACATGAGAATTAAGACATCGATGACATAGTTGGTCATCACTGTCTTTTGTGACCTAGGCTCCACAACCCTCCTTTATCACCAAAACTTTGTCAAAACCACACCAAGCACCCCTTGAGGTTGGGACCAGGACATCAAAACCTTCACAGGGAAAGTTTGCTGAGGGTTATGTAAAGGGTGATAAATCAATAAAGGGGGTATGAGAATTTGAGGCAAGAAAAAGGGGACTCAAAACTCTTAAAAGCCCTGACTTTAGCCATGTGTGGTGGCACACACCTGTAATCCCAGCAACTTGGGAGGCTGGGGCAGGAGGATTGCAGGTTCAAAGGCAGCCTGGGAAACTCAGGGAGGCCCTAAGCAACTTAGCAAGGTCCTTTCTCTAAATAAAAAAGGGCTGGGAGCCAGGTGCGGTGGCACACACCTGTAATTCCAGCAGCTCTGGAGGCTGAAACAGGAGGATCATGAGTTCAAAGCCAGTCTCAGCAACAGCAAGGCGCTAAGCAACTCAGTGAGACCCTGTCTCTAAATAAAGTACAAAATAGGGCTGGGGATATGGCTCAGTGGTTAATCGGCCGGCCCTGGGTTCAATCCCCAGCATCAAAAAAAGAAAAACAAAAAAACTTTATCAGTGCCATGTCAACCTCTCTCAGTTTCTCAGTTGACCCATTTAGTCTGTCAAACATCTGTATCCTCCATCTTTTCTAATAAACTCCTGCTTGTTACTCTGTGTGACTTCATTGAAATTCTTCAGGTGAGACTTACAAGAACTGGTGGCTAAGAACGCTCATGGCTGTTTTGGCTCTGTGTGTGGGTTCCCTCTGCAAATCTGAGATGAACTGTGTCCTCACTCAAGCACCCCAAGACCACCAGGAACAAAGCCTAGTCTGACAGCATGTGTCCATTGCCATGATGCAGAGAGACCACACACGTGAAGAACCTGGCTGTCACCCCAAAGGAAAATAGAGCCACACAGATTCGGGAGATCTAGGTGAAATGTAAAATAACCCAGGCACCGTGGTGCACACCTGTCATCTCAGAGACTCAGGAGGTTGAGGCAGGAGGATCATAAGTTTGAGGACAGCCTCAGCAACTTAGTGGGAATCTGTCTCAAAATAAAAATGAAAAACAGACAGGGGATGTTGTTCAGGGGTAAAGCACCCCTAAGTTCTATCTCTAATACCACAAACATTAAAATAAAAATAAATAAATGTAAAACAAGGCGCTATTTTGATGGACTCAAGGCAAGGCACGGCTGTGTATACAGGTATCATTCATCCCAGGTCCTGAACCATGAAGGATCCCAGGGACCTATTATTTTGGAAAAAAAAAGAAGATTAGATAACTGTGGAGACCTGTATCCAGGACACCCTCATCAAGAGCTCCCAGACTCAGGTATAAATGTAGACTGCCTCTCTATGTCTGAGACTTGGGTCCTCCAGGAAAGAGTGGGAAGATTCATTCTTCCTAACATCAATTCAAGGTGTCTGATGGTCCACAATTTTAGAGAATAAAGTTTCTTAATGAGTAAGAAAGCAGTTCCCACTCTGAAAAGGAAGAGAGAGAGAGAGAGAGTATTTTGGAAAGGTTTATTAAGGAAAACATTAGAATAATAGAACTTATTCCTAGTCTCCAAAATTCAGAAACACTCTACATGTCCAACATGAGAGAACATTACCAAGAAGGGAGTTCTTGCTTTTGTGACCTTTTATAGCTACAGCACACCCTAGGGAGAAGTACTATTTATTGTTAACCATGGAGCTGATTTTCTTCTTTTAGTCCAAGAAGGGAATGCTAAGGGGAAATCCACTCAGATGGCCACCACCTACAGCACCTGGCTTGCTAAGCTGATACTGTGGGGGAAGCACAGCCATTCTTAGATGTGACCCTGAACCATCCTATCCTATTTCCTGAGAACTTTGGGGGAACCAAGTTGACCTTCCACTGAAGATGAGTTTTAGGAAAGCACAATGAGATCTCAGAAATAAAATTGTCACAAAGAAACAGGGTGCTGGACAAGGAGAGCGTTGACTGAACAGGACTATCCTCCTGCTGGCCTCTTTGCTGGCTCAGTCCCTTAGAAGTTGAGGGAGATGCCCTTTGTAGAGACCAGCCTCCAGGACACCCATAAGGCAGAGAAGGGAGGACACTGGATCGGGAGGGACCAGGTGGAATGTTCTAGCACAAGGGGCAATGCTCACAGCTCTTCCTAACCTGTTCACTCTGGCACAGAGATTGATTTCTGCAAAATAACAGCTGAATTTGGGAAAGTGAGATACAAGTGATGGTCACTTATGGAACAAGTAGGAACCTGGTGTCTTCCACAAACTCACTTTTGCAGGCAGATACAAGACAGCATTTAAAATTATTTACCTAATTTTAATTCAAAATTATTTTATTTTAATTCAAATTATTTGAAATTGTTTCTTATTGAATTAAAAATATCAAAAGGAATGACCAGGCTGCAGCCCTTGTTAAAGAAACAGATTTTATCACTTTTGAAGTAGCAAGAGCCGAGCTTGGAGCAGGTCTGAAAGGACTCCAGCGTCTGGTGGGAACTTTGTCCTGGGGACATTGTGGACCATGCACAGCCACAGGATGGGAGTGGCTATGGAACCGGCCTGCTTTTGCTGGATTATGGCTGTAATAGGCAGCCCTTGCCCTCTTGCTGATAAGACAGGAAGGACTGCATAATAACTCTTCTGTCACCTGACTCTCTTGTCCAGCTAGAGACAAGATAGAAGATTCAGAGAAGGCAAGGAGCCCATAAGAGGAGGGGAAAAAACAGGACCAAAAAAACAAGACTTGCTTTTCAGTTTTGAGCCTTGAAAATATGCAGCACGAAAACTAGAAAATCTTGTTTCCAGGCACCACATTCTTTAGTATTTCTGTTTCTCTAAGCTGCTGAGGAATGCAGAAATTGCTTTCTAAAAAAATCTCCTGAGTTTTTTGGTTTGCCCAAACTATTGGGCAAACTTGCTATGGGCCAGATACCAAGAGAACAACAGAGACCAAAAGTTAGGTGCTGTTTTGAGGGTCCCACAGCCTTTCCGAGCAACAGACAAATGCACAATTACCTGAGAAGTGTATGCTGAGATCCTAAAGATTGCCTAGGGCCAGTGTTTATAGACTAAAAGATAATAAATAAATAAGTAAATAAAAAGTTCGAATTTTTACACATGCAGAAAACCGAGAAAATTAACTCCTTGGTTCAGGGCATTTGCTGTCATATTCTTTTATTCTTTTCCATTCAGTTCCTACTCTTATCTCACTGCATCCACTTTGATAGATTTGATAAGTAAGTGCTCTTGGATATGTTGGTATCCTTGTAAAAATATATATATGCTCTATCATGTTTTTTTTTTTTTTTTTTGGTAACACAGATAAATTCTGGGTTGCTTAACCACTGAGCTACATCCTAGGTCTTTTTTATTTTTTATTTTGAGACAGGGTCTCACTAAGTTGCTTTGTGCCTTGCTAAGTTGCTGAGACTAGCTTTGAACTCAAGATCCTCCTGCCTCAGCCTCCCCAGTCTCAGGGATTACAGGCATGTGCCACTTCTCCCGGATGTGCTATAGATCTTAATCCACCTCTAACTTCTTTTGCTCAACAGATATTTTCAGATGCATCCATGATAAACACATGCATCCAGTTCATAGCACCTACCATCTGAAAAGTATTCCGTACCATGCATCTGCTCCACAGGATTTACCCATCCCTCTGGTGATAAACACGTGGATGCCTCTAGCCGGCCCACTACCACATGAATGCTGAGATAAACATCAGTGGCCTGTCCTTAGATGGTTGTGAGCAAGTTCTTGCAGCATTTACCCAGGAGCAGGAGGGACGGTCCTTGTGTGTAGGCAGTGAGCCTAGTTATTGGCATATTGCCTGCAGATTCACGATGTGACATTTGACCTTCTAATATTCAGGCTAGCAGCTAAGTGGTACTTTATTTTGCATCCTCTGGTAGCTAATGAAGTTGATACCTAATGTTAGCTGTTTGTGCATTTTTCTGTTGGATTTTCTTTATATTATTTCTCTGTCACTTTTTTTTTTTGCGAACATACGAGAGTTTATTTGTCAGAGCTGACAAATAAAGGCCATCTCTCTAGGAGAGAGAGGCTCTCTGTCACTTTTTGATAATATAAAAATCTCCCCATTGTAAGCCAGTTGTCAACTTTGTCATATCACATTTAAGACAAGTGAGCAGGGGTGGGGATGTAATTCAGTTGTAGAGCACTTGCTTAGCATGTAAGAGGCCCAGAGTTTTAACCCTAGTTCCACAAAAATAAATGACTTTGTAATGTTCATGTAACCTGACCTATTAAAAACTTTACCTTATAGTTTGTGTTTTCTGATTCTTGTCTAAGAAATCTTTCAAACCCACCTCTCCCTCCATCCTGCAAAAGATACTCTTTCTACATTTTCTTCTTTTCTCTTTATAGTTTTTCTCCCACCTTGGTACCTCACTCCATCTGAAATTCACCTTCATAAACACAGTAAGGTAAAGACCTCTAAAGGACTCAAATTAATCTTTCTTCAACTGTGAGACACTATCACCATTCTCCTGATTTGTGCTATCAACTTTCTCATACATAGGATCAAATTCTCCTGTAGGAAAAAGTTAGTTTCTGGTGACCCAGGGGTGGGACCCTAGGGAGGACTGTAGGGACAGGGCCTGGAGGAGGGGCCACAGTTTGGGGCAGGGTCATGGGTAGGGCTGCTGGTGAGGAGGCAGGGGAAGAATGGTGAGGTGGGGTCATAGGGACCCCCCACCACACCCCATGGGCCAGCTTCCATCAAGGTCCATATTCTGCCTTTAAATAAATAAATAAATAAGAAATAAAAACAAGGTTTTCTCCTGAGCCTCCCTCTATCCCTCGGGGCCGGTCCTGTTCATGCACAGCTACTATACATACAGCTTTGTTGTCAGGGCTTTATAGTCTGTGTGGTGACGTGGGAGGTGAATCTTCCTTCTTGGTATCTCTTTTTCAAAATAAATCTGGCTTGTCATGGCTTTCATCCTTTCCTAAACATTTTAGAGGAAGACAGTAGAGTTCCTTAAAAAAGAAAATAAAGGAAACCCAACTGGAATATGTCCTAGGATTACATTGAATATATGGCCTAACTGAAAGGGGAATGAGCATCTTTGTAACAGTAAAACATCCAATCCGATATTGTGTTCTCTCTGTTTATCCAGATAAACTTGTTTCCTTTTTAATGTTCTCAAGTTTTCTCCAAAGAATTTTGAAGAACTCTTCGATACTTTAATTTTTAGATACTTGATAATATTCACACTTGTGAATGGCACCATGGTTTCTACTATATCTTGTAATTGTTTATTGCTGGTGTAATGCATGAACACTATTGAGTCTTGTGAGATGATCTATCTTCCAATGACCTTGCTACACTCTTATAGATTCTAATAGGTTGTTTATTGATTCTGTTGGCAAATGTTTAGTTCTCACATGTACCAATTGAGTATATCATTGATAAATAATGACAGTTTTATCTCTTCTCTTCTTATCCTTTTATATTTTATTTCTCTTTTATATCTTTTTGTACTGTCTTGGGCCATCAATATTCTGTTGAACAATGGGTATGATATCAGACATCTCCCCGCCTTTTAGGGGAGGTACTGGGGATTGAACTCAGGGGCACTCAATCACTAAGCAACATATCCAAACCTATTTTGCATTTTATTTAGAGACAGGGTCTCACTGAATTGCTTACTGCCTTGCTTTTATTGAGGCTGCCTTTAAACTTGTGATACTCCTGCCTCAGCTTCCCCAGCCACTGAGATTACAGGAGTGTGCCACCACACCTGACATCTTCCATTTATTTATTCATTAATTCATTTGGATGTCAGGAATTGAACCCAGGGCCTTTTGCATACTTAGTGTTATGTTCTACCACTGAACTGCATCCCCAGCTTTGCCTTATTTCTAATCTTAGGGAATGTGTCTTAACTTTTTCCTTTGAGTAAGATGCTCTGCAGGCTTTGGATAAAAAGACTCCTAGCTGTTAACTAACTATGATCCAACCTTCCCTTCTTCTATGGTGTCTCAGCTTACTTTCCCAAGAAAACAGAACACAGGCAAAAGTTTACATGCTGACCTTCTATTGGAGAGAGACACAATCTCAGAAAAAGCAAAAGCCGAGGGAGTAAGGCTGGGAAGCAGAGAAACCAATACAAGGACTGTGTTTCCATGCTGATCACAACTTCATCACAGCAACAGCCTGAACTCCAGAGGGCAACTTGGAACAACTGAGTCTTGGAACAGTCTTACAGGTTGAAAGGAGTCGTTGTTTCTGCTGGTGTCCAGGTCAGGAACTGAAGACACTGGGCATGCTGCAGGGCCCGGTGGCACATACCTGGGGTCCCAGCAACACAGGAGGTGGAGAAAGGAGGATCGAAAGTTCAAGGTCAGCCTTAGCAAGACCCTGTCTCGAAATAAAAAAATAAAAAGGACTGGGGATATAGCTCCGTGGTAGAGCACCCCTGGATTCAATCCCCAAATACCACAAAGAAGAAAAATTGGCAAATGTTTAGTTCTCACATGTACCATATACAGGCAGGCAACAGGGGTGAGATTCTGCTCATTGGAGTCACTGAGAGACTCAGGCTCATAGAGCAAGTTTCATCTCACACATGGCTAGTTGTTATGCTAGAGCCAAAAAGGTACCAAGGGTCCTCAACCAGCCATTGAATGTGCCAGCCTAGAATCATTGGTCACAAGGCCCCACCCACCCTCAAGGGGGCTAATCAATACAATCCTACCTTGAGTCCTGAGAGCTGGAGAAACTGGAAATAATCGGTGAATATCATTTAAACTACCAACTTAAATCTACCCACTCCAAAATCTCTTCTTTCCTTATATAGATTTGGAATCAAGGTTATACTAGACTCACTGTCGTGATGGGCAAAAGGTGCAACTTATGCAGTCGAGGAGGAGAAATATAGAATGTTCACGCGCTTCTGCCCTTTTCAATGCTTTACTCATTCAAATCACTCAATACAATTTTACTCTATAGGTGTTTTTTTTTAGTATTTGTTTTTTAGTTGTAGTTGGACACAATACTTTTATTTTATTTATTTATTTTTATGTGGTGCTGAGGATCGAACCTAGGACCTCGCACATGCTAGGCGAGCACTCTACTGCTGAGCCACAACCCCAGCCCCCACTCTACAGGTTCTTAATCAAGAAAATGACAATCTTTAATGTTAGGCACTGCAATAGACATAATCAATTCACAGCAAACAATTCCAGATTAATTCTAAGCACTGAACACACTTAATCATGACAGGCTCATAACAGATTCCCTCTGCATGCTAAGCTCAAGTGTCAGATCTAAAGTCTCAAGCCTTAGGCTCTAAGTCCAGCAGACGCACACTCACTCAGTGTGGGGAGAAATGACTTGTTTGTGCCTGAGGGCCATACTGGAGGGCTCCATAGGTGTGCCTGGTGAAACTGCGGGTTTCAAACTGGAGTTTTAAAATGAAGTTGCTTAGGCTAAGACCTAAGGCCATCCTTACACTCAGTTCATGAATTAAGATGGTTTCCTTATTTTCCTATGGTCTGGAACAACCTGTATGAAATAGGGATAGGCTGGGTGCCTAGGCGCACACCCGTAGTCCCAGTAACTAGAGGGATGGAGTCAGGAGAATCACAAGTTTGAGGCCAACCTTAGCAATTTAGTGAGATCCTATCTGAAAATAAAGTAAAAATGGCTGAGGGTGTAGCTCAGTGGTAGATCACTTGCCTAGCATGTAAGAGACCCCAAGTTCAATCCCCAGTATCACAAAATGATGATGATGATGATGATGATGATAACAATAATAATGATAATATAAAGATTATATGAGTGAACACATTTATAAAACCATTTGAGACTGTAATTTTCAATGTGTATGAGGAAAGGTCTTTGAGATAATTTTTCAGCTGACATCAATGCCTATTCAAGTTCCCTATTTCTTCTCAAGTTTTGCTTCTTACATTTTTTTAATATACAAAATACTTTTTGTACTCTTTGTGTTTAAATGTCTATTCTATCTGATTTCCTACTTTCATTTTATAATGTGTTTATTTGCATGTTCTCTCTTGCTTAGCTTTTCAGAGGTCTATCTAGTTATATTGAAGACACTTTCACATTGGCTATGTTAAAATATTCTTTTGTGTGGGTTTGTTGCTAATAGTATTCAGAATCCTATTGATTTTTATGTTTCTCTTCATTGTTTCCGTTTGTTTTATATTTTCACGTTTACTTTGTTCTAATTCTTGAGTTAAATGGTTAGGTCATTGGTAGGCTTTTACCCATTTAAAGCTATAAGTTTAAAGGCAAACATTTTGATATTGATTATCTAGAGTCTATTTGGGAGATAAACATTCTCTTTAGGCGGAGTGAAATCTTTGTTTTGTATGTTCATATACTTGGCCTCACGTACTCTGTTCCTTGTGATTTGTCCTACAAATATAACTGTGCAAATGTGCAAGACGACACATACAGGCTATTTATTGTAAACACCCTATGTGTCCATCAGTGAGAGAACTATATTGGTTTCCTGCAGGCTCTGTAATGAATTACCACCAAGTTGGTGGTTTAAAACAATACAAATTTATTCTCTCTCAGTTCTGGAAGCCAGATTTCCAGAACTGCATTCATTTCCAGAACGGCAATCATTTCCCCTGGACCTAAATCAAGGTGTTGGCAGGGCTTTTTTTTCCTCTGAAGGTTTTTAGAGGAGACTCCATCTTTTGCCCATTCTAGCTCCCGGCGACTGCCAAAATTCTTTGGCTTATGGCAGCAACATTCCAATCTCTGCCTCTGTCTTCAAATCACCTCTGTGAAATCTTCCTCTGCCTCTCTCATGTCAGGACACTTGTGATTTTATTTAGGGGCCTCTCCACCCCACACACAGCATCCAATATGACTTCCCCATCTCAAGATCCTTAACTTAATAACATCTGCAAAGACCCTTTTTTCAAATAGGGTAAAAATTTATGGATTCCAGGGACCAGGATGTGGACATTTAGGGGCGCATTACTCATCTTACTGTAGAAATGACTAAATTATCGCATAACTCTATGATTAAATATTTTACCATTTATTAAGAGTGAAATAAGGCCCAGTCATTGCCCTGCCACCAAGGACTCAGAAGCCTCCCTCACCTCTTTGCTGATGCAAAAGTAAAGGTGATGACCTGCTTCCTGCTGGCACTAAGATTATATCCATATAAGAATTCAACAGAGAAACTGCAGGAAGACCCTTACTACTGTCCAAGGGATGGCTGGTGATCACCATAAAAAGAAACTAGTGAAGGCATTTAAGAAGAAATTTGCCTGCATTGGTGCTGTAATGGAGCATGCAGAATATGGAGAAGTAATTCAGCCAAAGGGGGTGACCAGCACAGGGACATGGTCAGTTCCTCGTAGAGATTGATTGGCTAAGGATCATCAGTTGAAGGTTCATGGGTTTTCAGGGATTGTGGTTCAATGAAGCTTAAATGAGGATTTCCTTGCACTGAGTAGAATTTCCCTTCTGGCCCCTGTCACAAGTTTAAAAACCTCACAGCTTGTATAATGTAACCGTTTGGGGTCTGCTTTTAACTTGGACCAGTGAAACTCCTTCATGCAATAAACCTAAAAGAGACTGAAAAAAAAAAAAAGAATGAAATGAAATGAAAGCTGGGCATGGGGGTGCACTCCTGTAATTTCAGCAACTGGTGAGGCTGAGGCAGGAGGATCACAAGTTTTGTGGGGTTTTTTTTGGGGGGGGGGTTTTTTTTTCTTTTTAGATATATATGACAGTAGAGTGTATTTCCCACTCCTGTGGTTGTACATGATGTGGAGTTATACTGGTTGTGTATTCATATATGCACATAGAAAAGTTATGTCCGGTTCGTTCTACTGTCTTTCCTATTCCCATCTCCTCTCCTTTCCCTTCATTCCCCTTTGTCTAATCCAATCAATGTCTGTTCTTCCCTCCACACACACAAACTCATTGTGTCTTAGCATCTGCCAATCAGAGAGAACATTTAGCCTTTGGTTTTTAGGGGGATTATCTTATTTTACTTAGTATGATAGTCTCCTGCTCCATCCATTTACCAGAAAATGCCATCATTTCATTCTTCTTTGTGGTTGAGTAATATATTCCACTGTGTGTATATTCCATATTTTATTTATCCATTCATCTGTTGAAGGACACCCATAGCTTTAATCCCATAGCTTAGCTATTGTGAATTGAGCTGCTATAAACATTGGATTAGCTGTATCACTATAGTATGCTGATGTTATAATATGCTGATGGTATATATCCTTTGGGTATATACTGAGGAGTGGGATAACTGGATCAAATGGTGGTTCCATTTCAAATTTTCTGAAGAATCTCTATACTGCTTTCCAGAGTGGTTGCATCAATTTGCAGTCCCACCAGCAATGTATGAGTGTGCCTTTTTCCCAACATAGGACTACAAGTTTATGGCCAAGCAATTTAGCAAGGCCCTAAGCAATCTAGCAAGACCCTGTCTCAAAATAAAAAACAAAAAGGGCTGAGGATGTGGCTCAGTGGTAAAGTACCCCTGATTTCAATTCCCAGCAACATCAAAAAAGGGGAAAAAAAACAAACAAATCAACAATGTACATTGCTGAACAATAGGAATAGTGTTACCCCAAATCATAATTTATATGCATGTGCTCACATATACTTTAAAATATTTGCATTAATAAATATACAACAATAGAGGGTAGGGTTGTGGCTCAGTGGTAGAGTATTTGTCTCACATGTGTGAGACCCTGGGTTCGATCCTCAGCACCACAGAAAGATAAATAAAATAAAGGTATTGTGTCCATCTATAACTAAGAAATACATATATATATATATATATATATATATATATATATATATATATATAATATACCACAATTGCAACAGTTATCTCTAGAGAGTACCATTTGGAGTGGGCTGAGAGGAAAAAATTTACTCTTATACATTTCTATATTATTTATATTTTTATAAAATCACGAACAGGTTTTTGTTGTTTTATTTTTACAATGGCTATAAAGTCTGTGTGTGTGTGTGTGTGTGTGTGTGTATGTGATGCTAAGGACCAAACCCAGGGCCTTCCCCATGCTAGACTCTACCAGTGAGCTATATCCCCCCACCTTTTTCTTTCTTTTTTTTTTTTTAGACAGGGTCTCCCTAAGTTGCCCAAACTGGCCCTGAATTTGTGATCCTCCTAATTGACTGGGATTCCAGACGTGCACCACCGTACTTGAATTGTAAAGTCTTTTTTATTTATATTTTATGGCCCAGCTGCCTAAAGTGTCCCAGTCCTGCTAAGCAGAGGTCCTTTTCTTTCCCCAGCAATCTTTTCTGCATGGGGAGCAGACATTAAGGGTTCATTTCTAGTGTCCTGTGAAGGTCTAAGGCTGTCCTCCTTTACCACCTGTTGAAGCCACAGAGATGTCATTGTAGGATGGGAAGAGAAGCTGATGAATTGGCTTCCATAGTGACCAATTCAGTTAATCAACATGTGAACTTTTAAATCCATGTCATACCAGGTCACCTCTTGGTTGCTGGGGATGCCTGAACAAGTCACTTAGCATTTCAGATGTCCTTATTTATAAAACAAAGAATGTTATGGTTTCCCTCACAGAGATGCAGTGGGACCTACATGAGACAGTGCATTTCCAGTAAAGTTCTTAGTTGTGGTCTTCCTACGTGTGAATGAACACATTGGTGAAAATCAAGGTGGTGAAACGCAGGAATGGTGTGACGTATAAAATCAGATTTAAAATAGCAGATGCCCCAGGCTGGGGATATAGCCAAGTTGGTAGAGTGCTTGCCTAGCATGCACAAGATCCTGGGTTCAATCCCTGGCACTACACACACACACAGAAAAAAAAAAAAAACCCGTCAAGCCAGGCGAGGTGCTGCACGCCTGTAATCCCAGTGGCTTGGGAGGCTGAGACAGGAGGATTGCAAGTTCAAAGCCAGCCTCAGCAACCTCAAGGGGCTAAGCAACTCAGTGAGATCCTGTCTCTAAATAAAATACAAAATAGGGCTGGGGATGTGGCTCAGTGGTAGAGCACCCCTGAGTTCAATTCCCAGGACCCACCCCCCACCCCCACCACCAGCAAAAAAAAAAAAAAAAGAAAGAAAGAAAAAAATAGCAGTTGCATTACAGTCCAATAAGCCCTTTACCACATGAGGAATCTAAGATCCAGTATGGAGGACACTTAGTCCCAGCTGTGTGACTCTTGCACAAGTTTATTCCCCATCATGGGCCCAGCCAGCTTTCACTGACTACAAAAATAAAGGCACTGATCTATGACCTCTGAGGTCTCCTCTGGCTCACACATTCTCCAATTCTCCAATTGGACACAAGTTTCTTGACTGTGCTTGTCAATCAACATGTTTCGGCCAGTATTTATAGAAAACACTCTGTTACCTTAAAGATAAAAGATTGAAAGTTTTTATCATGAACTGAATTGTGTGCTCCTCCAGGCTCCCAACAACAACAACCAAAAAGAAAAAAAAAAAAAAAAAAAAAAAAAAAAAAAAAAAAAAATATATATATATATATATATATATATATATATATATATATATATATATCCATATGCTAAAGCCCGGTGTGACTGTATTTGGAGACAGCGCCCTTAAAGAGGTATTTTAAGGTTAAAAGAGTTCATAAGAGTGGAGCCCCAATCGAATCTAGTAGGACTGGTGCCCTTGTAAGGAGAGGAAGAGACACAAAGGATACACATACACCGAGGAGGGGCCATGTGAAGGCACAGTGAAAGGAGCCATCTGTATCTGTAGGCCTCAGAGAGAGGCTTCGGGAGAAACCAGACTGCCAGCACCTCCGTCTTGGCCTTCGGCATCCAGGACTGTGAGCAAATTAATTTCTCTTGTTTATCCCTCCCAGTCTGTGGTATTTTGTTATGTCAGCCCTAGCAGACTAATAACACAGAATTCAAAAGCCAATTGTATTAGGACTTTTCATTTGAGAATGTTCAGATTTCATAGAATAAACATTAAAAGGATTTTTTCCCTAGCATTATTCAAGCTTATATAGACATTCTCTTGCTGATTTGGGTAATCAGAATACGTTGTTAAATTTTAGTCCAATTTTTGGTGGTGTCAAGCTTTTATTCTTTCAAAAGTTCACTTTGGAAGGCAGAATGAAAAGGACACAGGGACCCCAGGTGGTGACACATGCATGTAATCCCAGTTACTTAGGAGGCAGAGGCAGGAGGATCACAGGTTCAACTCCAACTTGGGCAACTTAGTGAGACCCTGCCAACAAAATAAAATTTAAAAAATTAATGAAAAGTTGGGGATGTGGCTGAGTGGTAAAGCATACCTGGGTTCAATTCCTAGTACCACTAAATAAATAAATAAAGTAGTTCTTTTCCATTCATTAAACAAATAATTCTGAAATAAAATGATACAGTTGAAGGTCCCCCCCCCGGGGGAGGGGGGGTGACACACGCCTATAATCCAGCTACTTGAAAGTGTGAGGCAGGAGGATCTCAAGTTTGACAGCAGCTTGGCCAGTTTAGTGAGACCCTGTCTCAAAATAAAATAAACACTTTTAAAGTTCTGGGGCTGTAGCTCAGTGGTAAGAGTACATACCTAACATGCCAGGGCCCTGGGTTCAATCCCCAGTATGGAAAACAACAACAACAAAAAAAGACACAGTAGCAGAGAACAGACCATGGGATGATCTGAACCAGAGTCCAGCTACTTACTAGCAATTGACCCTGTACTAGGTACTCAATGTGTCTGCACCTGAGCATTGTAACACTGTAACAGAGGGAAGCCCTAAATAAACCTAATCTTCCAGAAGGTCTGCTCTACACAACACCTCTGACCAAAGCTTCCTGTGTAGTCGACTTTTCATTACTGTGACAAAATGCCTTGCGGGTAGGAGGAATCTTAAAGGAGGGAAGATTTATTTTGGCTCATGGTTTCAGAGGTTTTAGTCCATGGTTAGCTGGCTCCATGAGTGGTAGGCTTCTGGTCTGAGGTCAGAGGAGTCCATCATGGTAGAAGGTCATGGGGAAAGAAAGCTACTCAGCTCATGGCATCCAGGGAGCAGAAAGAGAGAGAGAAAGGGGACAAGATATAGTCCCCAAGGGCATGCATCTCAGGACCCACTCCTCCAAGTAGGTTCACCTCCTGCAGTTCCATCCCCCACCAGTAGTCCATTCAGGTATGAGTCCCTCAATGGGTTAATCCATTGATGAGGTCAGAGCCCTCTTAACCCAGTATCTTCTTAAAATCTTCATTTCTGAGCATTGTTGCATTGGGGACCAATCTTTTAACATATGAGCCTTTGAGGAACACTTCACACCTAAACCAGAACACTGCCTAGTGGGTTCAAACTGTCCTCCAGCAAGATTTGCCTTTGATTTCCCCTCCCTATTCTGTCTTTCTTCTTTCTTTGTTTGAACTTGGACTTTCAGCTTCCAGAACTTTTATTTATTTTTCTTTCTTTCTTTCTTTTTTTTTTTTTTTTTTTTTTTTGATACTGGTATTTAACCCAGGGGCACTCTATCACTGAGGCTTTTTTTTTTTTTTTGTAGTTTTTAATGGTCAGAATGCCTTTATTTGTTTATTTTTATGTGGTGCTGAGGATAGTACCCAGTGCCTCACACATGCTAGGCAAACACTCTGCCACTGAGCTACAGCCCCAACCCATCCCCAGCCCTTTTTGTTTTTAGAGACAGGATCTCACTAAGTTGTGTAGGGCCTCACTAAATTGCTGAGGCTGGCCTTGAACCTGCAGTCCTCCTTCCTCAGCCTCCAGAGCCTCTGGAATTACAGGCATGCACCACCATGCCTGGCCTTATTCTGTATCTTAATGATTAACTTCAAGGTTAGCTATTCCTGGAAAAAGGAACTTTATAATCAGTAACTTTACTGAGTTACAAAACTCAGAACATTTGATAACCTTCTAATAACAGCATGTGAGCCCACACCACTGTCATCTGACCACAAAAATTTATGACCATCCAGGCAGCCCACCCACCCACCTGTCTGAGACTCTATTTAAAGTTTGGGCCTTCAACTCCTAAGCAAGATGACTCTTTAAGACCAGTCTCCATCTTCCAACTTGCTGATTTGTTGCCAATAAAGCTCTTCTTTCCCTGTCACTCTGTCTCTTGAGTTAATGACTTCATCAGGTGGCAGCAAAAGCAGACCTTTCTTGATTACAAGCGCTAACTCCTGAATTTACTGAGAGTTCAATTAAATGAGAGACTGCATGTAAAGACCTGGCCCGCATGCCTGTAACCCCAGAGGTTTGGGAGGCTGAGGCAGGAGGATCAAGAGTTCAAAGCCAGCCTCAGCAACTTAGTGAGGCCCTAAGCAACTCAGTAAGACCCTGTCTCTAAATAAAATATTAAAAGGGGCTGGGGATGTGGCTCAGTGGTCAAGTTCAATCCCCAGTACAAAAAAAAAAAAAAAGAAAGAAAGAGAGAGAGACCTGGTACCCACACGACACACACTCAGTAGCTATTACCTTCATTTGATAACAAAAACTTGTTTCTCCTGATTTCCATGAAAACTTCATTGCTTTGGAGTGAAAATAGTATTTTTATAATAAAATATTTTCTAGATGAAATTCTCCAGTTCAATGTTTTGTTCACTAAGAAGTCTGAACTTACAGGGGAACCCAGGAAAGAAGCTGATCACAGCATCCACTTATTGATCTTTGACCAGAGGAACATACAAAATTTTTCATGAATTATTGTATTCAACTTGAATTTCTAGAAAACCCAAGTGGCATATATTATTATTCCCATTGCACAGATGAGGAAACCAATACTCAAAGAAATTTAATTATAAAATTAAAAATTTTACTAGGGAATAATATTGGCTAAATAATTTTGTTGTACTGTGTGCATATATGAGTATGTAGCCGTGAATCCCAGTATTATGTACAACTATAATGCACCAATAAAAAATATTTGGAAAAAGAGAAGTTGAATAGCTTGCAAAGGGCTAAAATCTAGAAATATCAGCTGTGTGAACTACAAAGACTATCTTTTTAGCTATCATGCTATATTGGTATTTATAAAAAATATAAATACATTTTGTCAAGCTACACATTTTTACTATACTAAGTCATTTGTTTGTTTTGAAATGGGGTCTATATTGCCAAACCTGGCCTCCAACTTGTGGGTTCAAGCAATCTTCCTGACTTAGTCTCCTGAGTAGCTGGGACTACTGCACCTGTCTAGTAGTATTTTTACTCTTTGAACAATACTATGAAGTTAGTGCAAGATTTTATCACTGTTTGAC
The DNA here is from genome assembly GCF_047511675.1 of Marmota flaviventris. NCBI lineage: Eukaryota > Metazoa > Chordata > Mammalia > Rodentia > Sciuridae > Marmota > Marmota flaviventris. The sequence goes on from NC_092498.1 coordinate 191,565,588, forward strand.
ATATGAGTAAACTAAGACTTAGCTATCTTATCTAAATGATTTGGCAAGTGGCAGAGCTGAGATTCATACCCAGGTCTGTCTGAGCTCAGGTTCTGGTACTTATAGCTCTACTTTATACATACTGTCCTCCAGTAGACTGCACAGAGCACTGGACTGGGCACTAAGTGGGAGTCCCAAAGACCTGGGTTTTACTCCTGACTGTATTCCAAGTGACCTGTATGACATTTCACTTCTCTGAGTCTTAATTTAATCCTTTGCTTGAATAAAAATTTGGGTTGGGTGATTTCTAATTGTTTTGGCTTTAAGGTTCCATAATCCCAGGTAAATTTTGAGCAATTACATTCATTGCATCACTAAAAATAAAGAAATAAGATTTCAAGCCTTCTACTTTCCTTGATCTAAAAATTCTGTTCAATGTAATTGGAATTCCTAATCCCTCTCTTCCCCTTCCTTCATATATTAAGGCCATGGGGTAGGAGAAAAGTGCACAACCCTCCATGTCCTTTTCCCATGCATTAATATTCCTTATTTACCTCCCTTCCTCCCACTTCTTCCCACTCTCATCCACCTTTTCTGACAAAAAGGAGCCTTCGGCTCTGTGTGACCCTCAGAGCGCACTGCACGGGGGACTTCCCCAGCTAGACTTGGCTCTTGTCTAGCTGATTTGATTTCTCTTGTTTCTGCTCTGCCTGGTGCTCTTTTTTCTCGGTGGGGTGTGGGTAATAGAATAGCTATGGGCTTTTGAGACCTTTTAACTATTTATTTTTCCTCTTTCATTTATAAAAACACTAAACATTCAACTCCAGATGACCAAAAATCCCACCACCAAACACTACTAAGGGGCATGACTTCTGCTCCATACCATTTCTCTCTCTCTGTCTCTGTCTCTCTCTCTTGTTAATGCTTTTAAAAACAAATGGGTTTTTTATATGAATAAAGTTTTTTTAAAGTGTGTAAAAAATAAGATTTCAAAATTATGAAATAATTATAGGCTCCTAAATGACAAGTAAGTATAGTTGTTAAGATAATCTAGAATGGGACAGAAGCTTGATTCCAATTCTTCAGAAATCAGCTTTGTAGAAAGTCTGGTGCCCTGATAGATGACAAGTGGGAACAAAGGTCAGATTGAATATCTGTGATCTGAGACAAGCATTCATTCTCCTTCTTCTTCAGTTTGATTTTTTGTTGGATAGAGATAATTCTAATACCTGTATGCTTGTCTTAAGAAGACTCCTTGCACCAGGCACGGTGGCGCACGCCTGTAATCCCAGCAACTCAGGAGGCTAAGGCTGGAGGATCGCAAGTTCAAAGTCAGCCTCAGCAATTTAGTGAGTCCCTAAACAACTTATTCAGACCTTGTCTCAAAAGAAAAAAGAAAAAAGGCTGTGAATGTGACTCAGTGGTTAAGTGCCCCTGGGTTCAATTCCTGGTACAAAAAAAAAAAAAAATCCTTGAAGATATCAAAATCAGAGACTAAATGTGAAACCACATTAGAAATAAGTTTACTAGAGCTGGGGTTGTAGCTCAGTGGTAGAGCACTTGCCTTGCATGTATAAGGCTTCAATCCTCAGCACCACATAAACATAAATAAACAAAATAAAGGTATTAAAAGAGAGAGGTGGGGATATAGCTCAGTTGGTAGAGTGCTTGCCTAGCATGCACAAGGCCCTGGCTTCAATCCCCAGTACCACCAAAAAAAAAAAAAAAAAAAGATTTGGGCTGGTGTTGTGGCTCTGTGGCAGAACGCATGTGTGAGGTACTGGGTTCTATTTTCAGCACCACATATAAATAAATAAAGGTCTGGGACTGGGGTTGTGGCTCAGTGGTAGAGCACTCACTTAGCATGTGTGAGGCCCTGGGTTCGCTCCTCAGCACCACATAAAGATAAATAAATAAATGTATCCATCTACAACTAAAAAAATATTTTAATAAAAAGGGTCAATCAACAACTAATAAAATATTTTTTAAAAAGGTATTGAAGAGAAAAAAAAAAAGAAATAAGTTTACTATAAAAATGCTGTAAAAATCCAAGAGACTATCTTTGAAAAGATCTTTTTCAACCCTGAAGCCAGATATCAACTGCTGAATTTGGCATCTGGTCATTGTACCCATTAAAATACTCACACAAAGTCATGTTTTCTAATGATCACATTAGAAATAAATGAATGTAAATATTCAGAAATTGACACAAAACCAAAGGACTGAAGAGATGAGAACAAGAAGTGAAGGAAGAAAAAAAATGAAAATTGATGACTATGAGAGGGAAAAGATTCACAAGAGAGGAGAGAGGGAAAGGAGACTAAGAAGAAATGGAGCCTGGCACAGTGGCACACACCTGTGATCCCAGCTCCTCGGGAGGCTGAGGCAGGAGGATCATGAGTTCAAAGCCAGCCTCAGCAAGGCGCTAAGCAACTCAGTGAGAGCCTGTCTCTAAATAAAATACAAAAAAATAGGACTGGGGATGTGGCTCAGTGGTCCAATCCCTGGTACCAAAAAAAGAAAACAAGAAATGGATAAAAGAAGAAGGAAAGGTAATTGCTGAGTTTGTGATCTCCACTCGGAGAGGGTATGAACTACTCTTAGTTTGGGGGGGCAGGATTTGTAGTCATTACCCTCTAAATTCCCTTGAGTTGAATTTCACAAATTGAGTCCTCCAAAATCCTCAGGACAGTAGTTTGAGGAAGAGGGCATTCTTCAGCACCGTCTAGAGTTATGTTCCTGTTCAGCCACTAGGGGGTGGTACATTCCACTCAATTCAATCAGCATTTACAACCAATTACCCAATGCAGGGGGGCCTGGAGACTACCCCATGAATAAGGCACCGTTTCTTACTTTCAAATGTAATTATTAGGGGCTGGAGTTGTGGCTCAGTGGTAGAGCTCTCTCCTCGCACGTGAGAGACCCTGGGTTCCATCCTCAGTACCACATAAAAATAAATAAACAAAATATTGTGTCCATGTATAACTAAAAAACATAAAAAATAAACAAAAATGTAATTACTAATATATTTACTCAAATAATGATGCTTCAAAAAGAAATGAACTATGGATTTTCATTTGGTCTAAGTCTTTAAAGCTGGGAGGGAATTCATGGTACACAAAGATACGTGGTGGGAGGAAGGCTCCAAAGACAGAAGTACATTTGGAAGGAAAGATCCAAACCAAAGATGGAGTAAGCTCCTAACTCTATGTTGGATGTTCAACATCCACAGACTGCTTCATGGGGATTCGTCCCATACATGAGCAACAACATAATAGAAATAGGTTGTTCAATGGGACTGGGGCTGTGGCTCAGTGGTGGAGTGCTCGTCTTGCATGTGTGAGGCCCTGGGTTTGATCCTCAGCACCACATAAATAAAATAAAGGTATTGTGTCCACCTACAACTAAAAAAAATATTAAGAAGAAAAGAAATAGGTTGTTCAAAAGAAAGAGAGAGAGAGAGAGAGGGAGAGAGAGAGAGAGTCCAATTTTAAAAGAAAAAAAATGCAGTGTGTACAATTACAAGCAAAGGTCACTTGATGAGCAGGGTGACATTGTAATCTTTCACCATGTTATCATTGTCCTACGATTAAAAGCTTAAACTGTATAATTTGGTTTTTCATCAAATCATTTTCCCTCCTAATTCTTCATTTCTACTACACTGGAACGTATAAACCACAATTTTGGTCTTTGGCAGTAATGGAAAGGGCCTCACCCCATGGGTGGGTCTAGATATTTGGATCCAACATGGACCCAGAGATTACGGAGAATTCCATGCTTGATGCTCTCTAGTAGATGAGTCAATGAGTCTATTATGCTTAAGCTCTGGAATCTGGCGCTTTAATCTACCCTTTGGATATAATTGGCTTTAATAGTGAATCTTCAGAGTTTGTTGCAGCATTCAAATTTTATTTTTTATTCTTTTTTTAAAACAGCTTTGTTGAGCCATAATGTATGTACCATAAAATTGGCCCATTGTAAGTGCTCAATTCGTGACTTGTAGTAAACATAAAGAGCTGTGCGATCATCACCACATTCCTGTCTAGAATCCCTCCCTCTCTGTTGCATCCACCACCAAAATTTCCTTTAGCCTTTGTTTGGAGACAATCTGTAATCCCGCCCCCAGCTGAGGGTTCCACTGACCTGCTTTCTGTCTGTCTAAATTTTCCTCCTCAGAGCATTTCATACAAATGGAATCACTGTAGGCAAATTTTTGAATCTGGCTTTTTTTTTTTTTTAACCTAGCATGTTTTCAAGGCTCATCGATATTGTCCTCTCAGTTGTTCTTTTGATTGCTGCAAGGAGTCCCATCATATGAATATACTACATTGTTCATCAATTCACTAATTGCAGGACCTTTGGACGATTTCCAGTTTTTGATTAATGCTGATGAGGAACCGCATACAGGTCTTTGCGATGGGAAAGAAAATGCACTGGACAATTAAGGAGATGATTTCATCCTGGCTACTGTAACCAGCAGAACTGTCACTAGTGAGGAACAGTGCCAAGAAAAGGCAGAGGAGCTGGGGTGTTGGAGGCAGAAGAAAAAGAGAGTCATCAGTGAGTTCTCACTGGAACTGTGAGGAAGGACAGGAGGAAATATGCAAGAGCAGGGTGGTTGCAATAGTTGGCTTGGGCTGCCATAACAAAATGCTACAGACTCCACGGCTTCAACAACAATTGATTTTCTCATAGTTCTGGAAGCTGGAAGTCTAAGTTCGAAGAGTCAGCAGGGTTGGTCTCTCCATGAATTGCACGTGGCTACCTCTAACTGTGTCCTCATCTGGCCTTTCCTTGTGAAAATTTTAGCATCACTTCCTCTTTTTAAAATGACACTATCCTGTTGAGTTAGGGCCCCATCCTTAAGACATCACTGAACCATAATTAACTCCTCAAAAGCCCTCTCTCCGATTATAATCACCTTCTGAGGTGAACTGGAGGTTACATAAAGAATGTCATCTGTAAATAGTCTTTTTTTTTTTTCCCCCTCTGCAATGTCAACTTTTATCCTGTTGTAGAGTATATCACATTAATCCGTTTGGGGGTGTAAATGTCACCTTGCATTCCCAGGATACAGGACACCCTTGGGGTGCACTTGATCTTGGTGTACCACATTGTTTTATGTAGTTAAGATTGGTTTGAGAATATTTTATGAAGGATTTTTATACTTATATTCATGAGAAACATTGGTCTGGAGTTTTATTTTCTTGTGGTGACTTTGGCTTTGGTATCAGGGTAATGCTGCCTGCATTGAATGAGTTGGGAAATGTTCTCTATTTTCTCAAAGAACTTGGAAAGTATTCATATTAGTTATTTAAATATTTGATAGCATTCACTAGGGAAACCATATGGAGTTGGGTATTTCTTCGTAGGAGAACTTTTAATTACTAACTCAAATTTTTTTTTTAACAGGGATTGAACTCAGGGACACTCAACTACTGAGTCACATCCCCAGCCCTATTTTGTATTTTATTTAGAGACAGGGTCTCACTGAGTTGTTTAGTGCCTTGATTTTGCTGAGGCTGTCTTTGAAATCATGATTCTCCTGCCTCGGCCTCCCAAGGTGTACTAAGTAATTTTTTTTTATTTGTTACAGATATGTTAAATTTCCTAGGTTTTTTTTTTTTTTTGATACCAGGGATTGAACCCAAGCATGCTTAACAACTGACCCACACCCCATGCCACCTGCCCTTTTTTTTATTTAATTTTGTGACAGGGTCTCACTAGGTTGCTTACAGCCTGGCTAAGTTGCTAAGGCTGGCTTTGAACCTGTAACCCTCCTTCCTCAACCTCCTGGGATTACAGGTGTCCACCACCACATCTGGCATGAATTTCCTATTTTCTTCTCAAGCCAGTAACTTATATTTTTCTAGGAACTTGCCCATTTCATCTGTTGCCTAATTTCTGGGCATATTGTTGTTCATAATATTCCCATTCTGTTTCTGTAGGGTCAGCTGTAATGTCCCCTCTTTCATTCCCAACTTTGTGTCCCTTTTATCCTCAGTCCAGCAATGCCATCAGGGTTCTCTGTGTCTCTTGTATGTACACATCAGCAACCAGGGGCATATGGGCAGCTGAGGACTGCTGTGGTCTTTGCTAAGTATGTCCATAAACTCTGGCCAACATGTGAAATAGGGAGGTTTCACATTCCTTAAGGAATTCCTTTTCTCCTTTACATAGTTGGAGGTCTGGTGATTTCAACTCAGAATCCAGATTGGTGTGATTACAGTGACGCCTAAAGCAATAGCCAGAGGAACTATACATCTAGGCCAACTTAAGCACCATAATAAGGAGAATGTTCTTGAGGATGCCTCAACTATGTGGAGGGCAGTGCTGAGCTCCCATAGTTAAGGATGTAACTCTTGGGACTGAATGCTGGGCCCCAGGATAAAGTTTCGGCCTCATTCCATCTCCCTTCCTTCCTCCCTCCCTCTCTTTCCTTCTTTCCTCTTTCCCTCCTTCCTTCCTCCCTTCCTTACTTGCTGAGAGCCATAACCAAGTAGGAATGAGCATGGCAATTTCTTTGTCAGCCTACCCAATGTTGCTTAGAGGGAGGTCTCTCCATTGTGGAAATAGGCTTGCCTTGGACCCAGGTCATTTGCAGTGACATTGCATGAATGTTTGAGAAAGGTGACCCTGCTCAAGGACCAGGGTGGATCCGAGTTTAGGGAGGATCCTGCTGGATTAGGGTGGGTTCAGGTTTAGGGTGTATCCTGCTGGGAATAGGGAGTATCCTGCTGCCTCAGGCGCCCGCCCGCTCCTTGAGCTCCTGTTGAGCTCTCACGGGATTCAGAGATTATTTGGGATGCAGAGCGCGGTGAAGGTAAAGAATTTTCCCCAGAACGTGTAGAGTGCTGGTGACAGTTCGGGAATAAAGAATTGCTGTTTGAATCTACAAGGCTGTGAGTGGCTCGTGATTTTGTGCCCAGCCAGACTGCGGCACTTCCTTCCTTCCTTGGAACAGGAAGACTCAGCTCTCAGCCGGGCACAGTGGCCCACGAGTATAATCCCAGCAGCTCAGGAGGCTGAGGCAGGAGGATCACAAGTTCAAAGCCAGCCTCAGCAAAGGTGAGGTGCTAAGCAACTCAGTGAGACCCTGTCTCTAAATAAAATACAAAATATAGGGCAGGGAATGTGGCTCCGTGACTGAGTGCCCCTGAGTTCAATCCTGATAAGAAACAAAACAAAACAAAAAACAACCTCAGTGAAGGGGCAGGGAGCCTTTCCCGGCATGATCCAGTAAACCGGGCTGCAGAGAATCCAAGGGTCCAGGGCTGTGAGCCAGCAAAAGAAAGGCCAAGGGTGTCTACTCGGCACACAAAGTTCTGTCCTTGCTGATGCGGGGAAGGAACTCTTTATCCCATTCCTGTGGGGAAATTTCTCTTCCCACGCGTTTCGAACACCTCTGTGCTCAAGGTCATTTCTTGCAATCCCCACAGATCCGAGCAGTGCAGACCAAGTGCAGGTCTTGGCCCCTGAATCAACATTGCTTTTCTGTAGAGGTCACAAGTACAACTCAACCCTCTGGTGTTTGCTCTTAGGGAGTTCAGCTTGACTGTCAGGGAGTCTAATACTTGGGGGAAGAGAACCAATTAAAATAAGGTGAAAATACATCATCTGGCTCTGACCGGTGTCCATCCCCTAAAGGGGAAAATATCTGAGATAGAGCCAGAGAAACCATTAGGAGACACATTGTTTTTATTTGCCAGATAATGGGACATAGGGCAGCGACTGTGACTTCTTTATGTCTCTCATAGCTCCAGGCTCAACCACTGGCCATCCACAAATAATTTTTAATAATAATGATGATGCTATATCTGAGAGCAATAAATACTCTAACAGTACCCATTAAAAGTAGCCTGTAAACCATTTCTTGAAATTGCTTTCTAGCCGGTTTCAAACACAGCTCTATTAAACCATTAGATAAACTACAAGAGACTATATCATAAAATAAGAATGGAGATTAGGTTGAAGAAGGTTAGAGGCTAAAGTTTTAGTATCTAAATTTTCTTAAGGAAGCAAGTGATAAAATTTTACTTAGCATAGTCCATAAGTTACATAAAATATTCTCAGGTTTGGAATCACTTTTTGTCTAATAGCGATTCTTTATCTCAAGGAAGAGATGAGATAATATGAAATATTTTAAGAAGAGCAATGGAAGGATTGAAAATAATCAAAAAGAGTTTAAACTTCACCTACAAAAAATGTAAGCTATTTCACAATTTTATAGTTTCAGAGACAAGTGAGTGGGTTTGTCACATCTGAATGCAAAATGAAGTCAGGGATGCTGGTATTTGGAAATTTTTAATTTTTATATATTGTTCATAATTTTTTTAGAAGATGTAACTTGAGTTGGAAGACTATTTCTTAAAAAAAAATTTAGATTGTCTTCAATTATTTTCTCTAAAAGCTGTGTGTGTGTGTGTGTGTGTGTGTATGTATGTGTTGCTAAGGATTGAGATCAGGGCCTTAGGCATGTACTCTATCACTGAGCTACATTTTCTACCCTAATCTGAAAGGTTTTCATATACTGAAAGAATCTACAAAATTCTAGCTGGGTGTGGTGGCACACATCTATAATCCCAGCTATTCCAGAGGCTAAGGTAGGAGTATCACAAATTTAGTACCAGTCTGGACAAGTTAGCGAGACCCTCTGAAACTTAGGGAGACCCTGTCTCAAAGCAAAACACTAAAAAGGGCTGGGGATGTGGCTCAGTGGTTAGACAGCCCTGGTTTCAATCCAAAAGTACCACAATATTAACAATAAATAATAAACCAGGCATGGTGGCCATGCCTGTAATCCAAGCAGCCAGGAGGCTGAGAAGAGGATTTCTAGTTCAAAGCCAGCCTCAGCAACAGTAAGGCGTTAATCAACTGAGTGAGATCCTGTCTCTAAATAAAATACAAAATAAGGCTGGGGATATATGTGGCTCAGTGGTTCAATCCTTGGTACCCTAAATAAACAAACAAACAAATAAATAAGATAAAGACATCAATCAAATTATTAATGCAGTAGTCAGTGGTCATAGTTAAGGGCTTGCTTGCCAAATTGAAATTTGATGAATTTCCTTTAAAAATACTTAGATTTTTATAAATTGTGTTTTACTGCATAGTTCCCGTAGTATTTCCAATACCATAAAACAGCCTTAATGTATATGAAAGCTCAGTGGCTTTTTTGTAGAATTATTTTGGCCCAACTTGTCAAAATATGCAGTCTTAAGCGCTATTTTAATTCCAAGGCTTTCAAATATCTGTATAAATCGTGTAAGATTAATTTTCATCTTAACAGGAAGTCTTATATTTTAGTCCTTAGAATTAATTAACTTGAACTCACATGATCCTGTAGAATTTAAAATCTAACAAAGCATAGGACACCAGTCCTAAGGTTAGAAATTTAATTACAAAATATCTGGCACCTAGAAGGCACTTAGTAAATACCTGCTGTAGGAGTAAATGGGGTGGAGGTATACCTCCTCTATAATCAAAGGGAGCTAGAATGCTATATTGCTGTCAATTAATGTTGTACTAGAAACTACTCAAGTATAATAAGGGTTTTTGTTTGTTTGTCTGTTTTTGGTACCACGGATTGAACATGGAGGCCCTTAACAACTGACCCACTTCTCCTCTTTCTTTCTTTCTTTCCTTCCTTCCTTCCTTCCTTCCTTCCTTCCTTCCTTCTTTCTTTCTTTCTTTTTTGAGACAGGGTCTTACCAGGTTACTTAGGCCCTCCCTAAATGCTGAAGTTGGCCTTGAACTTGCAATTTTCCTGCCTCAGCCTCCCGAGCTGCTGGGATTACAGGCATATGCCACCAAGTTGGTTTAGAATATTCAGATTTGAAGGGGAAGTACTAGGGAGTGAAACTGCCCAACATATGAATATGTAACAATGAAGCCCACTTGGTGTATGTTTAATGCCAATAAAAACATTAAAAACTTAAGATTATAAAAAGAATATCCAGATTTGAATTTTGCCATCAGCCACAAGTGACATCAACTTCCAAAGATTGTGTAAAATTGAAAGGATAAAAGAAACTGAAGTTAAAGACCAGGCATTTTAAAGCTTCTAAGCTGCAAAGCCTGAGTTAAAATGTAAAAGACCAGGTATTGTTAAGCTCCTATGCTACACTCAAAACCTGAAATTCCTGTAGCTGTTAGGACAATTCACGGGACTGCCCAGTAGATATTCCCTCTGACCATTTAGTTGTTAAATAACCTGGGCCCTGTGCAGTTTGGCACGTAGGCATTCAGGGCCCAAACCAATCAGTTTGAATGTACCCCCCTTCTTACGACTGACCTATCACCCCCGCCCGACCTGTTCCCGCCAATGAATGTACTAATCATGTTCGAGAGTTGTTGTTTGATTTTCCCGCGGTGTATGGTGATTTGTTGAAGGGGACTGTGATGTATGTAAAGTCCCTGCCCTCCCTAAAAAATGTATATAAACCCTGCTCAAGTTGTTCTCGGGGCTCTGGGCTGCTCTCCCTCCTTGAGTGAGCACAGAGCCCCAGCATGCTGGATCTTCAATAAACCCCCTTTTGCTGTTGCATGAGTCAGTCTCTTGGTGGTCTCTTCCTCCGTCGTTCGCCGGTCCCTTACATTTGGTGCGTTGGCCGGGAATCCTGCAGCGCCGGACAAGGAGACCCCAACGGACTCCTCTAGGGGTAAGTAAGGCGCCTTCTTCCTTTTTCTTGCGATCGCTCAGGGCTTTCAGTTCAGTTTCGGTTTAAGGGTTGGCAGAGTGGCTGATGGTGAAGAGCGTGAGCTCTCTCCGGCGGTGGTGGACAGACGTGTCCTGAAGCCACAGGCCACGTCCCCAAGGGACGCCTTGGAGGACTCGGGATATTGGGGAATGGAAGGGCCCTCAAGTCGGGGAATTGGGGGACGGAGGAGCCCTCAATTCAGGTGTGTTTTTGCCACTGACTCGGATTCAGTGACTCTGCTGCCAACCCATCAGGTTTTGCCGGCCACTCAGTTCTGTCAATTGTCTCCTGTTGAGTTTACTGTCTGTCTTTATTGTCCAGCTCATCAGGTTTTGCCAGTTACTCAGTTCTAATCTTTGTCTTGGACTCGTGTTAGACATTTTCTGTGTGTCCTTGTCTGTGTCGCGTTTATATTGTCCCTGTCCCTGTTTGAGTAACTCCCATTATGGAACAAAGCCATTCCACGCCTCTGTCCCTGAAGCCTTTCCTGGTCCCTGCCCCCACTCCAACCCCTTCCCCCACGATCCTATCACTCAAACCTTCTGCTCCTCCCCCTCTTCCCTCCATTCTCCCTGAGTCACAAGAAACGGGAGCTGCATGGTGGAACCCAAACTCCCCAGACAGTAACTAATCCCCCAATCCATTTGTCTGAAGGGAAGACCCCAGTTGGCTTGGGGACCAGCACACACTTTCAGTTTTTTGACAATCTGAAAAGGAAGTCTATGTCTTTGTGTGTCTTTTTGTCTGTGTCTCTGTTAAGTGTGATGGCATTGTTTTACTTTGGACCGATGCAGAGTCCCAAATTCCAATCTGCCTTAGATGTGTGGAGATAACTTTAGCTAAATTTTAGCCTAAATTGTCCCTAATATGCTCCTCCTGTGAGGGACCAAAAGTCAATAGAACCACCAGCTTTTCTGTTCTCACCTTTTACACCTCTTTTAGCTGTGTTTTAAAGAACTTTGATAAACTTTACTCCCCTTTGTTAAGTGGGATTAGGGAAGCAGTGTTTTCTTTTCTTCCCGTAGTTGGCTTGAGTACACCCACTGCAGAGGGAAATGCCTGGGGTCTAAGAACTTTGATATCTCGCTTTAACTTTTCTCAAAACCCTGTCCTCATTATTAAATTGGCATTAATTGGCTTTGGGGATGGGAACCAAACTTTCAGTCATAAATTTTGGCACCACAGAGGGGACTTTAGAGGAGTCCCCACTCTGCCTTCTTGGGGAAGCCTAGCACTCGAAACAACTGCAAGCAGAGGATGAACTTTTTGGGAGCTGACTACTGAAAAGTTAGGAGATGTGGAAAATGCCTGGTGCCTGGGGTCAAACCAAACCAGAGGAACTAATCCTGTAAGTAAAAGGTGGGGCTAAGAGACTCCCAGCAGCTGCCAAAGCCATTTTGCTTTGGGGAACTCCCTCTTCCTTACCTGCACTTTAAGGATTACTCCACCTCTGTCTACTTAAAAAAAAAAGGTGGGGGGGACAATGAATGCAGGAATGTGTTGATATTATGGATTGTTTCTTGGGGATGACCTTGGTTAAATGTGTATCTAAAAGATGATTTTTTATTGTAACAATCTGGTATCCGAATGGGTTTCTAAAGCATTGCACAATCTTGCAGTTAAGAGTTGGGTTTAAGTAATTGTTTAGTTTGAGATTTCAGATAGTTCATGCTAGAAAAGTTAAATACTTAGGATAGAAAATTAAAGAACTCTACTTCCAAGTTGGCAAGTAACTCCCAATCATTTAGTTCTATTTTTCATCAATTTTTGAACTGGGTAGCCTGAAAAGATTTCACTAGGTGTACCAGTACATTAAGTTGGGCAAAAATAATAAATTATGATATGATATCTGTTCCCTTCAGTGTGTAAGATTCAGGGGAAAAAAAGGTGCTAAATTAAAACGTTGGTCTGGCTTATTGAAATGACATTAATTAGCAACAGTCTTGGGAATTTTCAAAGCTTAATTTTAGGTATACATGGTAGAACTTAGTACTACTTTAGGAACTTTAGAACAAAGAAAGTGACTTAATGATCCTAAAGAAATTTCTTCTGATGGTAGAGATCCTATTTTCAGTTTTGTGTGAGCAAGTTTTTCTAGTGTAGAAAAATGTAAAGGTATGAAATTTTATAAATTATATCTTAAACTTGTATCATAATTTTCAACATCCAAACCTAAAAATTGTGACTTATGGTTAAAATGCCTTAGGCATGAGGTTTCTGCTCAGAATTCCAGTTTTCCCAGTTCCTTCCAGACCTCAGCCAGGACTTAAGTTGATATGCAAATAGAAGCCTGGAGCTCAGTATGAGACGGATCTGAGGCCCAAGGGAAAAAAAAAAAAGAGTAAAAGTATCTTTTTACCTGAACTCAAACTAGACCAAACCAAAAAGTCAATTATATGGTATTTACTAATTACTGGCCAGTCATCTTTTTTTAGGACTCTTGCTTTTTCTTAGATTCTGTATTTTTTTGAGCTCATGATTTTGATCCTGCAGATGGGTTGGTGTTTTCTGATCGGTTCTATTTTTGATCAACTGTGGAGTTTTTAAACATTGCAATGGAGATTTCACCTAAAAAAAAAAAAAAAAAAAAACAGCTACAAGGCCCTGTGTATGTGTGCACACTTGTGTTATGTGTTGTGTGTCTGTATGTCTGTATGTGTATGTCCATATATCATGCAGTGATATGACAATTGACAGATGAAGAGCGCTCATGAAAAATTAAAAAAAAAAATGGACCCAAATATCTTTGATTCATGTGATTCAAATGGTTCACTTTAAATTGGGTAAACAGATAAAAGTAAAGATGTCTTTAAAATTAAACTTATAAGTTTTTCTAGGTGTTCAAAAAAGGCCCTAATAAAATGTTAAATCTGCTTAAATTCAAAAATTTACAAGTATTGTTTCAAAATGTGAACAGAAGGAGGTTAACAGATTAAAAAAAGAGAAACTAGAAGGTTCTAGGAATGGATTTAATAGAGGGAAAATGTGTTTCTGGATAAGAGTCTATGTGATTAAGTAATTAAGAGGGTTTAAGTAAGTGATATAAAAAAGGTTTGTGTAAGTTGGTTATATGTGTAAGTTTTTGAGCAAGTAATCTTAAGAAATTAAAAATTATACAACTATGGTTAAACAACAAGTGTTATTTTTCAATACTTTTTTTTGTGCTCTCTTGCCCTGCATAATGAAGTTCCTTCAAACCCAATTGCAGAAAATTTCTAATCAAACTTTCAACCAGCTTCTGCTTAGGCACTACCAGCCTCTGATGACTGATGAACCCCCAACATCTTCAAGAGAACAGTTCACTCAGTGCTGAAGCTCACTACCAGGCATGATGGAATGCAACGGACATCAGACAGCGGGAGACAGTGAGCTCAGAGAACCTCTTAATCTACCATCCTGGATTCATGAGTCTTTATGTCCTTTTAAGCCTCCTCATGGCCCTTGGCCTCTTCTCTGTCAGTCCCCCAACATGGAACTTCTGCCAAAAATTGACCTTTGCTTTAATTTTTATCTTCATTCTGTTTTTATTCGCTCTGATCTTCTTCAGGTGCTGGTGACGTCATGTCCAGCCAACGCTTCCAGTACCCCAGAGAATCTCACTGGCGGGGAACCTTAGCCCCAATGAGAACTAATTCCTGGGCTCCGGAGCTGATATCTGAAAGAACTTACCAATTAACGGGTTGCCTGCCACTTATCTAAGCCCAACCATCTCCCCCTTAGTTCTATATAAGCACACAACTTTTTGCAAGGTTAATATAAAAACATCAATGCAATTATGGTAATTTTAATGTGTTCATATCTTCCAGGTATACAAGTCTGTAAGGTAGAAGCTTCAAAAGAGCATTATATCAAGCTGGTGTTCTAAAGTTGTATGGTAATTTGGGGCTTAAGAAAAAAACATGTTGGAGATTTATTTATATCATTTGTGTTCTATAACTGGACTTGTTATCAATAAGATATGTAAAGTTCTATGTTACTTTTTACACTAAGACACAATTTAAATGTATTTTTAAGTTAATGAGAGCCTAATCTGTGTGAAGGTTTTATTGCAAAACACAAAAATACTTTGTTACTTTTCTACAAAAGGTTAAAAGCTTTCAGCCTTTCTTTAATTCAGGTTTTAGGTGTGATATTATATTGTATTAGCTAATATTCATGTAAAAAAAAAACAAAGATCAGTTTCAGAACTACAATATTTAAGATTTTTGAAGAGCCCTGCCTTACTTGAGATAAGGCTCTGTTCCATCTCACTACATGTGAAAGTGACTATGAAAGAAGTAGACCAGATTTCAGTACATTTAAAGTTGTGTCCAAAAGTTGGTTTTTGTCACGATTGCCAGGACCTCAAACAGGGGATATACTCCACCAAAATTCAAGGTAGCTATTATATGAACTAAATGTTTTTACTCTTGATAATTTTATTTTGTAGTTTGCTTATAGATGGTCTAAGGATTGCCTGTTAATGTTTTGCAGAGGTACTGATTTAAGAACACACAACCTGGGTTAATTTAAGATAATGAGTTATAATGAGTAATCACCTACAGGATAGAGAGATAGACATTAAAGCCCAGTACTCTTAATATAAGGCTGTTAACTTATTTGCTAGATGTTTAAGATTAAGTGTTAAAATTAAAGTTAAATTAAAAGGGCCAAGAAAACCAATATTTGGCTCTTGCCCTCTGAGTCAGTCTGAATCAGGGAATAGGGGACTTCTCCAAAGAGCTTTGCAACTCTAGGCCACATAACCTCCTGATCAGGGAGATTAATGAGACCAGTAGAGGACAGAAAGCCAATCAGTGCATTTGCTGTGAAGAGGAGGGTCATCAGAAAAGGGAGACATCCCTGATGCTTCCAAGGGAAGCCACATGGTCAAGCAAGGCCTGGACCCATCCTAGCGCAAATGGCACTAGCAGAACTGAGAAGCTGCTGTAAGTTCCCCGAGGACTCCCAGGGAAATTCAGCTGACTGTTAGCAATAGATAGAAACAAAAGTCAGTTTGACTTGCTTCATCTTAAACACTTAGCAAAGACAGTCAAAGCCAAAGCACAGCTATTCCTGGGCATTTTAAATAATAATAACAGTTAAATGTAACTTCCAAAAATAAGTAAACTGGAGGCTACAAAAGAGATTCTCAGACAGGAATGCCTGATAACTATCAAAAGGAACTGCCAGAGTAGTTTTTAGTTTACGGCCCACAGATATTCCTAACCTACACAGGTAGGCTTGGTGTTTGCTAGTATGGTTATCCAGCCCTAAGTAACAGAATTAAAGATTTCTCTATTAGACACAGAGGTTATACTAGTAAAAAAATTTGCAAGATCAGATGACATTAAATTATTAGACTATATCTTAAGGGAAAGGACATCTGTAAACCTAAATGTTAATTGTTGTGTTCACATCCCTGACATTTCTGGGAATGTGGCAAATATCCTTAAAGATTTACATGCTCAGATAGACGCCATGTCCTCAGCAACTTTGTCATGGAAACAATATCTTAGCTCCTGGTTCTTGGTATTTCCTGGTGGAAAACATTGTTAGTCTTTGTCTTTGCCATCATACTCATTGGCATATTCCTGTGCTATGGCATTTATTGCTGCATCAATATGGTTCCAGTACTAATGAATTCTTGTTTCTCTTATAGACCACCCATCACTCAAATGGCCCTCCAGCCTATTACTTCTCAATCGGACTTTTATCAAGGACCACTCGATAGACCCGATTTTTAAAGGGGGACTCCAAACTGCTTGCCCCACACCGTCCCTTATCAGCCTGAAGAAGCCAGAAAGATTTTCTTTGCCCCCCTTCCTTACAGCAGTAAGGAGTTCCCAAATTAGAGGGGGGGAATGAAGCCAGATTTAAAGTTAGGTAGTCAGTGTAGTTAGGTAAATCGGGGTCTAATACCGAGTGAAATCTAAAATGGAGGCCATGCTGAAAACGATTCCAGGAAACGCAGGACAACTCATGGTAATCAGACAGCAATATGCTCCACTGACAGAGCTGGAAAATGAGACTCCCCAATAATTATGATTCATTACTTTTAAGATTAAAAGTAGTCAGAAAAAGGAGTGGGGAATGAAAGGATAAAAGAAACTGAAGTTAAAGACCAGGCATTTTAAAGCTTCTAAGCTGCAAAGCCTGAGTTAAAATGTAAAAGACCAGGTATTGTTAAGCTCCTATGCTACACTCAAAACCTGAAATTCCTGTAGCTGTTAGGACAATTCACGGGACTGCCCAGTAGATATTCCCCCTGACCATTTAGTTGTTAAATAACCTGGGCCCTGTGCAGTTTGGCACGTAGGCATTCAGGGCCCAAACCAATCAGTTTGAATGTACCCCCCTTCTTACGACTGACCTATCACCCCCGCCCGACCTGTTCCCGCCAATGAATGTACTATTCATGTTCGAGAGTTGTTGTTTGAAGGACCCCCTTTTGCTGTTGCATGAGTCAGTCTCTTGGTGGTCTCTTCCTCCGTCGTTCGCCAATCCCTTACAAAATAAGGACAAAATTCCCTCAAAACCATTCATATATTCTATGACAGGTTCATGGGACTTTTGCTCTAAAGTGAGTTTAGCTGCTCTCAAGACAGTCAGCCAGTAGGAGTTACTGACTTTTCCCACTCTCTGGTTTAAAGACAGGAAAGATGAGAAATTAAGAATTTCTATCAAACACAGTCTCCCCTCCAAAAGCTCAGACTTCCTAGAAGAAAGGTAATTAATAGTCAAAGAGTCCAATCAATCATGGGCTCCAAAATCAAGAAGAATCAACACCAGGATTTCCAACTGAAGAAACTGATGTTCTTTTTTTTTTTTGGTACCAGGGATTGAACTCAAGGGCACTGGACCACTGAGCCACATCCCCAGCCCTATTTTGTAGTTTATTTAGAGACAGGGTCTCACTGAGTTGCTTAGTGCCTTGCAGTGGCTGAGGCTGGCTTTGAACTCATGATCCTCCTGCCTCAGCCTCCCAAGCAGCTGGGATTGCAGGCATGAGCCATGGCGCCCTGCAGAAACTGATGTTCTATATAGAACTGTCACGCTGTGTCTTGCTAGCTGGGAGACACTCATTTGTCAACAAACATCACCCAATACTCTGAAACTGAAGGCTACCATTCCACCAACCTCCGCCAAGACATTGCATTTGCCAACATGTAACAAGGTCAGGGTCTGATTGTGAATTCAGTATTGCTGAACTTAGATTTATCCACACTCGGTAGAGGGTGTCTAAGGGAGGCAGGCCAAATCAATGCACAGTAAAGCCAACCACATACAAAGCCTGAGATGCATTTCCATTAAAGGTAATAAGTCTGGACACTATTTGTAAACCACATTCCTAATCATGCTCACTGGGCTCTCTGAGCCAATGGCAGCCAGAAAAAAAAAAAGGCTGCTTAACCTTATTCTGACCAAACAACTAGGTTCCTGCTAGTCACTGCTAACATAGGCCAGCTGGCTTGACTGATCGTCACCTACACCAGAGGTGGACCTCACTGCCCCCAGCCCCTCCTTGCCAGCACTTTCTATAGCCATTAAGTGACAGCTACCCTCACGTGGTATACCCAATGGCTATCCCAGTGTTCCCCGGGAGGTGAGCACCTTTCAGGCAGACCCCTGCCCACAATAGCACGTGCTGGAAAAGGGTCCAGCACCCATGTGACAGAGCTCCTGGGGGAACTGGCTGAGAGGGCAGGAAGCACAGAGCCTTCTGTTACTCCACTGCCCTCTGCTGAAAGTTTCCCTCCTTGGGGCAGGATCTTGGGCTGGTTCTGACAACAGAATGAGAGCAGGGAGATTAGTTTAGTTTTTGTCTGAAGCCCAAAAGGCAGCAGAAATTGATTTGGGCAGAGAGCAGACCCACCTCCCTTCTATTTTCTCAGTGTGAGAAACATGATGTCCACCCCCCTCTTTTTTTGTACCAGAGATTGAACCCAGGAACACTTAACTACTAAGCACGTCCCCAGCCCTTTTTAATATTTTATTTAGAGACAGGGTCTCACTGAATTGCTGAGGGCCTCAGTAAATTGCCAAGGCTGGTTTTGAACTTACCATCTTTTTTTGGGCTTACTGACCTGGGCCACCAAGCCCCACAAGCCGGACAGGTGGCTAAGAGGAAGCCTGAAAGGAGTAGAGGAGTGTGATCTAAAAAGTCAGAATTCACTACGCATGGCAACATGGATGAGCCTCAAACGCACCTTATAACTAGTGGAAAAATGGAAAAGACCATCTGCTAGAGGACTCCATTTGTATAAAATACTTTAAAACGCAATATCTATTTTTAGATATGGAAATAAGACCCATGGTGCCTGGGACCGGAGATGGAAAGGAGGATCCAGTGCAAACAGGAGTGGTGGAATGTGCTAATCTCCATTGTGGTGCTGTTGGCACAACTCAGTGCATTTACCAAAAAATCAGGGAAGTGCAAGTGTACATGGGGGAGGTTTTTTTTTTTTTTTTTTTTTTTTTGAGAAAAAGAAAAAGGAAAGTTTATTGCTTTGATAGCAAAGGAGAAACACAGGGGACTCCTGTCCCAAAGGCTGTGATTCTGACCATTAGCAGGAAGGGAAGAGGGGGCTTTTAAACAGGTGATTCAAAGGCTACATTCCATGGGTTCTCTGTTGGAGCAGTAATTAATTCACTTGTCAATTTGGGAGACAGTCATTTCTGAGCTCTGCTGGGACCACCCCCAAAGTTCAGATTACTTTATCCCTGGGTGAGTACTCAAGGATAGATAGATCTGCCTAAAAGGGGGAATAAAGGTAATCTTGCTTCTCCTGAGATTAAGGAGGGGGAGAGATTAGGGGGAACTGGGAGAGAGGAAGAGAGATACATGTCCATTTAAAAAATAAGTTTCAGTGGCAGAGCAGCAAGGGCTATATTCAAAGTGTAAAGTGGACACTGTTACATTTCCCTACTGTCAATTTCTACATTCCATTACTACGGAAAAATGGGCAATGACATCTCCAAACAGTTTCAGTTGCTGAAAAGGGGCAAGTTGGGGGAAGCAACCCAAAGTCCTTGTTCTCTATCAGGTGGGGTGCGGATAGTTAAGGGCATTCAGCATCAGAGCAGTCCAGAGGTCCACAGTGGCAGATGTCAGAAGGCATACATAAGGCAGGGATCATTCAAATGGCCAAATTTGTTGAGACTTTCCTGAATCCAGTTTCCTTTTAATTTGGGAGGCAGTCATTCCGGAGATCATCTGGTACCATCCCCAAAGTTCTGATTACTTTGTTCCTAGGGTGGGTGGGTACTCAAGGACAGATAAATCGGCCTAAAACGGGGAACAAAGGTAATCTTGCTTCTCCCGAGATTAAGGAGGGGGAGAGATTGGACCACAATGGAGCAACATTGACAGTCTCCTAACTGTTTTGCGGTTAGCTCTCAAAAAGTTCACCAGCACCTTGAATCCTCAGCATGGAAGTGGGTGGGGTTCCTTGGAGAGCCAGGCCTGCCCAAGAAAGCTGGAGTGGGGGCAGCTCTCGGGTCTCATCTGGGGTGCCAAATTTGTTTCAGAAAGCTTGGTCCTTGTCCTTGATGCCAATCCAAAAACAAGGACACAGTTTTGAGAAAAAAGAAAAAAGGTTTATTGCTTTTGCTAGCAAAGGAGAAATATCGGGGACTCCTGTCCCAGAGGCTGTGATTCTCAACATGGGTAAATTTTAAGTAGGTAAATTAAAACTCAATAAAGCCATTCAGAAAAGCAAGTCAATAAAAATGAAATCAATGGACAAAATTCCGCATCCAGAAGAATATAGACTAAAAGACAACTCCAAGTAAAGTACAAAGACAAAATAAAAGATTAATTGGAAAACAGTAGCATGAATATTAAAAATTTAGGAGCTATTAAACAGTTTATAAAGACAGCCTTCTGAATGTGCAATCAAGAAAGAAAAGAAAGCAATTTCTAAAGGAGATATAAAAAGTATGTGGAATATTGTAATTAAAAAGAAAATTCAGGAGCTGGGATTGTGGCTCAGTAGCAAAGTGCTTGCATGTGTGAGGCACTGGGTTTGATTCTCAGCACTGCAAATAAGTAAATGAACAAAATAAAGGTCCATCAACATCTAAAAAATGTTTTAAAAAATAAAATAAAATGAATAAAAATAAAAGACAGCTGGGCACAGTGGCACACACCTATAATCCCAGTGGTTTGGGAGGCAAAGCAGGAGGATCCCAAGTTCAAAGCCAGCCTCAGCAACTTAGTGAGGCTCTAAGCAACTTAGTGAGACCCGGTCTCCAAAAAATAAAATGTTAAAAAAAGGCTGGGGATGTGGCTCAATAGTTAAGTGTCCCTGGATTCCATTCCTGATGCCATAAAAAAATTAAATTGAAAGGTTATAATTCAAAATACCCTTGTATTATTATTATGCATTTTAACTTTGGAGAAACAAATCATAACCATAACATAATGAAGAAGCATGAGAGATGAAAACAAGTATAAAACAAGAGAAAACAAGTCAACTCATGAAGAAGACCAATTCTTTTACCAAAACATGGCAAAGATTGTCTCACATAGGTATCAATATGATCATCCTAAATGGACCTTAGTAGATCAAACTCAATGAATAATAGAAGAATGGAGAATTTGATCAAGTAGAAAATGGACTAGCCATGTGTTTCAAGGGCCAGGAACAAAGTTTAGTGGCTCTCCAATAAGAAAAGCAAAATTACTATATGACTTAACATTCCCTTCCTAGTTTAATGTACTTAAAGAATTGAAAAGAGTTGTCCAAACAAAAACGTGTACACAAATGTTCATAGCGGCACTATTCACAATAGCCAAAAGGTGAAAACAACCCTAAATGTCTATCAACTGATGAATTAGCAAAGGTGGTATATCCATACAATGGAATATTATTGGACCCTAAACAGGAATGAAGTACAGCTACAAACCACGACGTAGATGAACTTTGAAAACATGCTAAGTGAAAAAGTCAGAAACAAAAACTATATATCATATTATTTCATTTCTATGAAATATCCACAGTAAAAGTACATCCACTAAGACAGAAAGCAGATGAGTGGTTTCCAGGGATTGGGAAGAGGATGAAGAGGGAAGTGACAGTTTAATGGGCAGGGAGTTTCCTTTAGGGGTAATCAAAATGTCCTGAAGTGATGGGCTGGGATTGTGGCTCAGTGGTAGAGCGCTTGCCTAGCATACGTGAGATGCTGGGTTCGATCCCCAGCACCACATAAAAACAAATAAAATAAAGGTATTGTGTCCATCTATAATTAAAAAAAATTTTTTTTTAAATGTCCTGAAGTGAGATAGTGGTGATGGTTAAACAACACCAATTGTGTGCATTTTACCACAATTTAAAAATGGGAAAACAAAACAAAATAAGTGAGGCAGGTCCAGAAACTATATTGGCTGAAAGCTATCAGAGGACTCAGCAGAAGCCAGCCTACTCTTGAAGGGTATCTCTATGGGCCATATATGTTGAGGATACTTTTCTGTAGTATTTAGGGATTGAACTCAAGGATGCTTTACCACCAAGCTACATCCCCCCCAGCCCATCCCCTTTTTTTGAGTCAGGGTCTCACTAAGGAGCTAAGGCCAGCCTTAAACTTGGGATCCTCCTGTCTCAGCCTCCTGAGTCATTGGGATTACAGACATGTGCCACCAGGAGACAATAACACTTTAATACAGGAGAGGTGATGTGACAACCTTCTTCTGATTTGCTCTTATCGCATAAACCTTTCCCTGTGGATGTAGGTGGGTCCTTCCTGGCACTGCCTCAGGAAGGAATTATTCAGGAGAGTACAATTCTTGTTTTTTGAACTTCAAAAGGAAAATTCTCTTGGCACAAATACAGAAGACTTTTGAAGAATACAGTCAGATTCACACTCCCGGCTCTCAGGATTACTTGCCAGATCACAGCCTAAGCAGGGGCCTGCTGTGGTTTGTACCCTCTGAAACTGTTGAAATTTGACCACCATTGTGGTGATTTGTGAGACGGGACTTCAAGAAGGGATACTCGTGGATTAGCAGATTCAAGGTTTATGGTTATGAATGCTAGCTCTCTCTGGCTGGTTTGCTCTCTATGGCCATGTGATATACCCTGCACATGTCACTACGAAGCAAGGAGACTCTCACCAGATGCCAACATCATGCTGTCGGACCTCTCAGCCTCACAACCAGGAGCTAAACAGACCTCTATTTGGATAAAGCACTTAGCCTAGAATATTCAGTGATAGCAATAAAAAATGGGCTAAGATGGGGGTGTGGAAAGGGAGGTAAGAAAGAGTGGGTGGTAATGACAGACACGCAGAGATGTTTGGGGACCCTAGAGTGAAAGGGTCCTGTCCCTCGCTTCCTGTGTGGAGACCTCTGAGGTCCTAGGTTGTTAACATCTCTGTGCATGGTCAACCTAAATAGGAAAAACAAAGAAATTTGCAAAGAACACTGAGGTTTACCTGGAACTAGCATTGCAACAGGAATAGCAGAGTGTGGGGGAAACACACATATTAGTAGACCATAGGTATATTCAGGGAGTCTGAGGCAATGGGAAGTTTTTAAAGACCAAGATGTAGGAGGATTACATCACATTTTTTTTTATTATTAGTTTTTAATTATCAATAGACCTGTATTTTATTTATTTATATGTGGTGCTGAGAATTAAACCCAGGGCCTCACACATGCTAGGCAAGTGCTCTACCACTAAGCCACAACCCCAGCCCCTCTTCAGATATTTTGAAACAATAACCTTTGGTCACAATGATTAATAAATAATAACAGTGGTGTTCATCTGGGGTTGAACAGAGAGTTGCTGGGAAAACGTTCTGGTTGTACTTTGGGGGGCTGGGGGTGTAGCTCAGAGGTAGAGCATTTAACTAGCATATATAGGCCCTGGGTTTAATCTCAAGCACTACCAAAAAAGGCGGGGAAAAGAAGAGCCTTTTGTGTAAGGTTGCACACACTTGCCTCTGCAAGTGTATGTTTCTGTCAGTCTTTTGTGATCATTATTATCAGGTAATCATGCTTAAAATCCTTATCCAAGCCAGGTGTGGTGGGGCCCACCTATGTTCCCAGTAGCTAAGAGGCTGAGACAGGAAAATTTCAAATTCAAAGCTGGCCTCAGCAATGGTGAGGTGCAAAGCAACTCAGTGAGACCCTGTCTCTAAATTAAACACAAAATAAAGCTGGGGAGGTGGCTCAGTGGTAGAGTAGCCCTGAGTTCAATCCCTGGTACTAAAACAACAACAACAACCACAAAAAAAACTCTTCTTCATAACCTCTTAGCTGTTTTTTTTTTGTGTGTGTGTGTGTGTTTGTGTGTGTGCGCTGGGGATTGAACCCAGGGCCTTGTGCATGCAAAGTAAACACTCTGCCAACTGAGCTATATTCCCAGCCCCTGGCTATCTTTCTTTCTTTCCTTTTCTTTCTGTAGGGCTGACAGTTTCTTTCACATCATTCTGCTGGCCTGGCACAGTAGGTGAACAGAGAACTGAGAGGACCTCATGTTGTTCCCCAGTGGGGCCTGAGAGGTAGCCTATAGGAGATGTTCCCTGGGTCCATGAGAAGGAGGAGGTTTTAGCTGAAATAGAACCAGGCCTCAAGATGCCCTGTAGTCAGGGACAGCAAAGCAGGAACCTGCTTGAATCCATGACCTGGGACAAAATGGATCCAGCTATATCTAGGCAGGAACTAGCTTGGACAGAAATTAGCCCAGAGTCAAACCCCCTCCCTTCCATTTATGCCCCAAACCGCTCTGAAGACAATGGTCCATAGCAAGGATGAGGTTGGATTAAATTTAGGCAACCCAGGCAGAGATCACCCAGAAGTGAGAGAGGTTGGGTCTCCTTGCCCTGATGGAGTTTTCTCAAAAGAAAAAGTCAATTGACTCATAGAAAAGCAAAGTTGTATTTCTCCTGGGATTCATCGTTCAGATGTGGTACCTGCCATAAAGGCGGCAAAGTGTGTTCACACTGTGGCTCTGATCTGCATTTCTACCCTCACTTTGCCCCTTTCAACCCCACACCCGCAATTCCAGAGCACCCGACAGTCGCCAGCTAGAAAGACCCCTATGTGTACCTGCTTTCCTTCTACCCCAGCCCATCTGTGGCAGGCTTTTACATGGCTACAAGTGCTGCGCATGGTGGTGCACGGCTGTAATCCCAGTTATTTGGGTCTGAGGCAGGAGGATCACAAGTTCGAGGCCAACCTCAGCAATTTAGTGGGGCCCTAAGCAACTTCATGAGACCCTGTCTCAAAATTAAAATTTAATTAATTAATTAATTAAAAAGCAGAGGATATAGCTCATTGGTAAAGTGCTCATTTGGTATTGGTCTCGAAAGAAAGAAAGAAGAAAGGAAGGAAGGAAGGAAGAAATAAATAAATCTAACTGCTCTGAGGCTACCATGCAGTAAGGAAGACCAGACCACACAGAGAGGCCACAGGTAAATATTTCTGCTAGAAGCTCCAACTGAGGTCCCATTCAACAGCCAGTGTCAACTACCAGGACTGGAAATGAAGGGTCCTCTAGACACTTACAGCTCCAGCTGGGGAGTTACCCCGGCTTTGCAGTCCAGTTGAGGATCCAGGTATTGGAAAGTTAATACAAGCTGTCCCCAGTGCATCCCTTCTGAATTACTGCCACAAATTTTATGAGTTTGGGGGCAGTTTATTTTATAGCAACAGTACTAGAACAGTGTTCCTCTCCATTTGGGGTGGGGACAAAGTCCTATTCATGGGCATGAGGGGACAGTGGCAACTCCTGGGGAGGCTGAGGCAGGAGGATCACAAGTTCTAAACCAGCCTAGGCATCTTAGTGAGACCTCATCTCAAAAATAAAAAAGGGTTGGGGATGTAGCTCGGTGGTAGAGAACCCTGGGTTCTCTAGACTCCTAGTTCCACATTAAAAAAAGAAAAAGGAAAAAAAAAGTCCTATTTATCCTTAAACAGCAAAGCATCATCCCTCTCTGAAGCCTACCCTCAGCTTCAGGGTCAGAATAAATCCTCTTGTCTGACTTGTGAAATATATTATTGAATTGTGCACTCTCTCTCCTCTCTCCAAGGCTAGCACCTGCTGTACTTTGCAGCTAGCAAGAAACACTGCATACAGTAAGAGCTCAAAATTATTTGCTAAAGACAGGCAGAGTGACACACACCTGTAATTCCAGCTGCTTGGGAGGCTGAGGCAGAAGGATCCCAAGTTCAAAGCCAGCCTCAGCAATTTAAACCTGTCTCAAAATAAAAAGTAAAAATGGGCTGTGGATGTGGTTTAGTGGGTTTAATCTCCAGTACAAAGGAAAGAAAGGAAGGAAGGAAGGAAGGAAGGAATAAGTAAGTAAATAAATAAATTATTTGCTAGGGGCTGGAGTGTGTAGTTTGGTGGTAGAGAATGTGCCTAATATACATAAGGTCCTGGGTTCAATCCCCAGAACTGAAGAAGAAAGAAAAGAAAAAGTTATTTGCTGGAAGAATCTTATCTCAATTGTATTTGAAATAGCAATTCACTGAAACCTTTATAAATTTACAAGGAAGGGAATTTTAGAGGCCAAATGAGGTCTAACTCCAAATGAACACTCTGCTTTGAAAAGTTCCAGAAGAACTCAATCATGTCTTCCTTTTAAAATTACTTGGCAGTGTGTGGTAACCTACAGTATTTAATTTTGCTTAACCCACATTTTATTGGTTGGACATTTTCTAAGTAGGAGAGAATGTGCCTGTTCAGATGTCACAGTGGGCAGGGCCCGGGTGAGTGGAAATGAGGAGCAGGGATTGGTTCTCTGAGGGTGGGGGGGATCCCTTCTCATGTGATACTGGCTTTCTGCCAGGAAGACTTCTAAGTGGCTCCTCACAGCTGCAAGAAAAACCTTTGTGAGCCAGATTACACTCATGTCAATTATGAAAGTCAGTTTCAAAAGCAGCTATTACGGCTATTTGTATAAGAGCAAACTAATAATTGAGTTTATGCTAACAGATCGGTTTGCAAAAAGATAGCAAAGACTGTTGGGAAAGAGCCTGGTGTGGAAAAGGTGAAAATCTGTGTACACAGTGAAAGTCACCAAGAAATACAGAGGAGATCAATAATAGAATAACCGGAAGCTTGGCTTTCCACCCAGAACGTTCCAAACTGACAGCATTTCACCTGTAGTCAGAACTGACAAGAGCTTTTAAAGGAGACATCCAAACTTGAAAACAATGCCAGCCCCTCTGCTTTCCCACAAAAGCTGCCTGGAACTGAACCATATACAAGAGGTCGCTAAAAAAGTGAAGCTGAGCTTCTTCCCCTTCTCACCTGCTGAGGCGAACTCAACACAAAAATTGTAGGAAGGAATTTGTCTGGGTGTGTACTAGGTGTAAGCAGATAAGCCAAAGAATAAGTGTGTGATTGCTCAACATTTTACAAAACCAGAATCTCAGCTCTGATATTTGTTCTGAACCCAGTCTTCTGTGGGTTCTTATTTCTAACTTGTAGTGCAGAATATTTTGGCACTGCAAAACATATGTCCTCCATACAGGGCATATAGGGATGTAGCTCAGTGGTAGAGCACTTGCTTACCATGTGGAAGACCCTGGGTTCAACCCCTAGTACTGAAAAAGAAAAAAAAAAAGTCACCTCCCTATATAAAAATACTGCTTGCTTTAAAACGATTGACATCAGCATCAAAGTGCTCCCAATTTGTTCTTTTGTTTATTCCTCACCCCCAGTGGCTTTAGTTTTCCCATCTTTTTTTTATATTTATTTTTTAGTTGCAGTTGGACACAATACCTTTATTTATTTATTCATTTTTATGTGGTGCTGAGGATCAAACTCAGGGCCTCGCAAATTCTAGGCAAGTGCTCTACTGCTGAGCCACAACTCCAGCCCTAGTTCTCCATCTTTAGATCCCAAATCCTCTGCCTTTTTTTTTTTTTTTTGGTACTGAGGATTGAACCCAGGGGTGCTCAACCACTGAGCCACATCTTCAGCCCTTTTTTATATTTTATTTAGAGACAGGGTCTTGCTAAGTTGTGTAGCACCTTGCTTTTGCTGAGGCTGGCTTTGAACTTGCAATCCTCCTGCCTCACCTGCCTCAACTGCTGGGATTACAGGTGTGTGCCACTTTGCCCACTTTTTTTTGTACCAATGATTGAACCCATGGATACTTAACCACTGAGCCACATCCCCAGCCCATTTTTTAATTTTTAATTTTGAGATAGGGTCTCAATAAGTTGCTGAGACTGGCTTTGAACTTGTGATCTCTGCACTTTAAATAAAATCTACTTGCACTAACATAGTAACTGTCCCAGGCATCTGCAATTTAAAGACTCCTTTTATAAAACAAGTTGTTCTTTTTCCTGTTTTAAAAATGTTTCTGTCTCATGAGGCAGGTGAGAAGGTGATGAGGATTGGGGGGTGGAGCTGTGGGAGGGAAGCAAGAGGCTTCTAAATTGAGAGTGTAGGTGACTGGCCCCAAGGACAAACCAACATCCACCCATCCATCCAGAGACTATGCCACACACCAACCAAGAGGAAGAGTATCCACCACTGTCACCATGATTTCCTGCGATTCTCATAAGACTTGAAAGGGATAGCTACTATTTCCATTTACCAGTGAAGACACTGAGGTTCACAGAGTTAAATTAAAACAATATGCAGCTTCTACGCAGTGGAACAGGAACTTGAATGCAAGCCATCTGACCCTGATCTGTTCTGCCAACCCCCACACCCTCCGTGCTGGCCAGTTCCTATAACGTCCTTTCTCTTCTTAACCCTGATATCGCCCTCTCGTCTCTGTGAGACTTTGGAGATCCAGAACACATTCTCATTGTATATTGTCTTCTCTCCCAGAAACTGTCATTGTGTCCCTAAACCCCTGTTCCACCACCTTTGGGACTGGAAGTATTTACTCTAGAGTGGCCACCACCTCTGATCCCTTAGCCCCAGCATCGGGTAAAAGGAACCATGGAGCCCCTGAGAAGAAGGGACAAACCTGGGAGAGGCCCAGGAGTGGGGAGCACATGACAGAGACACACAAGCCTAGCTCTGGGCCCGAGGAAACTTGGTAACCCTGACACTAACTGTCTGGGTGGCCTTCGTCAAACCACTTTGTCTCACTGAGTCTGTTTTCCAATTGTGAAATGAAGGGTTGAATGTGGACTAGGGTGACTATGAGTTCAGAATTTTCCTAAATATTCAATGACAATGCTTTGCTCAAAAGATAAAAATCAAAGAACCGCTCAGAAGAACCAGACCCTTGAATGTGAACGATCTCCACCAAGCATTTAACAGTACCTACCAATAAACAGCTTCTTTCTTATAAAAATCTCTAATCTGAAATATGTTTTTATCTGGTACTAACTTTCCCATAGAACTTCAGTTATCTTTTCAATCTCAGCAGCTGGTGTTTGCATGATGTCTATTGCCATTAGGATTTAGGGACTCTGAGCCAGGCTTGGTGGCACACGCCTATATTTCCAGTGGCTGGGGAGGCTGAGGCAGGAGGATAGCCAAGTTCAAAGTCAGCTTCAGCAATTTAGTGAGGCCCTAAACAACTTAGTGAGATCCTGTCTCAAAATAAAAAATAAAAAGGGATGGGGATGTGGCTCAAGTGGTAGAGCACCTCTGGGTTTAATCCTCAATGTGCAAGCACACACACACACACACACACCAGAAAGGATTAGAAATCCTCTCAAACTGATCTAGACAAAAATTCCCAGTGCAGCTATAGAAAACTGCCTGAGAGCACAGAGCCCAAAGGGGAGAGAGTGAGACTGGGAATGCAGATTTCTTTTATTGACCTGAATTTCGTTCTAGTGTGACTAACAGCCTGATGTTGTCACGTACAGTCCTTGCCTTCAGAACAGGACATGCAGATGTATTATGGACGGCCAGACAGATAAGGCAACGGCATTTGTCAATTCTCAAACCCTTCATCTCCTGCTTTTATTCCTTAACATGCTAAATGTAAATATTTGAAACATGTAAATACTTGAAATTTTAAGACAAAGGTCATCTATTCTATTCTTACAAGCTGTTTGAGAAGCATGCAAGATTTTTTTTTACCTTGAATATATTGCCAGAGCACCCAATCCTGATATTAGTCATGTGTCTTGGATAACCCAATTCATAGCAGCTTACATACTAAAAATATTTATGTATTTCATGGTCCTTGACGAGCACAAGAGCCATCTTTCAAAAACATCGCAGTGCATGTCATAAAAATAGAGCTGTAGCCCTGCGAAATTGACTCAAATACAAGAGCAGAATCACAGAACTGTTGTATTCCCTCTGCAGGATGGTAGGGGTGATCCTAATCTACTTCTCAGAGAAGAAGCTGCTGCGAGCTATTTTTAGCCCCAGGAACAAGTGACCACTTCCCATTAGTCCTGAGGTGGGATAAGCATGAGATGAGGAAGCAAGGAAGAGGCTTAGAACCACATGTTGAAGAACAAGAAGGCCTCTTGGGTGGAAGTTCAGAGTTCAGGCTCTCAGCTCCACAGCTCAGGAACCTTGGGCTTCAACAAGAGGGAGAGTGACAGGGCCTAGGGTAATAGAGACAAGGACTGGTCTTTTCTGTCAGAGAAAGGGGGACTCAGAACTAATGTTGCTGAAAGCTCGGTCCTTGTCCCCGACTCCAATCCAATTACAAGGACACGGTTTTGAGAAAAAGGAAGGAGACAGTAGGTATATTGCTTTGCTAGCAAAGGAGAAACACAGAGGACTCCTGTCCTGAAGGCTGTGATTCTGCTCATTAGCAGGAACAGGAGGGTTTTTACAGAGATGAGTTAGAGAAAATGAGATTAGGGAGAAGAGATCAGGAAGAAGGTTAGAGAAAAGAAGACCAGGGAGGAGAAGGTCAGGAAGGAGAAGGTTAAGGGGGGGAAAAAGATCAGAGAGGAGGTTGGGGGGCGGGGAATGTAAGTTTCAAAGCCACAAGGGATATAGTCAAAGCATCAAGTGAATCCTGTTACAGGATTATACTCCTGGCTGAATAAGTAAATGAATGTTGAATGTAAAATACTCAGCACAAACCAGGCACCATGGTGCATGCCTACAATCCCAGCAACTCAGGAGGCTGAGGCAGGAGAATCCCAAGTTCAAGGTCAGTGTGGGCAATTCAATGAGACCCTGTCTCAAAATAAAAATACATAAAAAAGACTGGTGATATAACCTCTGGGTTCAATCCCCAGTATGGGGAGCAGTGGAGCTCATTCTGTAAGACCCATCAAATTTCTTGGGTTAAGAAGAAAAAACTTACTATTTATTTCAAGACCCGCTAGTCCCACTGGCCTACAAAATAACTGTGGAAAGAGTTCTCTTTCTCATCCTGTTTGAACCTCACCATACGATTCCACATTGATGATACTGATATAAAATAATAGCTATCAACCCAAATTAGCTCACTAAAAACTAAAATTAATATTATTGGTAAAAAAATAAGACTTTCACACATAAATGTTGCTGAAAGCTCGGTCCTTGTCCCCGACTCCAATCCAATAACAAGGACACGGTTTTGAGAAAAAGGAAGGAGACGGTATATTGCTTTGCTAGCAAAGGAGAAACACAGAGGACTCCTGTCCTGAAGGCTGTGATTCTGCTCATCAGCAGGAACAGGGGGGTTTTTACAGAGGGTTTTTACCAGTTTCATCCACCTGGTGTTGGAGTCTGAAGAACCTTATGGGTTAAATGTGCCTAACCTAACAAGGATAGCCACATTGAAGGTCAGGCAAGATTGGTGGTCTTTATCTGCTGGTGACAACAAAGGCTGCGGTTTAGTATTTAAGCCTGCAGTTAAATAGTGACCTTCTATGCAGCTGGAGTCCCTCAGGGCAACTCTGAAATCTGCAAAGGTAAGGAAAGGGGAGCAGGACCCAGAGGCCCATCAGCCTGCCAGCTGCAAGCTGGTGTGCCCCCTGCGTGAGTCAGGGCTGGTAAGCCAGTGTTACTGATTACTTTCCTTATTGACTTGAAGCAAGTCAATGTTTTTTTCCTCTGAAATATCTTTTTCCTCAGAAATGTCAATGATTGCATTTTATTGTATTCAGTAACATATAAAGAATAAGCCTCCATATCAAAATCATCACAGTTTTCAAAAGAAACATTGCACATAATACATTCAGAATCACTGATTGCTTTCTCTTTATTTTTTTTCCTATGAATTTGGAGGTGTTTGAGTCTTTTGTATTTTTTTTTTTACACAGATATGGGCTACCTGAAAAGCATTTCATTATCTTTATCATCATCGTTCATGTCGCTTCCGAGATTTTCATTTCTCCAAACATGATGTGCTTCATCTCCCACGAGGTGGTATGAGCCCTGGCTGTTCATCATCTCTTCAATACTGACTGGAATACCTGAAACCTCTTTTTTTCTTCTTCTCAGGCAAAACCTGGCTATTCACAGGTTTCTGAAAATCAGTGTTTGAAATTTTTTCCCCCCTTTTTCTATAAAAGCAGTGAAGGATGATTATAATCAATTCCTTTTTTGGCTGATCTCTTCCTAAGCAATTTTTTTTTTTAATTTCTTCATCCACAGCTTTCCCAAAGGCCTCCATTTCTGATGTTACCATTTCACTAGTTCCAAGCCCTTTTTAAATGGAATATTCATTCTCTAAGCAGTTCTTCATGTGCTTCTCCAGATGGCATAAAATGACTCTCAAAGAGTCTTTCACCAAAAAGATAGTTCATTGTTTATTTTTTAAAATGTATTTATTTATTTTTTGGTGTGTGGGTTGCCAGGGATTGAATTCAGGCCTGGTAGTTCATTGTTTCAGCAACTGTATTAGCAAAGTCATCAGACTCAAACTCCATAATAGCTGGGCATCATGGTGCACTCCTGTAATCCCACTAGCTAGGGAGGCTGAGGTAGGAGGATCACGAATTCAAAGCCAGCCTCAGCAAAAGCAAGGGGCTAAGCAACTCAGTGAGACCCTGTCTCTAAATAAAATTTAAAAATAGGGCTGGAGATGAGGCTCAGTGGTTGAGTGCCCCTGAGTTCAATCCCCAGTATAAAAAAAAGTGAGAGAGACAGAGAGAGAGAGACAGAGAAATTCCATAAACACTGTCTTCACTATTTCACCTTTTCAGTTATGGAAAGTCTAAACCTCAGTGCCAAACTGAAAGAAATTGGGTACAGCTAGAAGTATATGAACTGTATGGATCACTCTAGAGCCAGTTTTTCCTGCTCCTGTTGCTAGGCTGGGAAGGATTCTCTTCTTTGACCAAAACTTTAGCCAGGCTCTTCTGAGTCTTCTGCTTGATGAGGCTGAGCCTTGGGTGTCCTTTCTCCTTGTAGAATCCCATTTGAGCAAGCATCCTGCTAAAGCAGTTTAAGAAAATCCCCACCCTTGATATGTGACCTTCTTCGTCATCTGACCACACCTTATTACCTGGCCTGCCTTCAACAATAAACTTATCAAGTCAGATTAGCCAGAAACCCTGCATTTTCTGTTTCCTTGTTGTCATTTTCCACTCACTAGCCCTACCCTACTCTTGGGTTATGAATCCCCTGTCTTTGTTGGAGTCAGACTCAAGGTCAATCTCTCCATCATTGTGAAACCCCATTGCAGGGATCCCTTTACCCACGGTCCTGGTTTCCTTGGATATTGTTTACTTTACCATCTTTTTTTTTTTTTTTGGCACCAGAGATTTAACTCAGGGGCACTCAACCACTGAGTCACATCTCCAGTCCTATTTTGTATTTTCTTTAGAGACAGGTACTGCGCCCCTCCCCTGACTCAGGCAATGGCAAGGCCCTACTGAGGTGGATGGCGCAAGGCGTCCATCCTCTGGAGGAGCGCAGTATGTTTCTGGGAATGGGCTGATTTGTTTTTGTGTTCTTTTAATAAGTATAGTTGCGACTTCTCATATGACCATGAAGTATGAAGGAAAAAACATGACTTTCCGGCCAATAGTCTGGGTCATTTCTAACTATTATTAAAAGCTAACTAAGCAGAAACAGCTCAAAGCAAAACGCGAACTGAAAGTAAAAATATTTGCTTATACATAAGCCAAGATACATTCTTCTTATCTAATTGTAGCTACATAATATTTTGTTTCTTTGAATAGTGATTCCTGTTTTGTAACCACAAAATACTGTGAGCCTGCCAAAATGAAAAGTATATATGATTAACTTCACAAGTAAAGATTGGGATTCAGCACCTTCACTTTTGTGTCTGTGTTGTTTCTCCACCCCGTTTCACTGACTCCTCACCATCTCCAGAGACCCCCTGCCAGAGCTGGACTCCTACAGAGTCTCACTGAGTTGCTTAGCGCTTTGCCTTTGCTGAGGCTGACTTTGAACTCATGATCCTCCTGTCTCAGCCTCCCAAGCTGCTAGGATTACATGCATATGCCACCATGCTCAAATGCTTTACTATCTTGGTGGGATTCTTATTTTTTTGTCTTTTTTGGAACTGGGGGTTGAACCCAGGGCTTTGTGAATGTAAGGCAGACGCTTTGCCACTGAGCTACATCCCAGCCTTGCTTTACCATCATTTTTTTTTTAGATATTTATTTTATTTTTTAAAGTATTTATTTTTTAGTTGTAGTTAGACACAATACCTTTATTTTTTATTTTTGTTTTTATGTGGTATTGAGGATTGAATCCAGGGCTTCGCACGTGTTAGGCGAACGCTCTACCACTGAGCCACAACCCCAGCCCCTTTACCATCTTTAACAAATGTCAGGAATAGTCTTTAACAGAACAAACCTGAACATTTCATTTTAACACTTATCCTCCTTCTGCAGACTCAGTGACAAGAGCACTTTGGCCTAGCCAATAGTTTGCAATGTCCAAAGCGTCCACGCTGACCAAGACTCATCCACTCTTCACTAGAAACCATCAACAGTTTGCACCCTAAAATACTTTGAATTCTCACTAGACTGGGCATGGTGACACACACCCTAATTCCAGGTACTCAGCCAAAAGCAGGAGAATCTCAATTTCAAGGCCAGTCTCAATAACTTAGCAAGTCCTTCAGTAAATTAGTGACACCCTGTCTCAAAAGAAAAAATGAAAAGGGCTTGGAGTGTAGTTCAGTGGTATAGCACTCCTGGGTTCAATCCCTAGTCCCAAAAAACAAGCCAACAAAAAATCAAAATCCTGGGCTGGGGTTGTGGCTCAGTGGTAGAGTGCTCGCCTGGCAAGCATGAGGCACTGGGTTCGATCCTCAGCACCACATTAAAAAAAAAAATAAATAAATAATGTGTCCACCTAAAACTAAAGATACATAAATAAATAAATATTTAAAAAAATCAAAATCCTCACCAATCCTGGATAGTTGCATCCTTATTTTTATTCAATTCTAATAACATCCTCTCAGTGACTCAGGAGGCTGAGACAGGAAAATCACAAGTTCAAAGCAGTCTTGGTAACTTAACAAGATCCTCAGCAAGTTAATGAGACCCTCTCTCAAAATAAAAAATAAAAAGGGCTGGGGATGTAGCTCAGTGGTAAAGTACCCTTGGGTTCAATCCTTTAATGTGTATCTATCTATCTATCTCACTCAGAGGTGGGCACTTGTTCAAAAACTTCTTTATCTCTCCTTTTCCCTCAAATAATCAGGAATTCTAACCATTCCCACCACATTTTGGGAATAGAGATTCTGTATTTTGTGAAACTAGAAAATAGATAATACATTTGTTGCTGCTTTGTGCTGAAATGATTCTCTATATCTTCTGTCCTTTAGGAATTTTGATACTGCATTTTATGAAACCAGAAGAAAAAAAGAGAGAGAGAGAGAGAATATCCTTGTTCTTTCCCTTGTGGAAAGGCTCCAACCCCTATTCAGGTGAAAATGATGTGTGTGTGTGTGTGTGTGTGTGTTAATCAAGTCCAGGGCCTTTGCATACTAGGCAAGCATTCTACCATAAAACTACACCCCTAGCCCTGCAAATAATTTTTGAATGGAGAATATATTATTCCATAATGACTTTCCAAATCTGCCTCAGTTTTCAACATAAGGTGAACCAAGCAGGATTGGAATCCCAGTTGGTTTGAAATATTTTATTGTTCTTTTGTTATAGAAACAATACATATTCATTAGATAAAATTTAAGAGAAGTAGGTCAAAAAAGGAAAACCATCCTCAGCATTGCGGGGGGCAGGGGCGGGGGGGGGGGGGGGGGCGGTGAACCAAACAAATAGTCATCTGTATTTTCACACATTTTTGATATTTCCATATTCAATCTTTCAGTTGTTTTTCCATTAACACGCAAGGGTGTGTGTGTGTATGTGTGTGTGTGAACTTTACTCTTTTAATAGATTTTGATTATTTTAATATCATTAATTATTCTCCATGATATAATTTAAAAATTTTAATAGCTGTGAAGTATGAAACTCTATAATATGCCTTTAAGTGTTTTTTGTTGTTTTGGTTTTTTTTTTTTTTTTTTTACCAAAGTTGATTCTTTTTGTTGTTGTTACTAGGGATCAAACCCAGGATTGTCGCAGTCTGGCTGGGCACAAATCATGAGCCACTCAAGCAGGAACAAACTTTATTTCCAAACTCCACCAGCACACTCCCCAGGAACTCTCCCAAACACCACCCACGCGGCTCCTCCAGGAACACACCACTCACCAACCGGAACTCCCACCACCGGAACTTCACCAACCAAAGCGAACTCTTCAGGAATCCCCCGGAGAGCTCAACAGGAACTCCTGGAGAACTCAAAAGTCATCATCTTAATGGCTCGCTGGCATAACCTCTCAACCACTACTTCTGGCAAAAATGCCATGCGTCATCCCGACTTGGCTGTGGCCCTCAACACAGGATGATGCTAAGAACATGCTCTACCAGTAATCTACATTACCCAAGCCCCCAAAAGTTTATTCTTTTTTTTTTTTTTTTTGGTACTAGGGATTGAGCTGAGAGGTACTCTACCATTAAGCTACACTCCCAACCCTTTTTATTCTTTTTATTTTTGAGACAGAGTCTCTCTATTGCTCAGAAGATCCCACTTGGGATCTTCCTACTTCAACCTTCTGGGATTGCAGGTATGTGTCACCACACTGACTCCGTAAGTTTATTCTTTTTTTTTTTAATTGTTTTTTATTTTATTTATTCTAATTTATATGACAGCAGAATGAAATTCAATTCATATTACACAAATAGAGCACAATTTTTTATGTCTCTGGTTGTATACAAAGTATACTAAGTACATATATGAAAACATTCATGTTTTCATATATGTACTTACGGTAATGATGTCCATCTCATTCCACTGTCTTTCCTACCCCCATACTCCCTCCCTCCATAAGTTGTTTCTTCTTCTTCTTCTTCATCTTCGTCTTCGTCTTCATCTTTTTGGTACCAGGGATTGAATTCAGGGGCCCTCCACCACTGAGCCACATCTCTAGATCTATTTTAGAGACAGGGTCTCACTAAGTTGCTTAGCGCCTCGCCATTGCTAAGGCTGGCTTTGAACTCACGATCCTCCTGTTCAGCCTTCCAAGCCAATGGGAATTTGATTCTTAAATGGATAACATACTTCAAGAAATATACTTTATGGCAGTTATAAGTAACAAAAGATGTGATGGCAGGGAATCCAGATGTTTAAGTAAGAATGGAAGGGCCAGAGGTGTGGATCAGTGGTAGAGAGCTTGCCTAGCATGTGCAAGGCCTGGGTTGGTTCCCCAGCACCCCTTCCCCCTCAAAAAAAAAAAGTCTAAATAAGAATGGAGTAGTGACTAGTCACTAGTCACTAGTCACCAGGCCTGAGGCACAAGGAAGGGCTTCCTTCCTCCCATGATTTCTTCGTTCCACCTGTGGCCAGCGGGCCCTTCCCCACAGTCTTGCTTTACATACCTCCCTGTTTCTGCTAGAAAGCCTTGTCTTTCTCATGCAGCTCCTTGGCCAGCTTCTCTGGCTGTTTCAGGGGCTTCTTGCCTCCTTCACAGCTGGTCATGGTCCCTGCTGCTTCTTCCCCAGACCCTGCTACAGGAAATGGCTATAATCTACCCACCGTTCAACATTTAGGTTGCTCCTAACTTTTAAATTTATTTATTTAGCAGAGCTAGGAATGGAACTGATGGTCTCATGCATGCTGGGCAATTGCTTTACCACTAAGCTTCATCCCTGGCATCTTTATTTAGTATTTATGCCCATAGTTATGTATGTGTGAAATATATGTATAATATACTATTATCATTCTTGGTATAGATTTAGGATATTTCAGTAGAAATAGAAGAAAAGGCAATTTATTTTTTTAGAAACTTATGGTTTTTTTTGTTTGTTTGTTTTAACTTTTTCTGTTTTGGGGGATGGAACCCAGGGCCTCATGCATGCTAGGCAAGTGATTTATCACTGAACTACATCCCCAGCAAATTATGCCTTTTTTTTTTTTTTTAAGGAACAAAGGATTGAACCTTGGGGTGCTTTACCACTGAGCCACATCCCCACCTCTTTTTTCAAAATATTTTAGTTACAAACAGGGTCTATTGCTGAAGT
Source organism: Marmota flaviventris (assembly GCF_047511675.1). Lineage (NCBI taxonomy): Eukaryota > Metazoa > Chordata > Mammalia > Rodentia > Sciuridae > Marmota > Marmota flaviventris. The sequence goes on from NC_092498.1 coordinate 191,603,644, forward strand.
TGGCTTTAAACTCGTGATCCTCCTGCCTCAGCCTCCTGAGCTGCTGGGATTATCAGCATGAGCCACTGCACCTGCAAATTATGCCACTTTTATGTTTCCATGGATGAAGTATGACAGAGCCCCTCCCCACTATCTTCATCAATGCCGGATATTAGCATATGCTTTTAACTTCTGTGCCAGCTTCTAGAAAGAAATCAAACTTTAATGTTGTTTCCTCTTGCAGTATTCAAACTACCTTTGATTCTAAACATTTTTATGTATGTATTGGTCATTTGTTTTTCTACTGGTACAAATTGTCTTTGCGACCTTATGCCCATTTTTCTTTTTTTTTTAATATTTATTTCTTAGTTGTAGTTGGACACAATACCTTTATTTCACTTATTTATTTTTATGTGGTGCTGAGGATCGAACCCAGGGTCTCGAAGGTGCGAAGGGAGCACTCTACTGCTGAGCCACAACCCCATCCCTGGAGTTGCTTTTAATTCGTCTGAACTTTCCTTACTTATGGCAATCAGTTCTTCCACTTAGCTATTACTGCAACGAAGGAAGCCAAGACCACTCCTAATGATTTTCAGAAGCAGGTATGTGTATGCACCTGGAAAAAACAGCAAAGTCTACATTCCTCTTCCAAACAGGTAGATTCCCCCATCTACAACCTTCTCACAGCCAGAGGCCTCCTACCCCCTCCACCAAGTGCTCTGTCCAACTCAGGAATGCAACCCCCAACCCCCCAGGACTGCTGGAAAAACACCTCCCACTGCACAGTCTGGAATAGAAATGCCTGGTCCTTGCTTTAAAATGCAAAACAAAAGAACACAATAATCCTGCTCCATGGAGAGAGCCCACTGTGCCCAGCTCTGAGTTACTTAGAACAACAGTTTTTCCGGGTTGTGCCTAAACCTGTGTTAGGTGAAGCAGTAGTTTGCAATAACTACTGTGTTTTGAATAAGTGCTGAGGTGGAATGGTGTTAGAGTCTATAAACAAGTCAAAAATAACACCTGGCATTTTGCCAGGGGAATGTTAGAGTTCGTAAACAAGTCTGAATGGTGCCTGGCAAAATGCCAGAGGGAGTGGTTTGAGAAGTAACAAAAGCAAGCCATTAAGTGTGGAAATTCCTTATTGGTTGACTGATGTATCTAGTTTATGTTAATTAGATAAGCTGTGTGGAATGTATAAATACTGCTCCTGTCCTGCAATAACCGGCTCCTACTCCTGCTGTATCAACGTACACAAGTTATTCGTCACCCCCCGGTTATTTTGCTGCAGCTGGACTGCAGCAGAATGGAGCTCACTCTGTAATTCCAGCAACTCTTGGGAGATAGGAGAATCCCAAGTACAAGGCTAGTCTCAGCCTCAGCAAGTTGATGAGATCCTGTCTCAAAATAAAAAGTAAAAGGTCTGGGTATGTGGCTCAGTGGTAAAGCACCTCTGGGATAACAAACAAACAAACAAAAACCTCACCATCTGCCTAGCAAACTGTAAAGCACACATTGATAAATAAATGAATCATGCCAATAAAACTGACCACCTGTGAAGTTATCCACAGGGATGCATATCAGAAAAATCAGGCCCATGAGCTTATCAAACATGCCAGATCATCAAATGAGGCAACCCTCTCATTGGAGGCCCTAAAAGAATGAGCATACAGAGACTGGGCACAGCAGCACTCTGACCACATCACCTGGTCACTTGTCATAAGCCTTGCTCGGGAAAATCACCACAGTGATGAACCTCCATCCCTGGGCTTTAGCAGAGTGCAGTTCCCCCTGCCCATGACAACCTTGCACAGCCATCTCCAAGCTGACATCTCAAGCTAACACTCCAGCTGACACTGTGAACCTGCATTTATCCAGACCTTGGCCTAGAATAAGCTCCTGTTCTTTGGCAGTTCTGCACCCTGAATGGGTTCACAGTCTGATCTGACCACCTACAGTGACTCTTCACATTCATATCTGCTCTCTGCCATTGCTCTCAGTTCACCCCCCTGAACCCCTGGGGCTGCCTTAACCTTTTCTTATCCTTTCTGTGACCCATGTATGTATCATTGTGTGGAGTAGATGTGTGACTTGAGTGTTATAGATATTAGAAATTAAGATAGAAATAACAGAACTTGTGATTGTCTCACTCATGACTGCCAGGTGACCCACAAGTATTCAGTGAACTGCCATGAACATGAAAATGCCATGAACATGAAACATGAAAGTGCAGTAGCCTGTGAATTTATTGCTACTTAATAAATTCTGACATTGTGGGAAGTCATAAACCTGTATGGTCAAGGTTAGTGACATAGCTCACTCATGACATGCTACTCTTCTACCATCTTCAGAGAATGCTGCCCATGGGTCCTGTCCTAGGCCCCTCAGAACCTTACAAAACCCCTCGCAGAACTGCTTGCATCCAAGCTTTTCAGAGTCAGTAGTTGGACACTTAGGAGGAAAGCGGCCTTCACAGAAGGAATTCACGGCCCTGCTCACATGCTTGTGCACCAACCAGAGACTTGAGCTCAGACACAGCTTGCTTCTTGGGAATCTAAACCTAGCCTGTGGTTGCTGCCAGGAGACCCCTGAACTTAGACCTGGATGACACAGCTCTTTTTAACAGTCTAGCAAACTCATCCAGCATTGTCATACACTGACTTTGAATCAAGACATCTTGATTCTCACCAGTTAACATCTTACCATGTAGTAAAGCTTAAGTGGCTATCTGGTTAAGGTAAGTGAGACCTAGCTATGAATGACTGATGAGCGTTCATTTTCTTGGGTGTAGGCATTTCAAATGTTATACGAAGCTGGCTGCAGTGGTGCTTGTCTGTAATCCTAGCAACTCAGGAGGCTGAGGCAGGAGGATTACAAGTTCCAGGCCAGCCTCAGCAATTTACCAAGACCCTCAACAACTTAGCAAGTCCTTGTGTTTTGGTCAATTTTTTTTTTTTTTTTTGCTGCTGTGACTAAAGAACCCAACAAAAGAACAACAATAGAGGAAGAACAGTTTATTTGAGGGCTCACGGCTTCAGAGGTCTCAGTCCATAGAAGGACGGCTCCATTCCTCAGTTCTCCAGGTGAGGCCGAACATCATGATGAGAGAGTGTGGCAGAGGGAAGCATGATGATCAGAAAGCAGAGAGAGAGAGAGAGAGAGAGAAACTCCATTGCTAGACACAAAACATAGTCCCCATAGCCACGCCCCCCAGTGAGAAATTTTCTCCAGCCACACCCCACCTGCCTCCAGTTACCACTCAGTTAATCCCATCAGGAATTAACTCACTGAATAGGCTAAGGCTATAACCCAATCATTTCTCCTCCAAACCTTGCATTGTCTCACATGTGAGCTTTTTGGGGAACACCACATCTAAACCATAATACACTATCACAAAATAAAAAATAAAAAGAGCTAGGGATGTAGCTCAGTGCTAAAGTGGTGTTAAACCCCCAGTACCGAAAAAGAAATCAAAGGTTATACCAAAGCAAATTAATCCCTTAATACACACTGGGTAGATCGGTGTGGGAGGTGGATAGCAAGTAGGAAGAAACTCTGTCTCTGTTCAGTGAAAGGGAAGAGAATCCCTTCTCCTCACCCCCATAACCTTCCCCATTCCCAAAATAGACAGGTGAGCTCTCACCCTACGCTGCTTCTGGTGCTTTCCACACCATCCCATTACAACATTACTACTGCAGAAATGTGGGTTTCCTCAATTTTGCCCCCCACCCCACACACACAGGCTCAACATAAATATTTGTTAAATGAATAAACAAATATAGAGGGCTGGGGATGTGGCTCAAACGGTAGCGTGCTCGCCTGGCATGCCTGCGGCCAGGGTTCGATCCTCAACACCACATACAAAGAGTTGTGTCCGCTGAAAACTAAAAAAAAAAAATATATAAAAAAAGAACAGAATAGAGTTTAAAATTTTTTTTAAAAAATAGACAAATATAGACATGTTATGATTGCTAGGGGAAAATATTCAAAAGACTTGGCTCACTACAGTGAGTCTATTTATTTTGGAAAGCTAGTTTAGAGTGTATGTGGGACACCTCCCCTGTCTCTCCCTCTGAGGGTAAAGCATACATCCCCACACCACCCCAAACTGCCAAGCTACAGAATTTCCCTCTTGAGAAATTGGTCTGTTGGGAGCCAGGCCTGGTATCACATGTCTGTAATTCCAGCCACTTGGGAGGCTGAAGCAGGAGGTTTGCAAGTTGCAGCTAGCCTGGGCAATTTAAAGAGAACCTGTTTGAAAATAAAGATAAAATAAAATAACATTAAAAAAAAGGCTGGGAGGTAGCTCAGGGATCCAACACCCCTGAGTTCAATTCCTAGTATAAAAACAAAACAAATGAGATTTTTCTTTTCTTTTTTCTTTTTTTGGAACTGGGGATTGAATTTGGGGTGCTTTACCACTGAGCTACATCCCCAGTCCTTTTCATTTTTATTTTGAGACAGGGTCTTGCTAAGTTGCCCAGACTAGCCTAGAATTTGCGATCCTCCTACCTCAGCCTCCCGAATCGCTGAGATTACAGGCGTGTGTCATTGCGCCTGGCTAATGAGAATATTTTTATCTGTCAGATTGGTGCAAACCCAAAAGTTTGGCACAGCACTCTTTTGGCAAGGCTGTGGAGAAGTAGGCAGGCTCTCACACTTCAGATGAGAATGTAAACTGGCCTCACCCTGTGGAAGACAATTTGTCCACGCCTGTCTGTCTCACACTTGTTGCTGATAACACAATACCACAGACTTTGGGTAAGTTAAGAAGAAAAGAGGGTTATTTTGATTGATCATTCTGGAGATTCAAGGTGGAGGGCCTTCTTACTGGCAGAGTTCAGAGGCAGCAGAGAATCACAGGCACAAGACACTGGGTGTGTGTAGATCCTCATCTCTCTCCCCTCTTCTCATAATGCATCCACGATTCAGTCATGGGGTACTAATCTGATGACTTTATCTAATACTCAACACCTCACAGAGCCCCCAACACTAAATACCACAGTGGGATTAACTCTCTACCCTCTTAATATCTCACAGTGAGGATTAAACTTCACAGCGGGGATGAGTTTCAGAGGGAACAAACCATATTCAAACCATACCACCATCAGCATTGCAAGTGTGTACAACCTTTGACCTAGAAATTCTACCATGGGAGTTTATCCTAGAGATACACTGCAGATATTTTCTGTAAAGGAAATATTGGAAATGATGCAAATGATATCAGCAAACGCCCATCTGTCTCAGTCAGTTCAGGCTGTTATAACAAACAACCGCAGACAGAGTGACTTAAACAGCAAACGTTTATTTCTTACAGCTCAGAGGCTGGAGGTCTGAGATCAGAATGCCAGCAGGCTCTCCCACTTCAGCATGGTCAGGCCCTTGGTGAGGCCCTGCTCCTGGTTATATGCTGGCCTGGCCTTTCCTTGGTGAATACAGGCAAAGAGGAAGCAAGGTCTCTGTTGTCTCATCCTATGAGGGCACTAATTCCATCATGAGGACTCTACACTGATGACACAATCACTTCTCCAAAGCCCATGTCCAAATACCATCATATTGGAGATTGGGATTTCAATTTAAAAATTTTGAGGGGCCAGTCTCTGTGGCTTATACCTGTAATCCCAGTGGCTTGGGAGGCTGAAGCAGGAGGGTTGCAGGTTCAAAGCCAGCCTCAGCAATTTATCGAGGCCCTAAGCAGCTCCATGAGACCCTGTCTCCAAATAAAATACAAAATAGGGCTGGGGATATGGCTTAGTGGTCGGGTGCCTCTGAGTTCAATCCCTGGTACCCCTCCCACCCCCCAAAAAAGAGCGCAATTCTGTCTCGAAATAAAACATAAAAAGAAGAATTTTGGAGGACACAAACATTCAGTCCATGTGGATGCTCTGTTTTCCAAGATGGCATGATTAATTGTTTTCTTAGCTGAAAACAGAAAGGTGAAGAACAGTGTGTATATGTTTGTCAGCATGGCTGGACTCCTGGGCATGTGATCAGTATCCACTTTCCCAATCTGTCAGGTCCATGTGACACAGGCTTTAATCAAAGGGAGCAGAAATATATGTGTCACATTCCCTGCCCTTGTCATGGCAAGCATGACCCTCTTAATGATTGAGATCCTGTTGGTTTGCAATCCCAGATGAGGAAAATGTGAATCCAAGTCACCAGCCAACCCAGAATGGACACACAGGGTGTGTTGAGAAAGAAGCCTCTGAGATGTTTGAATTGTTGGTGCAGCACATCTCACTTTATTGTGACTGATACAGGATGCTAGGCCACTTGTGGTGCAAAAAAAGAGAAAGGTAGAAAACGTAAATCCATAATGGTATATTCTTGTATATTGGTATACAGTGAAAACAAATAACAATGATTTCCTGAGGATAATGGAATTGGGCAGGAACTGGAAGAGAGACAAGAACAGAAGAGATATTCATTACTATACAATGTTTTAAGGTTTATTTTATTTATTTTGATGCTGGGATTGAATCTATGCCCTGGTGTATGGTAAGCATGAACTCTATCACTGAGTTATACCCCAGCCCATTCTGTTTGTTTTAGAACTATGCCATTACATAACTTTTTCAATTATCTATCTATCTATCTATCTATCTATCTATCTATCTATCTATCTATCTATTTTTGTGGCACAATGGGAATTGAACCACTGTGCTACATCCCCAGCCCCTTCCCCTGTTTAAAAAAGTTTTTGAGCCTGTTATCCCAGCAGCTCAGGAGGCTGAGATAAGAGGATCACAAGTTCAAAGCCACCCTCAGTCATTTAGTGAGGATCTAAGCAACTTAGTGAGACCTTGTCTCTAAATAAAATATAAATAGGGCTGGAGATGTACCTCAGTGGTAAGTACCCCCAGGTTTTTATGTTTGTTTGTTTTTGAGACAGGGTCTTGCTAAATTCCCCAGGCTGACCTTTAACTTTTGATGCTCCTGTCTCATCCTTCTAGAAATACAGGCATGTGTCACCATACCCAGCACTTTTTTTTGGAGGGGGGTACTGGGGATTGAACCCAGGGACACTCCACCACCGAGCCACTTCCACAGCCCTATTTTGTATTTTCTTTAGAGGCAGAGTCTCACTGAGTTGCTTCTTAGCACCTCGCTTTTGCTAAGACTGGCTTGGAACTTGTGATCTTCCTGTGATCATGAGCCTCCTGATCCGCTGGGATTACAGATGTGCACCACTGTGCCTGGCTCCTGGCACTTTTTTAAAAAAGTAAATATTAGCATAAGGATATTATAGAAATGCCAAAAGAAATAATAAAAATCACGGAAAGTGGTGGAGTCTAGAGAGTGGAATCTGGGGAGAAGGTTGCTACTTTGCCTTCAGAATTATTTGTCATTAGATAATTTTAAAACTATATGCATCTACTACTTTAATTTTTAAAAATTTAGAGAGGGATTTAAGGTGTAGCTCAGTGGTAGAGTGCTTACCTGGCATATTCAAGGTCCTGAGTTTGATTTCCAGCACCACAAAACTGGTTAATAATAAACAATTAAGATAGTAAGCCCTAATCTCCATCATGTGGGATTAGACCCCACTTCCTTAATAAGAGTCCTTTGGTGTAAGAACTAAATCAAGAATCAATAAATGGGTTGGACTCAAACTAAAAAAAATTCTTCTCTTCAAAAGAAACAATCTGTGTGGTGAATAGAGAGCCTACATCTTATGAGCAAATCTTTACCCCTCACACTTCAGATAGAGCACTAATCTCTAAGGTATATAAAGAACTCAAAAATGGGGCTGTGGTTGTGGCTCAGTGGTAGAGTGTTTGCCTAGCACATGCAAGGTCCTGGGTTCAATCCTCAGCACCACATATAAGTAAATAAAATAAAGGTATTGTGTCAACTACAAATAAAAAATGTTTCTAGATTAAAAAAAAAAAAAAAGAACTCAAAAAGCTAAGCAACAAGAAAACAAATAACCCAATCAATAAATGGACCAAGGACCTGAACAGACCCTTCTCAGAAGAGGGTATACAATCAATCAACAAATCTATGAAAAACTGTTCATCATCTCTAGCTATTAGAGAAATGCAAATCAAAGCCACTCTAAGATTTCATCTCACTCCAGTCAGAATGGCAGTTATTATGAATACAAACAACAATAAGTGTTGGCAAGAATGTGGGGAAAAAGGTACATTCATGTACTGCTGGTAGGGGCTGCAAATTGGTGCAGCCAATATGGAAAGCAGTATGGAGATTCCTTGGAAAATTAGGAATGGAACCACCATTTGACCCAGTTATCCCTCTCCTTGGTCTATATCCAAAGGACTTAAAAACAGCATACTACAGGGACACAGCCACATCAATGTTTATAGCAGCACAATTCACAATAGCTAAACTGGAAGCAGGCTTCAATAGATGAATGGATAAAAAAAATGTGGCATATAATCACAATGGAATATTACTCAGCAATAAAAGAGAATAAAATCATGGCATTTGCAGGTAAATGGATGGAGTTAGAAAAGATAATGCTAAGTGAAGTTAGCCAATCCCAAAAAACCAAATGCTGAATGTTTTCTCTGATATAAGGAGGCTGATTCATAGTGGGGTAGGGAGGGGGAACGTGGGAGGAATAGACAAACTCTAGATAGGGCAGGGTGGGAGGGGAAGGGTGAGGGTATGGGGTTAGAAATTATGGTGGAATGTGATGGACATTATTATCCAAAGTACATTTATAAAGACATGAATTGGTGTGAATATACTTTGTAAACAACCAGAGATATGAAAAATTGTGCTCTATATGTGGAATAAGAATGGTAATGCATTCTGCTGTCATATATAAATTTTAAAAAATTAATTAAAAAAAAAACAATTACGATAGCCACTCACAGTGGCTCACACCTGTAATTCCAGTGACTAGAGGCTGAGGCAGGAGGATCCCTTGTTTGAGGCCAGCCTTAGCAAGCTTGTGATATATTGTCTGAAAGAGAGAGAGAGAGAGAGAGAGAGAGAGAGAGAGAGCGCGCTGGGAATGCACTTCAGTGGTAAAACTAAATCCCCAGTACCAAAACAAAACAACCACTGAATCTGTCCACAAATACCTTGTCTCTTGCATTGGAAAATGATATAAAAATGGAATTTTTTAATCCCGACAAGTAACAAACTTTTATCTCTTATTTATTTTTTTTTTAAATATTTTTACTTATTTATTTCTACAGTACTGGGGACTGGACCCAGGGGTTCTTTTACCTATGAACTAGCCCTTTTTATTTTGGGACAGGTTCTCACTAAGTTGCCCTGGCCTGCCTTGAACTTGCATCCTCCTGTCTCAGCCTGCTGAGCTGCTGGGATTACAGGTGTGTCCCACCATGCCTCGCTGCCATCAGAACTTTTTTTTTTTTTTTTTTAAAGAAGGGAAGCTTTAGCATCTTTTTCTTTCTTTCTTTCTTTCTTTTTCATGGTGCTAGGGATTGAACTCAAGGCCTTGTGCATGCAAGGCAAGCACTCTGCCAACTAAGCTATATCCCCAGTCCTAGAACTTTTAAGACATATTAGAACTACATCCTTCACCAGAACGAGGCACTTGAATATTTTCCCATTGCCTTCAAAATAAAACTCTCTGTGACAGAACAGAATAGACCCCTGCAGCATCAGGCCCCCACTGACCTGCCGGTCTCATCCGTCTACTCCTCTTGCTCAATCCAACACAGTTTTCAGTTTTTCAAAGGAATTAGTGACTATTGTTCTTCTGCCTCCAAACATGTTGCTTCCTCTTCCTCAAACTCTCTTTCCCCATTTCATTCCAAACCATCCTCTGTCTAGGCATGCTTGCTCTGGAAAGCCTTAACTGATACCTGGGTACAGGTTGGGACCTGTCTGATCTGTTCCCAGAGACCCTTGACTTTCATCAGAGTAACACTAAGCAGGACTCTATGCAAGATACTCATTTCTTTCTCTGGTCTCCCCGCTAGGCTGGAAGTTCCATGGGGGTGGCGACTTTATCTGTTGTCTTCAGCCTGGTGTCTTCAGCTCTTGTTCCACTGTGGGAATTCAGTAACTATTTGCCAGATAAATAAGATTCAGAGCTGGGCATGGAGGCACAGGCCTGTAATCCCAGTGACTCGGGAGGCTGAGGCAGGAGGATCATGAGTTCAAAGCCAGCCTCAGCAAAAGTGAGGCTCTAAGCAACTCAGTGAGATCCTGTCTCTAAATAAAATACAAAATAGGGCTGGGGATGTGGCTCAATGGTTGACTCACCCTGAGTTCAATCCCTGACACCCACTAAAATAAAATAAACAAGATTCAAATTCAGAACCAAGTCTAGGCCGATACATGACTTTTTTTTAATATTTATTTTTTTAGTTGTACACAATACCTTTATTTTGTTTATTTATTTTTATGTGGTGCTGAGGATAGAACCCAGAGCCTCGCACGTGCTAGGCGAGCGCTCTACCGCTGAGCCCCAGCCCCAGCCCAATATACATGACTTTTAATCCAGTAGAAACTTAATAATTATCTCTGCCTTTCTTTGCTTAGGTACAGTGCTAAATCTGGTAATTTCATTTTGAATACTCCCAAGTTCTTCCAGTGACCCAAGCTGGCTGGCAGCCCAGACATAATCTAGAATAATACCTTGGGTCTGGCTGAAAGCTGGCTTCTGAATAAAGGTAAATTATAATAGTATGTTTTTTTTTCCCTAAAAAAAGAAACAACTTGGGGTGTAGCTCAGTGGTAGAACACTTGCTTGGCGTGTGTGAGGCTCTGTGTTTGATTCCCAGCACTACAAGACAACAACAAACTAAAATCAAAGAAATATAAAATAAAAGCAACAGATTCTCAAACTATCCCAATATAAGGGAGTTGCTGAATAAAACCTGGCATACAGACTCTTTTGATAACTTAATAAACTTTGATATGAACAAATTACAACTGACACCTGCTATTGCTAAGTATCTGGGGCTCTATTTGGTGCTTGCAAGAAGCCAAATCTGCCTTTTACCCATTATGTCTCTATTCCCCAAGGAAGTGAGATAAAAGCCCTCATAAGTTTCCAGACTGAGGCATTGTTTTCCTGAGCCAAAAATCTGTAATTTCTCATTGGACTGTCAATAGCAATATTGAAGATGGGTGATTTCACTTGAAGCCAGCTGTACCAGGAACAAATGTCACCCCCAGAGATTGTATAGTGTGTAATTAGGAAGAAAGTATTGGCAGATGTAGTAGAGGAAGGAGCAGATAAAACATTTCTCTACGGTGGTCCCAGTGTGCATCTTATGTGGAATTAGAAGAATGGATTTAACCCATATCATCCTGTAAAAAAGGTTTCCGTGCCACAGAGAAAAATAAAAATAAACTGGTCATTATGGCACATGTAATCTCAGTAGGTTTGGGAGGCTGAGGCAGGATTGCAAGTTCAAAGCCAGCCTCAGCAACTTAGCAAGGCCCTAAGCAACTTAGACTGCCTCAAAAAAAAAAAAGAAAAAAGGTTGGTAATGTGGCTCAGTGGTTAAGTAAGTGCCCCTGGGTTCAATCTTCAGTACCAAAAAATTAATTAATTAATTAATTAATTAATTAATTAAATTAAAATAAAGACTTTTAGGGCCTGGGGTTGTGGCTCAGTGGTAGAGCACTTGCCTAGCACTTGTGAGGCCCTGGGTTCAATCCTCAGCACCACATAAAAATAAATAAATAAAATAAAGGTATTGTGTCCAACTGTAACAAATATATTATATATGTATATATAAGTTATATATATATATATTTTTAATATACATATATTAAAAAAATAAAGACTTTGGGCGGAGGTTCAAATTATTCAAGTTTATTTTATTTTTACTTTTTTGTGGTGCTGGGGATTGAACCCAAAGTCTTGTGCATGCAAGGCAAGCACTCTACCAGCTGAGCTATATCCCCAGCCCTCCAGGTTTATTCTTTTAAGTTTTTATTACAGGCATCTATTTCTTGATGTTGATTGACATTTTAAATAGGAAATGATGTCAAGTGGAAAAACACAGGAAAAAAGTATATAATATATGAATTAAAAAGAGGAGGAAATAAAAAATATGTTTGTAGATGTGTAGAATATTCTTGGAAAGATACACAAGAAAGTCATAATTATGGTTTCCTCAGGGGAGGGAACTGGGCAGCTACTGGAATAGAGAGGAGAGAGAATTTCACTATATACTCTTTCAGTTCTTTTGAGTTTTGAACCATGTGGACAAATTAATTATTCAGAAAATATATTAATTAATCAAAATAAGGTCAATTACAGTAACATCAGATGAAATGACAATAGAGGATGAGAACACCGTAGTTTATGCTCTGAGTTGGAAAAAAATTGGCAGTACTCTGTCAGACATCGAAACAATTAAACAGAACAAGGCACAGTGGTGCACACCTGTAATCCCAGCAGTTTGAGAGGCTGAGGCAGGAGAATCATGAGTTCAAAGCCAGCCTCAGCAATTTAGCAAGGCCCCAGGCAACTCAGTGAGACCCTGTCTCTAGATAAAATACAAAAAGGGCTGGGGATAGGGCTCAGTGGCTAAGCATCCCTGGGTTCAATCCCTGATACCAAAACAAACAAACAAACAAACAAGAACAATTAAGCCTATTTTTAACCTATAAATCCCCAAGTCTGAGAGTTATTTTTATTTTTATTTTTTTGAGAGTTATTTTGAAAATTGGTTTTGGCTGGGGGTGTAGCTCAGTAATAGAGCACTTTATGTAGCATGCTAGAGGCCCTGGGTTCCATCCCCAGCACTGCAAATAAATAAATAAATAAAGTATGATTTTTTTTTTCAACAAGCCAGTCTTAAATGAATGCATTGCCATTCCAGTTAAAGAAAGCAAAAGCATTGATTTGTCCCATCACTGGGATGTTGACATTTTGGGGGCAAGGGGCAGTAGCGGGGATTGAACCCAGGGGCACTCGCCCACTGAGCCACTCCCCCAGCCCTTTTTTGTATTTTATTTAGAGATGTGGGTCTCACTGAGTTGCTTAGTGCCTCACTTTTGCTGAGGCTGGCTTTGAACTCATCATCCTCCTGCCTCAGCCTCCTGAGCCGCTGGGATTACAGGGAGATGTTGACTTTGACCACTAGGTCCAAGTGGTGTCAGCCAGTTTCTTCATTGTAAAGTCACTCTCTATCCTTGGGGATGATTTGTGTGGAGGTTTTGAGGCTGGGTGAGTGTCCTCTCCCAGAGTCAGCTTCCACCACCTTTTCCAGCATCTGTTGATGACCTTCTGGTGCCAGCATTCCTCCTTATTTATTAGTTGGTATTCTACTGCAAGAAAGAGATTTCCCTTCCACCTCTGTTGTTCATTTATTTCTTTTTCTTTCTTTCTTTCCTTTTTTGTTCACTTATTTCTTCAAACCAGCATATATTCATAGACTTTCGTTTTATTCAAAGGGTTTTAAACCTGATACTATCGTTATTTATTTTGGTACTTGCTTCGACTTGGATTTGGCTAGTGGGAATCCTTCCCTTTTTCAGTCGCAGTAAGAAGGCCCTCATAAGACACAGAGTGTCGGGGCCTTGATCTTGGACACTTGATACTTCGCAGCTTCCAGAACTATGTGAAATAAGTTTCTTGTCTTTTCAAATTACCCAGCATCAGGTATTTGGTTATAGCAGCACAGACTATGATGACCATACTGTCTCAAGCTCCATTTATTTGCCTTCCATTTATATTTCTAACCAGGGAAAACTGAGTTTAATATGCCCTGTCCCCAAACTGAAATTTACCTCCTCTCTCCAGGATCAGCTGTAAAGGTCAGGCGAACGTCGGAGGAAAAGACCACCAAGAGACTGTCTCATGCAACAGCAAAGGGTTTATTGGGGGTCCAGCATGCTGGGGCTCCAAGCCTACCTCGAAGAGGTAAAGAGCAAAGAGCCCCGAGAACAGCTTGAGCGGAGCTTATATACATTCTTTGAAAAGGGCAGGGACTTCACATACAGCATAACAAATCACCTCACGCCACGGGAAAATCAAACAACAACTCTAAAACATGATTAGCACATTCACTGGCGGGAACAAGTTAGGTAGGGGTGATTGGTCAGTACAAAAGGGGTATTCGTTTGAACTGATTGGTTTAAGCCAAGAGGGGTGTACATGCTGAACTACATGGTTTCCCAACAGGTTATCAACTACCATAAACTACTGGGAGGGTTATCTGGCATCCCAGGTATTTCCCTGTCTCATGCTGATTGGTGGCTGCTAGGGGGCTGCTATGGATCCCCACCTAGCCTGACTGAGTCAGGGACACCTGGCGCAGCAGATCTCTCCTGTAGATAAACAACTTAGCAGGGTGGGAATGTGCCTAGGAGTGCTTTGTGGGTTTTTCCAAGGACAAAGGCCATGTCCCTTCCTTGGACAGCTTTGCTCTGAGATAGAGGCTGGCTTTTCACAGCAACAATCAGGACTGAGGCTAGCCCATACTAACACTTTTGTACAAACTTGAAAAATGACAGTTGGATCTGTCAGAAAACAGTCATCTGGAGCATACCCATCTTCAATATCCTCAGTGTGCATGGTGCCTACAACCATGTGTGGGGACTCCATCAGGTGCCTCCTTCCAGCTATCCTGAAGGATATATTGTGACCACTCCTACTTCCTGAATTCCTGTCTTCCTTTGGCAACTGTGATACCACACCACAAATTCTTGAGGCTGGGTGGGTGTCCTCTCCCAGAGCTTTGCTCCTTTCTCATTCCTTCAGGCTCTTCTTTAATATTTATTTCATTTCAGAGTCCTGTCTGCTTTGTCCTCCTTTGTTACTTAATTCATCTCTCTGAATGATGTCAATCACTTTCATTCAACATTTACTTGTGCCCTCTCTGTCAGGCATTGCTTTAGGCACTGACCACTTGCAATTTCTAAGTACACACCCCGCCCGATGAATTACAAATGTGTCCCTCCCGGGGTGATGTATACAACTGCCTCCTTGAACTTGACCTTGACCTTGGATACCTCCAACTTTAATTGTTGAGAACTGAGCTCATTATTCTCCTCTCCAGATCTATTCCTCTTCCTGGGTTTTCCTGTTCTAGCAAATCATGCACAAATAGTTGCCTGCACCTGTTTGTGCATGATTTGCACAAAGAAAGAAGTCTTATCTCTCTGCTTCCTACCTATGTCCAAGCTTCACTCACTCCTTCCCATCACTGTCCCTACCACTCCGGTCTCCACTGCAGTCTACACTGTTATCATCCTCTCTCTTATAGAAGGCTGCAGCAGGCTCCTACTTCTCACTGCCTCCTGGCCTTCTGCCCGGGCATTCATCCAGGGGACTCTTCCCATGACAAAAGGCTGATGATGTCCATCCAGCTCCCTATGGTTCCTTGGCTCTCAGAATTTAAGGGCTGGGGATGCAGCTCAGTGGTTGAGAGAATTTCCCTACTTCCCTTGTATGCACGAGGCCTTGGGTTCCATCTCCAGCGGTGCAAAAAGAAGAAGGAGGAAGAGAAAGAGAAGAAAAAGAAGAGGAAGAAGAAGAAGAAGGAGAAGAGGAGGAAGAGGAAGAGGAGAAAGAAGATGGAGGAGGAGGAGGAGGAGAAGAAGAAGAATTAAATTCTAATTCTTCACTATGGTTTATAAGGAGAATCATGATTAGGCATCTCTTTCTACTTCTCTGCTTTCATTTCTATCTCCTCCTTTCCTTCATTCTCTTTCACTCTTCCATTCTTCCCTCCCCACCTACTGAACTCCTTTTAGTTCCTTTAACATGTTCTCTTGTAGTCTCTGGACCTTACCTTGCCTCTGCTGGAACAGCCCCTTTGCTGCTCCTCTACCCCTTCAC
Organism: Marmota flaviventris; assembly: GCF_047511675.1. Classification (NCBI taxonomy): domain Eukaryota; kingdom Metazoa; phylum Chordata; class Mammalia; order Rodentia; family Sciuridae; genus Marmota; species Marmota flaviventris. Next base: position 191,619,374 of record NC_092498.1, read on the forward strand.
CTACAAACTGAGTTTATTATGACCTGCCCCCAAACTGTTATTCACCTCCTCTCTCCAGGATCAGCAACGCAACCACCGGGGCTGAGGCTAGCCCACACTAATGCTTTCATATGAACTTGGAAAAAATGGTACTATTGAAGCCAGATTTAAAGTTAGGTAGTCAGTGTAGTTAGGTAAATCGGGTCTAATATGGGTCTAATATCAGTGAAATCTAAAATGGAGGCCGTGCGGAGAATGACTCAGGGAAAACACAGGACAACTCATGGAATGTTAATGAAGTCCTGAAAAGGCCCTAGGCCAAAGTCCACCTCAAAGAAAGGTTAATGAACAGCCCCCAGCAAAAAGGTGCTGACTCAGAAGTCCTTCCTGACCAGATTACTTCTTTGGCCCACCTGTGTCCCACCCCTCGGTCCTTCCCACCTACATTCCATCACTGAAAGAACTATAAAAAGGGGAGACAACATCCCTTCCACGGATTCCACCTCTTGGGTCCCCTTCTTCCTCTGGGAGAAGTCTTTTCTGCTGTCCTTTAATAAACTTCTAATTTCTACTCTGACCTTGCCTCGGCGTGCTTCTTTGGTGTTATTCTTCAACATTGGGGAAGCAAGAACTTGTCACCGGTCAACAGCGGTAACATATTGGAGGTCCCATCTTTCCCATCATCTCTATATGTCTTTGCATTAGTGCAAATGATAGAAAACAAACTATCAGAAAGAAGTGGAGAGAATGCTCTGTCTCACCTGCTCCCTTTATTTTCTTAAACAAATAGCATAAACAACACACATAATTCTTTCCTTCCTTTTTTCTTCCTTTTGGTACTAGGGATTGAATTAGGGGCAGTCTACCACACAGCTATATTCCCAACCCTTTTTATTTTTTGAGACAAAGTCTCATTAAGTTGCTGAGGCTGGCCTTGAACTTGTAGTCCTCCTGCCTCAGTCTTCTGGCTGAGTCACAGAGTAAAGTAAAGATGAAAACAAAATGACAGTGAATCCTCTGGGCAACAAATAGACATAGTATTTTTATTTTTTTAATATTTTTTTTTAGTTATAGTTTGACACAATACCTTTATTTTATTTATTTATTTTTATGTGGTTCTGAGGATCAAACCCAGGGTCTCGCATGTGCTAGGCGAGCACTCTACCACTGAGCCACAACCCCAGCCCCAAGGCCGAGTATTTTCCTAGGTGCTGCAATATTAGTTTCTATAGCCAGTGTCTACTGATACTTTTATTCTTAAGTTTTCTATCTCTGTTGCTATTTTCAATTTCTCCTCTCTCTCTCTCTCTTTCTTTTTGTTTTAGGGTACCAGGGATTGAACTCAGGGGCACTCAGCCACTGAGTCACATCCTATCCCTATTTTGTATTTTATTAGAGACAGGGTCTCACTGAGTTGCTTAGCAATTCCCTAAATTGCTGAGGATGGCTTTGAACTCGCGATCCTCCTGCCTCTGCCTCCCTAGCCGCTGGGATTACAGGCATGCGCCACCTCGCTGGGCTGTCTTCAATCTCTTTTTGAACAGTAGTATGGGCTGGGCACAGTGGCCCGCATCTGTAATCCCAGCAACTCAGAGGCTGAGGATGATCCCAAGTGCACAGCCAGCCTCAGCAACTTAGGCCCTGTCTCAAACTAAAACATAAAAGGGTGTGTGTGTGTGTGTGTGTGTGTGTGTGTGTGTTTGTGGTTTCGTGGTTAAGCACCCCTGGGTTTAATCCAGAGTACCCCCTGCCCCATTTTTTTTTTTTTTGAGAGCCCACATCCCATCTCATCAGTCTGGGGTGGTGCCTAGTGTGGGGATTTGTTAAAGCTCTTGGATTTATTGCAGCAAAGGTTAAGAACCTCTGGTTTAAACTACTTGGTCCTCCTCTGACAGTGTTTAGCATTCTCATATAGGTGTAATTGTAATCTTTGGTCAGATTGAATAACATTCTATTTGTCAGGGAGGAGAGAAGTTTGGTTTCACCCACAAACAAGGACCAGTCAGGTCCTGGTAAAGCAATGAGGGGGCAAGTCCTGCCTCTAAAGTGGGTGAGGGGACTCCCCCACCCCCACCCAGCCAGCCAAGGACCTAGGGCCCCCGATAATCCAAGTTCGCTGAGAAGTTCAGGGGCATCTAAGTGTGCATTGTGTATACAAGTGAGGCAAAGGTGAGCACGTCGAGCTCTGGTCCATGTGGGTTAACCTTAGAGTCAACCTAAGAGTCTCTCTGGAGTCCAAATCGCAGAGTGGCAGCTGTTCCCGAGTAGGCAGAAAGGAGCGTGCAGGGGGTGCAGAGCAGCCTCCAGAGTTGGGCATGCAAGTCTCTGCGCCAAGACCCAGGTCTGCACGTGGCGCGGTGAGGGCAGCGGTTCTGGGGCACACAGTGGTCGGTGGTGTGGACTACAAGTCCCGACATGCCTCGGGCAGGGGTGCGCTTGCACAGGAGCGGGGCTAGGAGGCCAGGGCCAGGCGTGCGCAGTGGTTGTTGGGAGTGGCGGGGCGGGTCTTCCCCGGCTGTCATCTGTGGCCCCCGGCGCTCGGGCAGGGGTGGCCGTGTCTATTGGCGGAGAGGCAGGCAGGGCGGGTCGTCGCGAGCCGCTGCGGGCGAGGCTGAGCGGGTGGAGGCCGGCAGCCGGCCGGGGAGGCACAGTCTGGGCTGCTGCATACCGGTCTGGCCATGGCAGCGGCACCTCTGAAAGTGTGCATCGTGGGCTCGGGGAACTGGTGAGCGGAGGCGGGCTGGCGGCGCGGGCTCCGCCTCCAGGAAGCCCCTTTCCCTGGCGGTCTAGAGCTGCGCTCCCCGCAGCAGCGTGGGCACCGGGCACCGCGCGCGGGGAGGCGGGGTGGACGACCTCGGGGCCAGGCTGGGCACTGCGCGCCAGGGGAGGCCGCACCGAGGTCCTAGCCGGGGAATCTCTGGGCCCTCGTGCCCGCGGGGGCAACGCAGACCGAGGGCACCGCGCGCCCATGGGCACCTGTCCGCGCTTAGGTAGCCGCGCGGCGAGCGCACTGAAGCCACCTGCTCACCACGCCCTGATGTTTTGCGCAATCTTCTGAGGTCGTTCTCAATTCTCCCTACCGATCGCCTGGGTCGAGGAATTGAAGGAGGCCCAAGAATTAGTGTAGTTTTGATGTTGGGCAGACCGAAGCACAGAGGGCTTGCTATTCGGGTCTCTGGCGGGGCAAGCTCTGCCCATTAAGGTATGGTTCTCATCTCCGCTTCTGATAACGGCCAGTATCTTGGTAACGTGGTATCAGGAAGAAGATCCAAGTTCCAACGGGCCTTGTTTCCCCGGGGACCTTGAGAGTTCTTCTATGGGGAGATGTTTGCAAAGCTTTGCATTTCCAGGGCTTGATTTGACTTTAACCTTTATAAAGCACTATGTGCAAGGCGCTCTTGCACTTCACAGTGTCAGCTCCTTAGTAGCTCCCTTTATCGAACTCACATGGTGTGATTCTTTGGTGTGTTTGGGTGAATGCAGAGGAGCATGGGGAGGAAAGGAGGCAGAATATAGCCTTGGCATTTTCAAGCTCTTTATCTTTGCTTCACTTCTCTTCCCACTTCTGAGGGAGTGGTACAGAATCATTTGGAGTCACTGTGCCCTTTCCCTTTCAGTGCGTTTGTTTACCTGTGTTTCTGTGGCCTGACTCACATCCCGGTTCAGCCTTCTAGAAGTGCTGCAGGCATGGGCACATGGTATTTGGTCTCGGACTTACTTTTTTAATACAGAGAAAAATACTTCTCTGAAGAAACCTGAACCTGGTTTTCCACTTTTCCATCCCATCAAAGAATGAACTTTCTCTGAACCCCTATTGCTGATCTCTGTCCATGCACTGAAATGATTTAATTATTGGTCTCTACTCCTTCCTCCCCCACTTGAGATTGAACTCAGGGGTGTTCTCCCACAGAGCTACATCCCCGTTCCTATTTAATTATTTAGAGGCAGAATCTTGCTAAGTTGGGAGGCTGGCCTCAAACTTGAACGTGTGATCTTCCTACCTCAGCCTCCTGAGTAGCTAGGATTATAGGCCAGTGCCACCCAGCTTCACTGCCCAGCTCAAGGCTAACATCTACCTTAGTGCCCTCCAAAATGCTAAGTAAATGCTAAATCAATGTCTGAAAACTACTTATTTATTTATTTTATTTATTTTTGGTGCTGGAGATCAAGCCCAGGGCCTTGTGCATGCAAGGCAAGCACTCTACCAACTGAACTATATATCCCCAGCCCTGAAAACTATTTTTTAATTTTTATTTTTGGTGCTGGAGATAAACCCAGGGCCTATGCCATGCTAAGCACATACTGTACCTTTGAGTTATACCCCATCCCCCAAAGTAATTTTAAACCTCGTATTGTATTTGATTAGGAGCTCATTTACTTTTTTTTGTGTATGTGTTTGTATAGTGCTGGGGATCAAACCCACAGCTTCACACATAGTAGGCAAGCACTCTGATACCCCAGATCTTTATTTTTTGTATTTATTTTTTAGTTGTAGTTGGACACAACACCTTTATTTCACTTGTTTATTTTTGTATGTGGTGCTGAGGATTGAACCCAGGGTCTCCCAAGTGCGAGGCGAGTCGAGTGCTCTACCCCTGAGCCACAACCCCAGCCCCCACCCCAGACCTTTTTTTTTTGAGCCAGGGCATTGTTAAGTGGCTGAGGCTGGCCTTGAACTTGTGATCCTCCTGCCTCAGCCTCTTTACAGGAACTACAGTTTTTTTGTTTTTTTTTAATAAACTAAAAGGTACAATGAAACATCTCCCATCCACTTTTATCCCCCCAGGAACCTTCTGAAGGAAAATCAGTGTTGATCTCTTCTGACCTTTCTGGAGGAATTCTGTCAGACACAAGTGAATGTTTATATGTGTTCTTTTCTCCCTTTATTCTACAAATCAAGAGTACTGGGCACTTTTTTTTTCAACCAACAAGGGAAAGTTGTGCACGTTTCATGGAGTCAGTACCTATCCAGTGCAGAGCTTAATTCAGAGGTTTCAGCTTGACTTTGCCAATTTGGGTCTCAAGGTCACTTCAATAAGATGTCAGCTGCCCTGTTGGACATGCCACTGGAAAAGCACCCATTTAGCACATGTTCTTTTAAAATTAGTTTCCCCTCCTATAAAATTCCATGGATGACAGCCCTCTTTCCTAATTTAGAAGGTGCAGGTAAAAGTGGCACAGCTTTGCCATGCTGGATTTGAGCCCGAGTAGTGAAGCGAACCTCCTTACCCTCCACTGAGATTTGGCTGCAGGCCCCTGGCTTCTTCATTCTGATGTACTTGACTGTTTTCTTGGCCCACTCCAGCCTGGGGAAATGGACTAGAACTTGGCCAGTGACTCTGAAGCAGAGCAATTGAGAAATAAGCCCATAGTTAGGGCTGGGTGCCTGGCTTCATTAATCACAGGATCAGACAGGAACAGATGTTGGCATCTCTGCCATTGCCTTGGTTGGGTACAGAGCCACTCTAGTCCTAGAGAGAGGATCACAGCCTCCCCAGAGAAATTCAGGGACTTAGGAGCTGAGTTCAAGCCATAGAGCCCCCAAAGGGTACATGAAGTGTTCAGTTATGGTTCAGTAGATATTGGAGTGTTTTTCCCAAGTAGTTACTGTATTCTTTACAGCAATACACTAGACAGAGTCCCTGCCAGTAGGAAACTTACCTTCAGGGCTTGGAAGATAAGATCGAAAGAAATATAATGTGGAATGGAGATTTGTCACAAGGTTAAACGTTACATTTTAAATAGTATTTCTTAAAGAGTACATTTTTTTGAAGACCACTTGTACCTGGATTACCACTGAAATTAGATTTGCTGAATCATATTCCCTGAGGGTAGGAAGGATTTTTTTCCCTAAGGGACTTTAGCCTTTCATTAATAAAATATATCTCTAGAAGCTGGATTTACCCATCCAGATCTGGTCCCTATCTCAGGAACCTAAATGTTCCTTGAACAATATTTACCCTGGGGACTTTGAAGTAGATCCCGCTGCTTATATAAATAAAGGTGTTGTTACTTATAAGCTCATAGTTGAAAGGCAGCTGTAACTCACATGGAGCCTCCCCCAGGTCACCCGTCATCTGTGGCAGGGAATCCAGCTGGCTTGCCAAGGCCGTTCAACGAGGAAGGACCTGGGTGGGAAGGTAAAGCGAGTTGTGTAAGATGGCCTAGTCCTGTCCTTTGGTCAACCTTTTCCTCCAGATAATTCAGGGACAGAAGGCTGGTGTATCTGGCTGAGCCCTTTGGTCCCACCCATTGTGAGGGACAGGGAAGGGTCACTTAACATGCCTGACTTTCCATGCCCTGTCACTTGTAACTTGGCAAAAAACAAAAGCTTGGCAGATTCTTCCAAAGATGTTACAGTTTCTTTCTCAGCCCCTGTGAAGATCACCCAGACACAGGGCAAACCACGGTTCTAAAACTTAAACCTCAGTTATATTTACTGCCAAACCTCTGTAATGGGAGCATATGTCCAAAGACATAGCCCCAGCCTCTTTTGTAAGGCAGGGTCGCGCAGTAGGATGAGGGGCCCAGATTTCCACCCTAGTCCCCTATTTGGCAGCTTCAAGTCCTTGGCAAATGGCTCCTATGAATGATTGCTTATACTATTGGTACCTGCTGTCTAGGATTTTGTTTAGAATTGTTGCTAAAAGCAGAGAAGATCAGGGAGGAGATTAGGAAGAAGAAGGTTAGGGAAAAGAAGCTCAGGGAGGAGAAGGTTGGGAAAAAGAAAAAGAAACATGTATGTTTCAAAGCCACAAGAGATAGAGCCAACGCGTCAAGTGAAACCTTGTTACAGGATTACATGAGATGATCCAGGGAGAGTCAATGGTGGCTAGCGCTCAGTCAGTGTCCACTGCTGTTACCATTATTAGTTTCATCATTCTTGAGCCATCCCAACATGAAGTCACAAAATGGACCAGATTGGAATCTGGCCAAGTAGTACAGGCAGAGGCTGGGAAAGGGGACAAGAAGAGTGACTGCTACACAGCTGGAGGAGTTTCCCCAGGAGTGACCTTGTTTTCACATCAGCCCACAGCCTGACATCTTCCTCAGGCTGAAAGGTCAGGGCGAGTGCTGGCCCTCTTTGCACTGATGCTGGAAGCAGGACTTAACTCTGCTAGAACCTACAAAATGCACCACCTGAGCTCATCATTCACCTCTGCCATCCCTTTGCCTGTGCTATTCCATTTCTGCCATGATGCATGCTACCCAGAGATCTAAGAAACAGTCTGAGCAACTAATTTAGCTCCTCTGTGGTCAGAAGTAATTGCTTCCTTCCCTGTAAACAGGCCACACTGACACTCTTCTGCTTTGGTAGCTGGAGGGAGAGTTTGATGACAGGGTAGGTTAGAGCTGTGAGGATATTCAGGGTCCCCTCCTGGTCTGGGGCAGGAACATTCATACACATACAGCATAATTTAAAAAAGGAATTGATGAAGCCAGGCTGTGGTGGCAACTGTACAACTGTAATCCCAGCAACTCAGGAGGCCAAACCTGGAGGATCACAAGTTTGAGGCCAGACTCACAACTTGTCAAGACCCTGTCTCAAAATGAAAAACAGGGGATATAGCTCAGAGGTAAAGCAGCCCTGGGTTCAAACTCTAATACAAAAACAAACAAAAGAAGTGGCACTTAATGACCTGTTTCTATCACCTCCCCAACCTATTCTAACATAAAAATCACAAGGACTACTCTAGAAGTAGGAGTGGTCTGTTTTCTTAACCCCCTCATGTTTCTTCATTCTTCTCTTCCATTTCCTCCTCTCCGTTAACAGGAATCATAATAATTTTCTGTTTATCAGGTATGTAGATTACTTCATTTTAAACCTGGTAGATTAAAAACAGGTTAGAGGGCTGGGGATGTGGCTCAAGCGGTAGCGCGCTTGCCTGGCATGCGTGCGGCCCGGGTTCGATCCTCAGCACCACATACAAACAAAGATGTTGTGTCCGCCGAAAACTGAAAAATAAAAACACTAAAAATTAAAAAAAAAAAAAAAACAGGTTAGAAAAAACTTGCTCAAGGTCAACATTTAATAAGGTAAAGTTCAAATGCAAGGTCCTTCTTGCTCCAGAAACTCTGTTTCTATAAATTCCCGACATTTTCAGTGAGAGACATACTTAAACCTGAGGACAGATCTCCTTGTCATAAAAATGTTGAGCATCTACCTTTCTCATGTAAGTTTAATCTAACGAATATTCCATTTATGAGAAGTAAAACTGAATGAAGCCTTAAAATGGGTCAGTTTCCCTCCAAAGCAGGTACCCATTCTTCTGTAGATCACAAAAGATGATCATAGTTTATTTTGTGTGTGTGTGTGTGTGTGTGTGAGTGATGGTGGTACTGGGCATTGAACCCAGGGGTACTCTACCACTGAGCTACATCCCAGCCCTATTTATTTTTATTTTGAGACAGGGTCTCACTAATTTGTCCAAACTGTCCTTGAACTTACAATCAATCCTCCTGCCCCAGCCTCCTGAGTCACTGGGATTATAGGTGTGCCCCACCACCTGGGTTACTATTTATTTTTAAGGCAGTTGACTACCTCCTCCTCCTCCTCCTCCTCCTCCTCCTCCTCCTTCTCCTACTTCTTCCCCTCCTCTACCCCCTTCTCCTTCTTCTTTTCCTTCCTCCTTCTCTTTCTTCCTCCTTCTTTCTTCCTTCCTCTCTGTACTGGGGATTGACCCCCACAGAGCACTTAACCACTGCACCACATCTCCAGTCCTTTTTAATTTTTTTATTTTGAGGCGGTCCAGGTTGCTAATGCTGGCTTTGAGTTTGTGAACTCCTGCTCTAGCCTCTTGAGATTCTGGGATTACAGGCATGCAACACTACATGTGGCTGGTTTTTTGTTTGTTTGTTTGTTTAAATTTTGAATGAGGTTTATTGAGTGCTATTGTTTATTAACAATAAGATAATCATGAGTGAAACAGACATCAAAATGATATTTAGAAAGGTGAATGAACCACACACACAGAATAAAAAGTCTTGGTCCAAGTTATTCCAGAGGACTTGATATTTTTTCCAATAGGACAATTTATCCCGAGTTTATGAATAGAGAGGGGCATAACTGTTGGAAAAAAAAAAACTTTTTTTTTTTTTGGTACCTGGGATCGAACCCAGGGGTGCTTTACCACTGAGCCACATCCTCAGCCCTTTTTATTTTTTATTTTGAGACAGGGTATCACTAAAGTTGCTTCGAGGCATCACTAAATTGCTGAGGCTAGTCTTGAACTTGCAATCCTCCTGCCCCAGTCTCTGGAACTGCTGGGATTACAGGCAATGTGCCACGGTTCCTGGTTTAGAACAATCTTAACCTTTGAGTTAACCTCCGACTTTTACCTGTTTATCTCAGCAGCACCTGGGTGAGCCTCTTTTCTAAGACATATGCCTTTGGGTAGAAAAGTCATGTGTCCAATAAATAAAATCATCTCTTTGGGGGGTCCAGTGCTGTCCCAAAGTCTCTTGAAGTTGCAAGGGGGCAGAGGTTTCTGTGGTTAGTGCTGTCCAGGCCACCCTTCTCTCCCTTTCCTCCAGTGCTGGGAGCATAGAGTACTGAGTTTCGTGCTTGTAGGTCTCTTTGCTCCCACAGAGTTGTACTGGTAGCATTTTGCTGTCATTCAACTTTGGCTTGATTTTTTTCACAACTTGGAGCAGGGAACTGAATGAATTCTCGATTGCTGTCTACCATTCCAAAAGCCAGTGGCTTCCCACAGCAACCACTAATTAGCTCGTAATTCAGGTGGTCAACAATTCTGACTCACTAGCCAGGGAAGGATCTGGTCTAGGTTGGGCTCACTCATAATGGTCAGGGTCACAAATGGGTTAGCTGGAACCATTGGTCCTAGATGACCTCCATCATGTGTCTGGCAGTGGACAGGTTTCAGCCAGAATGACAGGAGCCACCGGGCCACCTACCTCATCCTTCAGCAGGCTAATTCTGGCTTCTCCAGGTGATGACTGGCTTTCACCAAGAGCAAGAACACTTTTTAAGCTTTTGTCACAATTAGGCCAGGTGCTTTCCCGGTCTTCATTTAGGAGATTCATGATACCACGAACTGACATACAATTTACACCATGACCCAGAACACTTCACATATTACAGGAAACATGTTTCACAATAACAGAGGTTCCTGAGGTGATGGACTATGATATTTTCAATTTTTTTCCTGTGTTTCTTTCATTTTTAGAACCTGCATAACCCAGTTTGAGAAATACTGTCTTAGGTAGAAAAATAGTTTCTTTCCCATCATCACAGCCAGAGTACCTTCCCAGCTGCATGGGTATGTCCCCCAGAAAATGGCATTCTCCACATTTGATTGTTTCTGCCTGGTTTTCCCAGGGTTGAGAAGAGGAAGTGGTTTGCATGGGTTACAAGCAAAAAGAACCAAAGGCCCCTAGAATTTGTTTCTCCATCCCTGGAAAGCTCTGACCTAACGGCTTGATCAGTGGCTATCTGTACAGAAATATCCCCAGATGAAATGAGTCATTCACTTAGCTACCTCCAGCGTGATGGGAAAGTATCCTCAAGCATCTAGAGCCTTTTGTCTAAGATTATCTGAACCTTTGTACTTGGGTTTCTTTAGTGGATTTGCCCATTGGTAGGAAATATCTTGCATAGACTAGTCTCCTTGGTTCTTACCCTTGTAGGTTGTTGACAAATACTAATATAAATTTTAGAAATCATTATGGATAAGTTTGCATTATCATATAGGCAAGTAACCATGCTTTTATATTCTACCTGGAACAATGGTTCACATTTGTACTGGTCTAATTTTTTTTTTTTTTTTTTTGATACCAGGGATTGAGCCCAGGGGTGCTTTACCACTGAGCTACATCTCAGCCCTTTTTACTTTTTATTTTGAGACACTAAGTTGCTCAGGCTGCCCTTGAACTTGCTATCTTCCTGCCTCAGCCTCCTGATTGACGGGGATTACAGGTGTGCATCACCATACCCGGCTTACTATTTATTTTTTTTAAGGCATCTGATCTTATTTTTTTTTTAGACAAATTCTCGTTAAGTTGTTGAGGGTCTTACTGAGTTGCTGAGACTGATGGAGAGCTTAGGATCCTCCTATGTCAGCTTCCCCAGTCGCTAGGACTGCAGGCATGCTCTTACACCCAATTTAAATAATAAATCTTAAGGTAACCTGCTTATAATGAACTCCTGTGAGTTGGGGTAACTTGATGGTGTTCTTCAGAGCCAAGACCAGCAATGATGGCACTTAAGATTTCAGGACTTCCAATCTCTGTGTATTTCATCTCAAGTGCTGGCTGTAGTTGGTGAGTGGTGGCCACATAGATTTCTGTGTGGAGAAGAATTCTCAGAGAGCAGCTTTGGCAAGCTGGAATCTCATGATGAGCAAGCTTAGAGGTGGACTTGGGGTGGGGATGGGCTGCATCTATGCTAAATTGGCTTGGACAAATTTACTACTACCAAAATTTTTACTACTAACATTTAATAACACTTGGGTTAAATTACTTTTACCCAAGTAGAACCCATCTGGAGACTCTAACACAGCTAGTTCAAACTTAGCTTTGGCCCACAGTGGTGCAAGTGTCAGACTCAGTGATCAGGATGTTGAGCCCTTTCCATTGGCCGGGAGTTCCAACCTCTTTGTGTATTATCTAAGTTAATGCTCACTGTAGTGGGTATTGTTTCCATCCTTGTATAGATGAGGATTTTGATGCATGCAGAGGTCATGTCCAGGACTTACGGCTACCAAGTGGTGGAGTAGTTGAAACTTCTCTGCCCTTCTTTTCCTACTTGAAATGTGACTGCTGGGACTAAACTTAAATGTTAATTATGAAAATTAATATTCAAATTAAAAGTTTCAATAATCCATGTAGCTAATACATTGGACCACAGAGCTCCACACACTGCTTTTCTCCTTGATTTTACATTTAACTATCCTGAAGATCTTTCCATATCTGTACACAGAGAACATCTCATTCTTTTTTTTTTTTTTTTTTTTTCTGTGCTGGAGATTGAACCCAGAGCCTCCTGTATGCTAGGAAAGTGTTCTACCCTACGTCTACAGCCCTTTTAAAAAATTTTTAATTTTGAGAGAGGGTTTTGCCAAGTTGCCCAGTTTGACCTTGAACTTTAGATCCTCCTGCTTCAGCATCCTGAGTAGCTGGAGTTACAGGTGTGCACCACTTGCCTGGCTCTCATTCTCTTTTATAGTTGTATTATATTCCCAGGTATGGCAACTCCTTTGTTTAACCAGTCTCCTGATTTGGACATTTGGGTATTGTTTTTAACAGTTCTGCAGTGAATCACCTTATACTCTTATATCTGTAAAGATAGCGGTAAGAGCCAGAACTATTAGAAACACCTGAAAAATCATTTAATGTGGTGGTATCTTATTTAATTTTTTGCTTTGAAATAAGCAAGTATTAGGAAGGTAGAGGGAGGCATCCTAGCTGCAGAGGGATTAGAAATATATGCAGAAAAGAGGTTGATTTGCTCTAGATTACCCAGCACATCTGGAATAGGGCTCAGGTTTAAAAACTGAGGTTTTTGCATCACTGAAACTCCAGTGTGTGCTTGGAAACAGTTTCTAGTGATTCTCTGAGGGCAGGGGCATGCAGTCTGTCATCCGGTTATTGTGTCAACAGGGAGCAGGTGCCAGGTGGCTGTTAGAATTTACACTGTATGGTTCTTTTCCTTGATCAATAGATGGGCCTGCAGACTGTGCTTATCCACAAACCTTGGGCAAAGCTGTAGAATCTGCTTGTCTAGAGCCCTGGAGGCAAGGTGATTCTCTGCCATCCATGCTTAAGAGTGGGACCCTAGAGCCAGTTCATGAGACCATGACTTAGATTTTTCCCACGGTGCTGTGGGTTGCTCTTGGTGGTGGTGGTGGGGGGAGTCTCAGGCTACCTGTGCCTGTGGTTCTAATATGAATTCACTGACAATTGCAATGTCTTGGATGACCATTTTCTCCATGGTATGTGGAGTTGATAGCATGGCTGAACAGGTCATGGTAGGTGTTTTATTTTTTATTTTTATTTATTTATTTTTTTTAGAGAGAGAGAGAGAGAGAAGAGAATTTCAATATTTATTTTTTAGTTTTCGGCGGACACAACATCTTTGTTTGTATGTGGTGCTGAGGATCGAACCCGGGCCGCACGCATGCCAGGCGAGCGCGCTACCGCTTGAGCCACATCCCCAGCCCTATGGTAGGTGTTTTAGAACAAGCTGATCGAGGTATGGCCCATCCAAAAGTGCTCTGAAGGAAACATGGAAATAAATATTTGCTAAAGTGAGACTTAGAAGGTATCTGGATTTCAATGCCTCCTCTAGCTTGCATTTTTTTTTTTTTTTTGGATTGGCTAACAGACCTTGGGACCTGCTGAAACTCATCTGCTTTGGATTGGGACAGGGTGGGGGTGGGGGGTTCTGTTAAAACATCCAAAAGACAAGAATGACTTATAATTACCATGTTAGCAAACTTCAGTGATACCTGTCTATATTGGAAAAGTAAAGAAAAGTGAGAAGATAACTTTGGCTTGTATCAGGTACAAGCAGGAAGGTGATATCACGAACAGGAAGGTGATATGCTCCCTCCGCACTTCTCCAACTTTAATATGCATGTGGGTCTCTTGAAGATGGGGCTGTGGTACAGATTCTGAAGTGGCAGATCTTTTTTTTTTTCTTATTTAATTTTTTGCTTTGTAATAAGCAAGTATTAGGAAGGTATTATGGATAAATTATGGATAATATGGGGTGATGGACTCTGTCTGATATTTTAAATTGGACCCAGGGAGATTGAACCCAGAAGTACTTAACCACTGAGCCACATCCCTAGCCGGTTTTATTTATTTATTTTTTTGAGACAGGTTCTCGCTTAGTGGCTAAGTCTGGCCTCAAACTTGAGATCCTCCTGTCTCAGCCTCTGGGTTTAAAGGCATGTAACACCATGTCCTCCAAAGGGGCAGATCTTGAGTGACATTTCTAACAATCTCCTAGAGATGCTTTTGCTGTTAGTCCATGAACTACACTTTGAGTTAGAGCCTCACTACAGACCAGATTCTATGCTAGTTCTTCTTTTTTTTTTTTTTAAATATTTATTTTCTTTAGTTTTCAGCGGACACAACATCTTTGTTTGTATGTGGTGCTGAGGATCGAACCCGGGCCGCACACATGCCAGGCGAGCGCACTACCACTTGAGCCACATCCCCAGCCCCTCTATGCTAGTTCTTGTGTGTTTTCTTGAAGTCCCTTTAATGTGGGTTTTTAAATTGTGGTATACACAATATAAAATTTCCCATCTTAACTGTGCTTTGAGTGTCTAGTTCAGTACGTTCACACTGTTACACAATCCACCTGTAGAACTCTCCTCATCTTGCAGAACTAAAACTGGATATTCATTAAACAACAGTTCCTCCTGCCACTCTCCCTCCATCACTGGGCAGCTGCCCTGAAACTTTGTCCTTGTGATTTGACCATTCGAGTACTCAAATAAACGGTCTTGTAAGTAGAATCCTTAAATTAAATTCCTTGCTCTTCTGTGTCTGGCTTATCTCACTTAGCATAATGTATTCATGGCTCATATATATTTAGCATGTGTCACAATTTCCTTTTTAAGATTGAATAATGTGCCATTGTATACACCATATATGCCACATTTTGTCTGTCCATTTATCAGTTGATGGACACTTACTTGGATTGCTTCTACCTTTTGGCTGTTGTGAATAATTCTGCCATGAACATGGTATCAAATATCTGAGTATCTGCTTTCAGTTCTCTTGAGGCTATTCCCAGAAGTAGGAGGACTGTGTAATATGGTGATTCTATTTTTAATTTTTTTTTTTTTAATGTACTGGGGATTGAACCCAGGGGTGCTTAACAATTGAACCACATCCCTAACACCCCCCCCCCCTTTTTTTTTTGTATTTTATTTAGAGACAGGGTCTCTCTGAGTTGGTTAGGGCCTTGCTAAGTTGCTGAGGCTGACTTCGAGCTTGGTATCCTCCTGCCTCAGCCTCCTGAGCAGCTGGGATTACAGGAATGTGCCACTGCGTCCAGCCCTATTTTTAATCTTTTGAGGATTTATCATGCGGTTGCCCATGGCAGCTGCAACACTGCACAGTTGTATCAACAGTGAAGTGCATGAGGATTCCGATTTTTCCACATCCTCATCCAAACTTGTTTTTTCTATTTTTGATAGTAGCCAGTCGAATGAGTCGGAGGTGATGTATTTATTAATTGCAAATAATCACATGGCTTGTACAATTTCGTGTCTTGCTTTTTTTGCTAAATGTATCTTTCTATGGGAAGCATTTTCCTCTGCAGTTTGAATTTTGGTAGATAGAAGGCCTTCTTTTTTTGTCTCCCTGCTTTTCTGTCAGTGAAGTTGTTCATTGATCTTTTTTTCTCTGTGGTTTCTTCTTTTGATTCCAAGCTTAGAAAGCTTCCCTATCTGGAGATCAAATAAACATTCCCCAAGCCGAACCTATTTTTAATATTTCATTTTTTTTACATTTGCATCGTAGACTCTGGCATTTGATTGTACTTTAAAAGCCCTTTAACTATAAAGAATTACACAAAATGTTAACAGTGGTTCTGCCTTGGTGGTGAGGTTATTCATAATTCTTTTTTCTTCTTTCATGCATTGCTCATAGGAGTGAAAGAGTAGATGTTACTTAAACCAAAATTGACCACCCTCTTGCCTAGGGAACCATCCCTCAGATCAGCTCCTGGAGAGACAAAGGCATGGAATGTGTGAGCCCTTACTGACTCACCTCCCCGGACCTTTATTTCCTGTTTAGTGAAAGGAGAGTCCTTTCTGCCTCAAAAGATTCTGCACCCCTGAAAGTGCATGGGCCACCCAAATTTCTTTCTCTTGTTTTGTACTGGGGATTGAATTAGGGGTGCTCTATCACTGAGTTACATCCACAGCCCTTTTAAAATTTTTTTTCAGTTGAGAGTCTCCCTAAGCTGCCTAGTGCTTTGCTAAGTTGCTGAGGTTGGTCTCAAACTTGCAGTCTTCCTGTCTCAGCCTCCAGAGTTGCTGGGATCTCCATGCCCCGCTAGGCCACTGAAATTCTATTGAGTTTTGTCTGACTGGATAAGAGGCCATTCTTTGGCTAATGAGTGGATCCTCAGCCTGATTGAAATATACCCCCCCACACTTTTCTTTAACATTTTTTTTTAGTTGTAGATGGACACAATACCTTTATTTAGTAATTTTTTATATGGTGCTGGGGATGCAACCCAGTGCCTCACGCATGCTAGGCAAGCACTCTGCTACTGAGCCACAACCCCAGCCCCTGAAATATACCTTTTTAGGAGTGGGAGGGAAGAATAAGGACAGAGTGAATGGCCAAGGGGTCAGCTGGGGCTTTGTCAAGCTGGAGATTAGGGCCTGGTGTCCTTGTAGTTGGGACCCAGGGTGGAAGAGGGAAGCAATGGAGACCCACTTTGGGGTGTGAATCTCTTCTTCCGTGAATCACCTGTGTGGTCTCCTTGCTCCCTTTTCTTCAGGGCAGGGGGAGTAATAACAGTACCTGCCTCAGCGGTGGTGAGGTGTGAAACAGATAATGTGGATAGATGGGTAAAGTGGTGGGGTACTCACCACTATGCTAACAGAACAGCTGGGTGAAGTGTTTGGAATAGTGTGTGATCCCTAGTGGATGCCTGGTCAATGCTGTGTCTGCCCACCCTGTCCCTTTCTCACCTCTTACCAGCTCCTTGCCCTTTCCTTCACCTCCCTCTCCCTCCTCTTGCAATCCCACCTGCTCTTTCCCTCTCTGTTTCCTTCCTCCTGCCTGTCCTTCCCTGTCCCCCTCTGCTCTGACTCCTCCTCCCTCCTAGGATCCTTAACCTTCCCTTTCTCCTTCCGATGGCTCCTCCTTCTATTCCTTCCTTTCTGCCCCTCCCCCTTCCCCTCCACCCTGGAGGAGTTGGCTCTAGGTGAAAGCAACTGCTGTTGTTTGTCACAGCAGAAGATAAGCCCCAGCCTTCTCCTGCTGCAACCTTTGCTCTGGCCTCCCCAGGTGAGGCCCACCTTCAGAGTTCAGCCCTAGCTGCAATCTCTCCCAGCTTCCTCTGAATGGCCTGACAAGTGTCACCATGTCACCCACTTTTGGCCACATTGGTCACTGTGCTGGAACATCATCAATCTCCATTTATCAGTCTCCAAGCTCCCTGAGGGCGGAGACTTGTCTGCTTTTCTTCCCTTGTATTCCTGAGCCTTCAGGGTATCCAGACTGCATCAATAAATGACTCTACTTTACATCAGGGCAAATATGAATTAGGAAGTGTGGACTTTGGAAACAGAGTCCAGAGTCTGTAGGGAGACAGCATGACTTTGGGTAATTTATTATTGCTTTCTGAGCCTCAGTTTCTTCATCTGTAAAATAGGCAAGATGTTCACTTCCTTTGTGGATTGTGATAAAGAAGAAATGATTTTTTTTTAAATTAATTTGCAACACTAGGGATTGGACCCAGGGGTCCTCTGCCACTGAGCTATATCCACAGCCATTTTTTTTTTTTTTTTAATTTTGAGATAGGGTCTCACTAAATTTTTCCAAGCTGGCCTTGATCTTGTGATCCTTCTGCCTCAGACTTCTGAATTGCTGGGATGACAGGCATGCACTATCATGCCTAGCTGAAATAAAATCTTATATCAAATACACACTTTTGTAAGATGCTTTTAAGTTTCATTTGCATAGCATTATAGAAGTTATGAGTTAGGGTATACGTTGGGGCTTGAGGTAATTCATGATGTCATAGGTAATGTGGTTTCATGGCTCTGTGTAAAGACCCAGGACTGGCCATAAGCAGACTTGAGTCTTTTTTTTTAAATATTTTTATTAGTTATTAATGGACCTTTGTCTATATGCGGTGCTGAGAATTGAACCCAGTGCCTCACACATACTAGGCAAGTGTTCTACCACTGAGCCACAACCCCAGCCCCAGACTTGAGTCTTTTGTAGTTCTGCTACTTCCTGGCTACTGATCTTTGCTCCAGAGGCCTTCCTACAAGGCTTTTCCACCCTTTCCCCAGGTAAGGCCCACCTGGGGGCAACACCTGCTTACGTGATATGAGGCAAGATCAGAGTAAGTGGGTTCAGTTGGAATAAACTTCCATAATGTTATTTGCTTAATATATACTTTCTTGCAAGTTTACTTTAAAAGAATACTTTAGGGCACTGTAGTGAATACTGCAAGTAGAAGGTAACAGCAAGCAAAAAACCCTGGTAGCATGAAAACAAATGTGTTACTAGTATCGTGCCAGATAGTACCACCTTCCAAGGCTCAGACCCAGACCTCTTCAGGCTTTGTGAAGAGGGGAGGTTGGGAAGAGGTGGGTTCATGCCAGAGAGGTGGTAGCATATCTCTAGCACTCAGATTGAGACAGGCTATGCACTCCCAGGAGGACCGGGAGCCTTGATACAGGCAAGTGAGTGAGTGTCATTTGGGTCACGTGTCTGGGTAGCATTCAGCCTGTAGGCTATGATTCCCATTTCTCACTTTGGAAAACACTGGATTCAATCAAAGACCTGGAGGGGACCGTCCCCTGCTCTGCCTGTCATTTGGGGCGTTGAATGAGCTGGGCCAGGTGTAGAATTGGCTGCTCACACCCATGACCCACGGATGGACCCATCATGCCTGACTGCGGAACCCCAGTCATGGTGATTTGCCAAGAGAGAGAGAGAGAGAGAGAGAACACGCCTGAAACCCTAAATTTATTGGGGGGAAGATACTCAAGAAAGTTTGTTGAGAGCCACAGCCAAAGGGGCCCCAGCAAACTTCCAGCTGCCAGCTGATGTTTGGCTCACAGGAGCCCCAGCAAACTTCCAGCTGCCAGCTGATGATTGGCTCACAGCGGTCTAGCAAACTTCTAGCTGCCAACTGATTGGCTCCTCTGCCGTGATGCTCATTGGGCTGTTTCCCTGCCCTTTCAGACCAGGGAGCTGCTCATTGGGGGACTTCTTTTGGCTCCGCCCACACAACCCAGCCAATCGTCCTCAAGAGCAGGAGGAGTAGGGGAGGTGGAGAGGCTTGTTGGAAGCCGGTTGTGGCAGTGGGGCTCTGAGGGTTTTCCTGAGGAGCTGTGTGGTGCGTGTGTTCTAAAAATAAAGTTCGTTCAAGTGGTTCCTGAATTGTGCCCAGCCAGACTGTGGCAAAAGTTCCATCCAAATGAGGCCAGGGATTGGGCTTCAGGGGGGTGTAGTCCAGTCCCATTGGGTGACACCCACTCCCAGAGCTGTAATTCCTTGCTGAGCTTGCTTTTGCACCATTGAAGCCAGTTCCACACCTCCATCAGTCAAGGCTAAGGGCGTTCATGGCGGCCCCGACAGCAATTCACTCACAAGCCACCTTTGTGGACTGAGCTTTGAATTTTTTTTTTTTTTTTTAAGTGTGGTCCTGGCCGTTGAACCCAGAGCCTTACATACACTAGGTAAGTTCTGTACCACTGAGCTCCAGCCCCAGTAAAATACTTTTAGAAGAGTGTATATTACATAGAAGTAGACTCACTTTCCTCCCAAACACTCCCATGGCTCTATTTGACCCATAAGGAAAGTGAAGCCTTTCCTTCCCATCGGTCACCCACGCAGCGCACCAGGTTCTCACAGTCCCACATGTTCTCTTTGATCTTGTGGAAGTTCCTTGACGCCAGGGAACACTGTGCACTGAGCTATTATCTCCCTGAATAGTAAGCAGCAGTTTCCAAGATTAGCATGGAGGCGACAGTGCTGGTGGAGAGATTCCTGGCTCCTTTCTGCAAAGTGTCAGGAGAAGAATTGAATTAACAGGTATTTATCTAATGAGCCATCCTGCCGGCATAGAATAAGGTACCACTGCCTAGCCTTGACATTTACAGCCATCCTTTTGTGAAGGAAGAGGGCATCGGAGTTCTAAATCGTTGTGCAGAACAGCACTTCTCAGCCCCAGATACATGTTGATGCACCAGGGAGTTTGAGAACCACATCCTGGAGGTGCCAGTTTCACTGCTCTGGGGTGTGGCCTGGGACCCAGGATTTTTAAGTCTCCTGGGTAATTCTAGTGTGTAGCCAAAGTTGAGGCCCTGTGGTTTAGTTTATGTAATCTGTCTCAGGAAAGGGAAAATCATTATAATCTGTTAGAATTACTAGAATTTTTGTGTTTCTTAAAGCACAGAGATCAAAATGCTGGGATGCCAGGGGGTGGTGGCACATACCTGGAATTTCCATGACTTGGAAGGCTGAGGCAGGCGGGTCTCAAGTTCAAGGACAGCCTGGGCAACTCAGTAGACTGTGTCAAACAAAAAATACAAAGAGCTGAAGATGTGGCTCAGTTGTACAGTGCCCCCTGGATCCAGCAATCCCCAGACCCCCCACGCCCAACACACACACACACACACACACACACACACACACACACTCTGCTGAGATGAATTAGGGCTGAGTTAGAATAATAGACTTATGGGGGAAGTAAGGATAAATGTCTCCAGTATATTCTTCCACATCAGCTAAGCTTGTCAACCCCTCCCCATAATTATCACTCCTTATTCCATAATAATTGTTAGAAAAAATATAAATGCCCTAACACTTGAATTTGCCAATTGCTCTTTACAACCTTCTTCCATTTGCTCCTCACACTGGGAAGGCTGCCCAAGAAACAAGCCCTTTCTTAAGCTGCAGGTGGGAGTTGATTGGCTCAGCTGGAATCAGGCGCCCATCCACCCGGTCATAGGATTCTACCAGCTGCGGGGCATAGGTGCCTGCCTGCCTGGCCCCCTCTGCCTGCAGCCACAGCTGTCTTAAGAACTGGTGTTGACTAGATAGGTTCCTTC